>NC_091640.1:1087500-1387500 GCF_027580195.1 Bos mutus | reverse complement strand
TACGGGTTACACACCCATCCGGCGGTGAAGGCAGATACTGTCTCTACCTTACTGAATTCTCCAGGCCTGCACAATCCATGGCACAGAGTTGGCATCTAATTAGTTGGATCAATGAATGCACACAAAATGGATATGAGAAGTTTTTAATTGCAATGACAAAGGAGAACAAAGTTTCTCATAGCTTCGTCAATTTAAAGACCATTAGGAAATGGATGGTGGGATTGTGATCTTCTGGGAAGAGAGAATGCCTCTTCTAAACTGGAATTCACCCAACCATCCAAGATCTTGTCTACGCAGCCAGAAAGAGCACCAGCGGTGTGAAGAGGATGCCATGCCCGACAGGCCTGATCATGGCTGTTTTTAAGAGAAGAGAAAGGTAGGGATGGTGAGATGACCTCACTTGCCATGCTTGTCTGGGGTATTTGCATTCACACACCAGAGCACAGGTCTTCCCCATGTGGATGCTCTAGTCGGGGGGTGAAGGGGCAGAGGGAATGGGGCTTCTGTCGAGGCCGTTCTGAGACCAGGGGATCAGCTTCATCCCATTCCCAGAGCTGGCTCTTACCTGGGTCATCCCAGCCCCTCTGCCTCAGTGAGGGGCCAGGGATGGATGGTGGCTCCGGAGACCAGCCTGGGGAAGAGGCATCAGGCGGTTGAGCAAGGCGAGGTCCAGGGAAAGGTGTTGGAGCCGTAAGAAAGCAGCTCTGGCCTGAATCCCCACCACACTTGTCATGTCCCAGGAGCCAAGAACATCCTTGCACTGTCTGAACCAAGTAGAATTGGGTTTTTCTATGACTTGCCATTATAAGCATTCTAATCACACATTCATATAAAACAAATAACAGAAAAATTATGAAAGTCCTTACGCGTTCTTTCAGGGAAAAGTCAAATCAACATGAAAATCATGATTTCAAAGTGACTGATTTCCTTAATGAATTAAAAAATCCAGAAATCTATGAATGTTATTTTTAAAATGGCTTCTTCATTCCTAATTCCATTTTGTGCAACTAGGAAGAAATTGCTTCTAAATCAGGAAACTCTGGCTGCCATGAAAGTTTTAATTAACCATGATCAATTGAAATTCATAACCCTCATAATATGTCAATAATAAATTTTCATGTAATTATCATCTTGTTACAGTAAAGTTTCTCAGACTAAGTTTCCTGTTCTGTAACATGGGACAATTAATAATAATAATAAACTTATAGGAACATTCTCTTCCACCTTCTGTAATACCTGATTTTACAGAATAATAATAATTTCTTATTCATCAAACATCCTGATCAGTTTTGCAAGAATTTCCACTCAGGAAAATTAATTTCACCCTTAGCAATCATTTCTCATTTTAATCACAGAAACTAAAGCCCTTGGAAGATCCAAACCAAACCCTGCACTTGAACCAGCCCAGGCAACAAGCAGACCTTACTCCACATGCATTTTTATATTTCCTTTTAAGTGCAAGCTCCCAAAAGTAAAAGATGCCTTCTTTTAAATGTTTCAGTTTAAAATGCTAAGTAAGAGTTTATCAAACTCACCTTCTGTGTTTACTCTTGTAGAATTCTGTGTTTCCTCAAAATCAAGGTTTAGTTTTGGTGGGGGGGAGTGATTTAAAAATAATATAAAAATGGGTGTGGTCTGTGGGTGGCTTTCCTATCTTATTACATTAGAAATGTCACTCCATATAAATGCGAGTTCACTCCTTCACTCAGTCCCGTTTTCTGAATGCATGTACTGATGGCACAGTCTGCAGCACTGCATTAAAGCTCTCTTGAATGAACGCAGGGAAGTATCCAAGCTCAGAATGTGGGCTCCCCCAGGGGCCCTTTAGAGGCAGAGCAGGGGCACCTTTGGGGCCTCCGCTCTGGTGCCATCACACGGGCTCCAGGGCGGCCAGGACAGACTGGTCCTTCTGTCCACGCACCGCTTCTGGCCCCTCACATAGGCGAGGCTTTCCGGTGGGTGCTGACACACACGTGTGCTGCACACAGGCTGACCCAGCTGTGAGCCCCATGGGGAGTGCAAGCAGGCTGGGGGTAGGTGGGCGGCATTGGGTCAGGGGCCCTGACCATGGAGCCGCCCTGGGGACCGTGTCCATCAGGCATCCAGCAGCATTCCTGGCCTCGAGGTCCCAGCTGAGGTGGCGCATGGGCCCCACCTGTGTTCCAAGGCGTCAGATCAGATCAGATCAGTCACTCAGTCGTGTCCGACTCTTTGCGACCCCATGAATTACAGCACACCAGGCCTCCCTGTCCATCACCAACTCCCAGAGTTCACTGAGACTCACGTCCATTGAGTCAGTGATGCCATTCAGCCATCTCATCCTCTGTCGTCCCCTTCTCCTCCTGCCCCCAATCCCTCCCAGCATCAGAGTCTTTTCCAATGAGTCAACTCTTCGCATGAGATGGCCAAAGTACTGGAGTTTCAGCTTTAGCATCATTCCTTCCAAAGAAATCCCAGGGCTCATCTCCTTCAGAATGGACTGGTTGGATCTCCTTGCAGTCCAAGGGACTCTCAAGAGTCTTCTCCAACACCACAGTTCAAAAGCATCAATTCTTTGGTGCTCAGCCTTCTTCACAGTCCAACCTTCACATCCGTACACGACCACAGGAAAAACCATAGCCTTGACTAGACGAACCTTTGTTGGCAAAGTAATGTCTCTGCTTTGGAATATGCTATCTAGGTTGGTCATAACTTTCCTTCCAAGGAGTAAGCATCTTTTAATTTCATGGCTGCAGTCACCATCTGTAGTGATTTTGGAGCCCAGAAAAATAAAGTCTGACATTGTTTCCACTGTTTCCCCATCTATTTCCCATGAAGTGGTGGGACCGGATGCCATGATCTTCGTTTTCTGAATGTTGATTTTTAAGCCAACTTTTTCACTCTCCACTTTCACTTTCATCAAGAGGCTTTTTAGTTTCTCTTCACTTTCTGCCATAAGGGTGGTGTCATCTGCATATCTGAGGTTATTGATATTTCTCACGGCAATCTTGATTCCAGCTTGTGTTTCTTCCAGTCCAGTGTTTCTCATGATGTACTCTGCATATAAGTTAAATACACAGGGTGACAATATACAGCCTTGATGAACTCCTTTTCCTATTTGGAACCAGTCTGTTGTTCCATGTCCAGTTCTAACTGTTGCTTCCTGACCTGCATACAGATTTCTCAAGAGGCAGATCAGGTGGTCTGGTATTCCCATCTCTTTCAGAATTTTCCACAGTTTACTGTGATCCACACAGTCAAAGGCTTTGGCATAGTCAATAAAGCAGAAATAGATGTTTTTCTGGAACTCTCTTGCTTTTTCCATGATCCAGCGGATGTTGGCAATTTGATCTCTGGTTCCTCTGCCTTTTCTAAAACCAGCTTGAACATCAGGAAGTTCAAGGCACCAGGGTCACACAAAGGGGCGAGAGGCTCCGCGACAGCACCTCCAGAGCCAGTGTCCAGCTCCCAGCCTTCATCCCTGGGAGGGCTTGGCCGCAGGCTGGATCCCCTCTCGAGGACGTGGTTTGTCACGAAACCACGCCTTCCTTCGTCCCAGTCCACGTCCTCCCTGTCTGTGGTGTTCCTACGCCTCTTCCTCGAGTCCCTGGTCCCATGTCTTCCCGCATCTCCGGAGGACACCACGGTCAGAGCCTCCTCCCTCAACACAGGCTCCACCGGCCGCCTTATCTGGCCACCTGCAGGAGCCTTCTCCGTGGGCCCCTGTGGGAGTGGACAACGGGGACCGGCCCAGCTGGCCGGGTGGGTCCCTGTAGGGGGAGCGCAGCGCCCAGGCCGGTGCCCACCCCCCCAGCCCTGACCTCTGCTGCACCCTGGGGCCCAGTGCCGCTCCACGGCGGCGACTAGAGCCTCCCCGGCCCTCGTGTTTTCAGCCCCTTACCCTTGGAGCAGCCCAGCCTCCTGTCCATTTCCCGTGACTGGCTTTTCCCCTGGATTATGTCAGTTCATGAACTGCAGGTGCTGCCCACCGAGGGCAGGGCTGGCACTTGGCTCACTGCATCACCCCAGGGCACAGTGGACTCTCAGTAGGTGTGTCCGTTTGGTCAATATATGCTTTGCAGTGAATCTTAGGAAATGATGTCTACATCCTCTCCAAGAGGACAGCTTGAAGGCCCAGAACCTCATGTGAGTATTGACCAAGGACGGGGAAGACAGGTGGACTCCTGTCCTGAGGCCTCGACTCCCGGGGAACCCGTCCCAGGAGGCATCAGGGAGCAGAGCCAGGAGGATAGGGTGGAGACACCCGGCTTCCAACTTGGGGACACGTTCCCCATGGCCTGGGGTGGGGACATGCAGGGCTACATCCCAGCCTCTCCAGCCCGAGTCCAGCAGCCACAGGGCTTAAGAGAAAGACCTGAACAAAAGCCTGCCTCTCGTGGAGTAGGACTTCACGAACAGCAACACGGACTGAAGCTGACCTTTAACCAGAGAGAGGAAGAGAAGCTCAAATGCAGCACAGACCCTTCTCTTGTCTGTGTTTAATTTCACACTGGACTACTGTTGATCTACAGCGCTGTGTAGGTTTCAGGGGTGCAGCAAAGGCATCTGGTTGTCCGTGTGTGTTTCCATGCCTTCTTGGAAGATTTTCCCCTCTAGGCAATCACAGAACACCGAGTAGACTTTCCTGTGCTGTGCGGCAGGTCCCTGTTGGTGTGTGAGTGTGCATGCCTGTCACTGAAGGCCATTTGAGAAATACGAAAATCCAGCCGCAGAGAGACACACGCGGCCCCTCGTTAGGGGCCCAGCTGTGATGACATCGTAACTCAGGCATGTTTCCTGTCCACCCCCACATCGCAGTGCCCACGCCAATTAACACCTCAGCCCTCCGACGGGGCTTGTTTAGTCCAGGATGTGGCCGTCACCTCTGCAGGAAGAGCCAGCCGGCAGTCAGCCCCACGCCCCAGGCCGTAGGGCTGCCAGCTGACCTCCAGCGCCTCGGCCTGCGCCCTGCTGGGGGCCAGGAACCCCACTCCAGCGGCATCCCAGCCTCGGCGTTTAGCAGTGTACAACCCTCTCTAAACGCGTCCCTTGAGAGAACCCCACGTGCGGGCCACAGTGGCAGGGACGGGCCTGGAGGCGGGCGCTATGCTGGGTGGTGGTCTTTATTCTCAAACATTGGACTTCCGTGGTGGCCCTTCAGGTGCTAACGAAAGAGCTGTGTGCAGTTTGGAGTGAACCTCCACAGTCCCCTTACACACGCTGGGGGACGTGGTTAACCAGGCCGGTGAGAGCGCTGAGCCCCGAGTGCAGGGCAGTGTGCTTCCCTGGGGCCGGGGCTCTGGAGAGGCTGCGGGGAGCGGCTGCCAGGGCTGTCCCCGGGGAGGACGGGCCCACAGCTGGCTCCTGGGCCAGACCCGCAGGGACCCGCAAGGGGAAGAGCCACGGGGTTTGTGAGCCAAAAAGTGCAAATTCAGAGGGTCCCAGTCTGTTCCACAGGGGAGATATACAGACACCAAGTGCTTCACAGCAAGAAACGCTCTGGCAGTGAGACAGAGCCTCAGGGGTCAAGGCTCGGGTCAGGTCTGAGGCACCTGAAGGAGGAGCAGGATTTGAAACGATGGGAACCCCACAAGGGGAAAGAGTGAGTTCACAAGGGGAGAGTGAGACCACGAGGGGAGAGAGTGAGTTCATAAGGGACAAGTGAGTCCATGAGGGAGTAGAGTGAGCCCGAGGGAAGATTGAGCCCACGAGGGGAGAGTGAGCCCAGGGGGAGAGAGCCCACGAGGGGGAGAGAGTGAGCCCATGATGGGAGAGTGAGCCCATGAGGGCAGAGTGAGCCCACGAGGGGGGAGAGAGCCCACGAGGGGGGAGAGAGTGAGCCCACGAGGGCAGAGTGAGTCCACCAGGGGAGACAGTGAGCCCACGACGGGGGCAGAGAGCCCACAAATGGGGGAGAGAGCCCACGAGGGGAGAGTGAGCCCACTAGGGGAGAGAGAGCCCACGAGGGGAGAGTGAGCCCACGAGGGCAGAGTGAGTCCACAATGGGGGAGAGTGAGCCCACGACAGGGAGAGAGTGAGCCCACAAGGGCAGAGTGAGCCCATGAGGGCAGAGTGAGCCCATGAGGGCAGAGAGCCCACAATGGGGGAGAGAGTGAGCCCACGAGGGTAGAGTGAGTCCACCAGGGGAGACAGTGAGCCCACAAGGTGGGCAGAGAGCCCACAAGGGGAGAGTGAGCCCATGAGGGGGGATAGAGCCCACGAGAGGGGAGAGAGTGAGCCCACGAGGGGAAAGTGAGCCCACAAGGGAAGAGAGAGCCCACGAGGGGAGAGTGACCCCACGAGGGCAGAATGAGTCCACGATGGGGGAGAGTGAGCCCACGACAGGGAGAGAGTGAGCCCACAAGGGCAGAGTGAGCCCATGAGGGCAGAGTGAGCCCACGAGGGCAGAGTGAGCCCATGAGGGCAGAGTGAGCCCACGAGGGCAGAGTGAGCCCACGAGGGGAGAGAGCCCACAATGGGGGAGAGAGTGAGCCCACGAGCGCAGAGTGAGTCCATGAGAGGGGAGAGTGAGCCCACGACAGGGAGAGAGTGAGCCCACAAAGGGAGACTGAGCCCACGAAGGGGGAGTGAGCCCACGAGGGCAGAGTGAGTCCACCGGGGAGACAGTGAGCCCACGAGGGGGAGAGTGAGCCCCCAGCCTGCTGCTCTTGAGAAAAAGAATGGCAGAAGCCACCTTGAATATCTGGGGGGCTCACCCCCTGGTTTTTTATTTGGTTTTACTCTGTTTATTTGCCGTCTTTGCTAGAATTTCTTCCCATTTCTTCACTGGTTCAATCTGGGATTAGCCCACAGAGTGGGGCGGTGCCTGGAAGCAGGGAACACGCGTGGACATGGCTGGCAGGATGGCCTGTGGGCTGTGGCCTGAGCCATCTCCGCCACTCTGGGCCACATACAGCGTCCACAGAGCAGGTGGCCAGGGCGACTCCCACCCAGCCGGGGGAGAGGCGGTGTGGCTTAGGGGCAGGGCTCCAAAGGCCAGTGCATGAGGCCGGGTGTGCCCTTATATGGGGACCTCTCTTGCCCTTTGCAGTAAGGAAAGAGCTAAATCAACACCCCCGACTCCAGGAGGGTCAGGACAGCCCACCAACACGAGGGGCTTCACACAGAGCACACACACCACCCCCAGACGGGGCCCGGGGAAGGAGAGCATAGCCCCGGACAGCCCCAGGGCCATGTGCTCAGAGGCCTCTCCGAAGGGGCCACTCGCAGGAAAGAACTGTTAAGTGTGACTGTGTGTTGGAGAAACATGCCCTTGACTACACAGGTTCTTCTGATGGAATAACTCTCTGGCCCTGATGGGACGAGCACAGCACGCGAGGAGCTGACCTCTGCTCTGCAAAGGTGGACAGAAACAATACATGGGCAGCCCGTGGAGGAACCCGAGAGGTTGCCTGCATGCAGAACATATGTCTGCAAGCCCGTTAACCCAGAGCGCAGGCCGCTTATCAGAAAGTTTCAGATCAGCCACTCTCTCTTCCTGAATATTTTCTAATTGGTCAATTAATTCCATAAGTGGTTGGGGAAGGCATTTCCTCAAAGGAGCAGAATGGCCGAGTCTCTTTGAAATTATCCAAATTCTGAATGTGGATCTTCCCAACTGGAGTCGGGCTGTGTCTACGAAGCCCAAGCAATTCAACTATTGGACTAATTGGCTTGTCACCAACCAGGTGTCTAACCAAGAAAGCCAGTGATTCCAAGGAGGGCTGTGGGTGGGATCCCTGTGATTACTAAACCGCTAGTTAGTGGTTGGTCTGTGAGCTGAGAAATCTGAACCACATTTGCAAGTACTGTGAATCGAAATGCAGATCTGGGCTAATATTTTTTACTTTGCAGGGACACGTTTTAAGCTGTTGCTTCTGTGATCAGGCCATGGCCACCCAGACTGCGGACGGCCATAAAGGCGCCAGTGGTACAGATGCTTCTGGAAATCCTTCACCCAACAAGCCTACATCTTTATGCTAATTATTCCTGAGCAGGTATTCTATCTGAACCATTGCAAACTGCTTCCCTCATCTTTAATTGGGTTTTATTAACTCGCATCTATTGTTAAAGCCCAGACAATAGCAGGGGAAGGAGTGGAGGAGCAGCGTGAATGGCAACCCCATTGTGGGGAGTAATTTGAACAGGTGGGCAAATTGAAATATTTAGTGAGTTGCTTTGTTTTAGCTCGCATTGAAAAGTTTATAATGATCCAATACGTTTTCAAAAATACACCCACAATGGAGTTTGTCTGTGGGTTTTACACGGCCAGGCACAATGAAAATGAGAAGACGCTACAGACGTGCAGCACTGAGGGGCCGGATGTCTGAGGGCGAGGGGAGCGGAGAGAATCCGGACGCTTCCCCTGCTTCTGAAATAAGCTGGTGGGCGCCCTGGGGAGGGTCTGCTCTGATGACGACGGGTCCTCGGAGGAGACTGTGCTAGTGCGGGTGGAGGGAAGGGCCGGCAGGCGTGAGGCTTTTCCACGACACTGCAGGGAGAGGAGCAGGAGGGTGTCAACCCTCCCCTCGGGCTCCCCGGGGCCACGTCGGGAAGACACTCGAGCTACGTCCCAGGGTCGGGCCTTCTGTGGGCTGCCAGCTGGGAGAGTCCGCCCTGTTCCCACACTGGGAAAGGCCGCGTGACGAGGGGCTTCGGGAGAGGAGAGGACCACCTGACAGAGGACGCTCAGGGATGCATCACAGGTACAGTCCAGGCAGGGCCTGGAGCCGCCCGTCAGGAAGGGCATCCAGTGTGGCTGGCACGCACCTGAGCTTCACCGTTTCTCCCGTGAGAAGGGAACGTGGTGGTCACCCTCAACGGCGCCCGCGCCTACACCTGCAGACTGACTGCCGGCCACACACGTGCGGCTCTGTCTCTCACGGTGGCGAGGGTGAACCCAGCTGGGGACATCCACACTGACATCCCCCAGTCTGGGCGTCCTATTCAGGAACCATCGTGACCAATGACGAGGGGTAAACACACTGGATCCTGTGACTGGCCACAGATTCTCTCCCAAGCTGCTGCTCACCTAGAGCTCATTCATCTACTTTCAACTACAAAACAAAACATAAAGAGAACAAAAAACAACGGCTTTTCCTTTGAAAGCTTACATTTCCGTAAGGGATTTTCTCCAGTTTCAGCTGTAAAAATTTTTGAAATTTTCATTGCTATCTTCTGCTATTCTGTCTGACCACCTGTCTTATCTGTCCTTCCCTCTGCAGTGAACTTGACCTCCTTGTGGGACTACGTGTTTACCTGTCCATCTAACGCGGTTTTGTCTGCCCATTCGCTTCTCCACCACATAAAATTTCACATCTTTTGTGCATTACAGTCTGGCAATTCCAAGCACCTAACACAGGCTTCCCAGATGGCTCAGTGGTAAAGAATCAGCCTGCAATGCAGGAGACACAGGTTCAATCCCCGGGTTGGGAAGATCCTCTGGCGGAGGAAACAGCAACACACTCCAGTCTTCTTGCCTGGAGAATCCCACAGACAGAGGAGCCTGACAGGCTCCAGCCCGTGGGGTTGCAAAGAGTCGAACACGACTGAGCGACTAAGCAACAAGAGCGACACAGACCGTGTGAACCAGATGACGAGGGAGGTGGTGAACCCTCCTCTCTCCCCTGCAGGAGAAGAGGAGACAAGAGGGACAAATACGTCACCTAAGCTGGCGGAAATCCAACAAGAGCGTAAGCTACATTGTCAGGATACTAGGAACACCTCTTATACACACGCTCACCACCCAGACCGGACATTATTTTGTTTTTTCTCCCTGAGATTATAAGGGGGCTTTGAATTAGGAGCACATAGATTTCCTCCTTTCAATGCTAAAAAGAAAAATGTTTCTGTCCAGGTCTTAATGATCAACTACATTAATTTAAGGTAACGGTGAATAAAACTTATTTTCCATTGTTAAAATTATACAATTGCTTTGAATCAAACCCAAAGACACAGGTTAATGAAAACCAGTTGACAACCTGGGAAATAAATGAAATGAAATGGGGATAATTTAGTAATTCAAAGTTTGAAAAGTTCTTAAAAAAAAAGAAACTTGATCAGAGAAAATCACATATATACACACAAATGATATTGCATCGTAAATTGTATTATGTGAATTTATTGAAATAAAAACACAAGTTCTAATATATATATATATACATACACATTAAAATCATACAACATATTATGTATAACATAAGTTATAAAATCAAAGATGCTACTGTCTTGAATTTTTCTCAGAGAACACAAATATATCTGTGTTTAAAATTTCCAAGTTGCTGGTCTCCTACATAAACAGTGTAAAATCACTGCGAATGAAACGTGAGCACTTTCAATGACATAAAAATGCTTAATGTGTAACATTCATGATCAGTGATGCTGATTTTTACAGTGAACTTTCTATTCTCTGAAAAATACTCCACTCATCTTTAAGGAGAATAGACAGCACATTCTCAAGGAACTGTTTAGAACAGAAGACTCAGTCCCTCACATCTGGGTGTGCAACCACACGTAGTAAATTTTCATTCTCACTATAAATCGATTTAATAGTTTTCACTGTAAATGCAATACATGATTTTCCCACTTTTTAATGGGAACAGTTTAAAATGCAATATTTCCATGAATCTTAAACAGCCTGAAGTGACTCAATTTCAAAGTTAGAAAAACTGCCTTTCTCACTCTGTAATTTGAAAAAATGATTTTGACAATAAATAGCAGTTGAAATGAGTCAATTTAGCAGTGACAAAGAATGTTTTGGACTGTAAATGTAGTGTTTAAGCAGTTATTTTAACAGTAGACTTGTCAAGTTGACATAGCCGGGCATCATAAAAACTGTTTAAAACTGTAAATTTAACTGTTAAAATTAGCAGTTACACGGTCGACTGTTAAACATGGTTAAAGTAGAACCCAAACAACAGCAAAAAAAGTGGTCTTGGTTTCATATGTCATTTTCGTGTTGATTTTTGTTACTTTTCTGAATTTTGATAAAGGACAATATTTTGAAAAGAGAAGAAACTTTTCCAGGAACTTTGCTAGTAAACCAGATCCTCGGTTAGTGGAGCAAGAAAAGAACTGGGATGATGAGCTCTGGAGGGGTGTCCTGCAGGTACAGACCCCCCACCAGTCTCTGTGCCCCCAACCCATCCCCCATGCCAGTCCATCAGGTCACTAACCAGCGCCTCATGGGCAGCTTCCTGACCGGAGATGAGCCAATCGCCTTCAGGTAGGGACTCTGCTTATGAACAACGAGGGCTCAAACTTATGTCCATGGCTCAATTCTGCAATAAGAAAACACACTGGGAAAAACCACATTCCGAGGAAATAGCAGAATGTGACTTTGGAATCTGTATAGCTCTGGGTGGTCACCCTCAAGGGTCTCCAGGAGCCTGCATTGAGTTGAGAGAACTCAGTCAAGAGGCTCCCCATGGGGACTTCTCAAGGTGCCTGGACTTTACCAATCAGGGCACTCTGACGGTGTCAAACAGGGGACCCTGAGCCCTGATGTGCTGGAAATGGTGAGAGGGCAGTCTTCCACCTAGTATCTTTCCCCGTATATCCAAAAGTTTGTGCAAAGGAGTCTGGGAAAGGGCGTTTTGCTATTTTTGCATAATCACGACACATCCATTTCCATAGTAATTAAAAAGAAAATGAAGGAGGCCTCAGGAGGCTTCACGAACGCCACAGTGTTTGGTGGGACCTGAGCCGGTTCACAGTCACCAGCTCTGCAGTCACCACACGATCCATGGACGTCTAAATTCTGCATCTTCCAGTCTAAATTCTGCATCTTCCAGTAAAGCAGAAACGTTGAGAAGGGCAGGTATTTGCTGGCTCGAAAAGGAGCCCATCAGATTAAGAAGCAGGAGGCCTGAAGCTTGGTCCAGGTCTGTCCTCGCTGGTTCTATGGGCCATCAGGGCCACCCACCTACGAGAGGACGACCCAGGTCCTCACACTGAC
This sequence comes from Bos mutus, assembly GCF_027580195.1. Lineage (NCBI taxonomy): Eukaryota > Metazoa > Chordata > Mammalia > Artiodactyla > Bovidae > Bos > Bos mutus. The sequence continues at coordinate 1,375,565 of NC_091640.1, read as the reverse complement.
CGACCCCCAAGGGCTGTGAGGGTCAAACCCGGCAATGAATATTAACGCCCAGCAGCACTTTAAACAAACGTATGTTATTAATCATCACCCTAAAGGAAACTATTGCATATGTTGGACTAAAATCAATGCGGGAAAAAATGACCTTCCCTGGAAATGTCATTCATCCTAATTCTTCCCTGAATATCGATATGGTCACATACCCATGCACAAGCGAGTTGACCACTCTGAACCCACTGAGTAGTTACTAACCAATCATTAACCAGTAAACACCTGGAAATTTATTCTCATAAGACTGACGTGAATTGAATCAGTTCCCGGTGAAACCATTCGATTATTTCTGGTATAATGCTAGGGCATTAAACATGTCAGTAAGTCAGACCTGCATGTGAGGAAAGCAGTTCTGGTTTCAGCATTGGGCCATGAAAAGAACAAAACAGAATAGAATACAATACAATATTTTGGTTTAAAGGAACTTACAAGTTGACTTAACATCCAACTCCTTCTTCCTATACTGTAGACAACTGAGGTCCATATATTCTAGCAGATTTTTTACAAATCACCCCATTATTTTATTCGGATTTACTTGACCAAAATGTAGTGTTGCTCTGTTGAAATGCGATAGTTTCTAGCAGCTCAAATTTAACATTTCCAACCACAGTCAAACAGAATTACCATTTTAGTGGTCAGTTATGTGAACCCTGACCCCTCCCAGGAGCACAGCAGTGCAGTGGGAGAAGTTGGCGCCCACCCAGGACCCCAGCTGGGGTTGGGGGGTCAGGAACCCTCTTCCCAGAAAGGACGGGAGAGCTGCTCTCTTAACTCTGTCCCCGAAATCGGTAATAACGCAAATGTCATTATTGAAATACCACCATTTCATTAAATACGCACGTCCTTAAGTGAGCCCTGGGTCCTCGGAAGTACTGTTTCGTTCTCTGCTTGGGTCAGGGAGGAACGTCCACAGCTCCATAGCCTGCCATCACAAGTTCAGGCCACCTCCCAGAATGTCCTGAGGGGTGAGACCCTGGTCTTATCAGATTGTAAGACAGAGGATGAAGGCTTTGTACATTTTATTGTTGTATAAAAATGAGCACTAGCCACTTCATAAAAGGTGAATGGGAATGCTCATAAATAAATGTTGGTAAAATAAAAAGTACTTCCCTTTACGTTTCTGCGCCGTCACATAGTGTGGTTCAGCCTCCATCACCCCTTCAGCAGACGCTTGTGGGCGCCACCTGAAACTCAACCAGCAAACGTCCCCGTGGCAGCTGACGGGGACCTGGGCTGCTCACAGGGAAACCGAGGTGCAGATGACCTTGCAGCCAACACACAGCCCTCCCAGTAGGTGTCCCCACATTTCCTGGGGCCTCAGACCTGCCAACAACAGACCTGCCGGTGCCTCACACCAGCACCCAGTCAGCCCTCATACACAGACGTCCCCACAGAGAAGAGGTCAGCACATGCAGTATCACCTCAAACACGTGCCTGGAAGCCAGGTGTGAGCTTTGTCACAACTAATACAGTAGTACCTCCGACCCGCTCCATCGCAGCTCTCCAACACCCCCTCTTACCCCAGGGTGGGGCCCAGAGGGTCAGCTCGATGGGCAGGGAAGTGTGCCTTCAGCCGCCCGTTCATCCAGGGACAGAATGTCGCCTGCCGGGCAGCTGAGGAGCCCGTGGGGCTGAGGCCCGGCTCCTCCCTCACTGCCCCGTCACTCGAGTCCCCTTGGCCTCAGTTTCCCCTCCTCCCTTCTCTCCCCTCATGAGCTCGATCCATCGTGGTCACTTCGGCCAGAGGCAGACTCGCCCTGAGTGACCCAGGTGACCACGTGGCGGGTGTGAGTGAAGTAGGTGGGGCAGGGTGGACCTGCATGAGCTCCCTGGGGCGGGACAGCCCATGGGCCCAAGGTGCTGACTCTGCTTTGCTGGCAGGGAAGTCCCCCGAGCGGTGGAGCCCAGAGGGCTTCTCCATGTTAATGAGGTGAGGGAGGCCCTGCGGTCTGCACAGAGTGGCTCCAGCCAGCGGGGCTGCAGCCCCGGTGCCTCGGCCTCTGCCCCGTCCACCCTCACCCCGGTGCCGCCGCCCCCTCAGCCCATCCTGAGAGCCAGGCCCCTGGAGCCACCCCTGATGTGGGCGATGTCGGGGCTCTGGCGGGTTGCCAACCAAGTTCGTCCCTGTTTTCTTGTCTGAGAAGCAAGACCACAATAGCACCCACCCCCAGCACTGGTATAAAATTAGGCCCGTGTGAACTCAGTATTTAAGACAGTCTGACCCATGGGAGGCCCAGGGCCCCCGGGAACCCCGCCGCTCCCTTTATGTCCCCTCCCCATGTCCCGCTTTCTCCCAGGCCGTCCCCACCCCACTCTCATCGTCACATGAAGGATGAACATCACACCTGGCTCACTTCTGCTAAAACCCTCCATGACGTCTGCTATCTCCCTGGAACTCGCCCTCGTCCCAAGCCCAGCGCCCTGCTCTCTAGGACCTGGGCTGATCTCAGTCCTCCCATCGCCTTCCAACCAGGGACTCCAGCCTCTCCCTTCACCTGGCAAACCCAACGCCGTCCCCAGGGCCCAGGAGCGCCGGCTTGCGGGAGGCCTACTGTCCCAGCTGGACTCCCGCAGGACGCAAGGCTCTCCCCCTGCACCCTCGGGGCACCCGAACCCAGGGTCTCTGTGGTGGTCCAGACTGGGGGCTGAGCCCACCACCTGGAGGGAGCCCCCTCAAGGGGCACCCTGCCAGGCCAGTGCCCACAAGCCCACCTCTGGACCAACATCCTGGGAGCCTGTGAGCTCAAGGTCACATCAGCAAAGCCCCGACACTCACATCTCCCAGCTCCACCGACTCTGCCCTCTGACCTCTCTGTGTCAGAGGTCAGCCCTCAGGGCACACAGACACTGCAGATTTTCGTGTGAAAGTCAAGTCATCATCTTGCAGGTTACGCTACAGTTCCTGGACCCCAAAGCAGACAATAAGACTGCTGCTTTTGTTTTTCCTTAATCTCTGAATCAGCCCAGCTCCCTGTCCCTTTGCCGAACCCTGTTTAAATTGTGGAATTTATGATTTCCTTCAAAAGCGACGACTTTACTGTTGGGTAAGCAAATTGCCTTCTGATGGTTAAAGGTTCCATTTGGGGCAATGGCACATGCCCCACCTTGCCCAGAGCTTTGCTGCATTTCTAGTGACACCGAAGCTCCAGCCCCTGGCAGGGAACTTGTCCTGCGGGGCCTGCTCGACAGCACCAGGGCCCGGGGTGAGTCCCTGCCGACCCTGCTCGCGGGGCCAGCTGCTCAGCTGCCTGGACGGACACACTGAACAAGCAGGAGGGAGCGGCAGAGCTACCTGGACAGCGCAGAGAGCAGGTGATGGGGTAAGATGGATGGCTTGAATTTCCCACCAATCACCCGGCAGCACTTTGGCTGGGGCAGTGATTGATGAAGTGGTTAGTCGTCCATCTCACCTGGCCACGAGACCTGCAGAGTGTCAGTGGAGCCTGGCTTGGCTCCAGAACATAAGAGAGACCTCGAGCCCACAATTTGCCCTCACGTGGGAGGTTCAATAACCGCTTTGGACGGCCGCTGGGCCCGCAAACGTTCCACTTCAAGTGTTGACAGGCTTTACCACGGCTGCGGCCCAGGTCTAAATGGACACATCTCCACAGCCAAGGTTAACTTCTCTTCAGGTTCAGTGAGTTTCTCCTAATTGCCCTCAAATAGGCACTGCTATTTCAAGAACTTTAAGGAAAGTCCCTTTGGGGCCCTTTAAACAGGTTTTAAGTGTCTACTGAGTGTCAGAAACCTGCTCTGTGTTAAAATGTCGCCTATTTAAAAGGAGAGTTGGAGAGAACACGGCCCTGGAATCCGAGAAGGAAGAGGCAACGCGTCCCCCACATGTTGCTTAACAGACAAAAGGGAAGAGGGAACTTGGAATGAGGGAGATTTGGGGTCTAGATGGAAGGAGCGTTCTCCTGCACAGAGAATTCTCCTGTCCTGACACCTTGTGGGCGTGGGACCAACCGCTGCTGAAAGAACGGAGGGAAAGTGGCCAAGCTCGTCTGCTCTGAAGGAAGCTGGACCCTGGGTGCTCAGGGGTTGGGGTGGGGGTCCCCGAGATGATGGATTGGGGGCTGCAGCAAGGTGCCAGACATCAGGGTCTCCAGACACACACCCACTGGGTCCTGGCAGGGAGGAAAGGAAAGGACTGACTGGCGGGCGCCTTCTCTGATTCTGAGAGGACTGGGCTACATCCTCCGCGGGGCGGGTCCTCGGCCGAGTCACGGGCCAGGCCAGCGTTGGGCCCTCCACCCAGCACTCGGGACCGCCCACAATGAAGCCTGAAATCCGATCCCACAGCAAACACCGGCCCAGCCAGGCCCGAGCTTGCACGAGTATTTTGATTTTGCATTTCCTTTCTGAATCCATTAATATTTTATGAGACCACACAGAGGGCTCGTGCCCTGCCCAGATCTCCTCTTTTAATCATGTGATGTGCTATAAAGCGTGAGCTATTGACTTGGGGGGGGGGCGGGGGCGGGGGCCAGTGGCGGCTGGGCTCTGGAGGCTGCGGAGACATGTCCTGAAGGGCAAGGAGGTCAGGACCCGGGGCATGGGGCGCAGGGGCTCTGCCTAGTCACTTGCTGGTCTTGGCCACCAAGCTCCTTCTCCTCTGGTTTAAGTCTTGGACTCACAGAGGAGCTCACAGCCAGGGACACAGGCTGCTCTCCACGACACGAGGGCCTAACAGCAGCGCCCAAGCCACCAGGGACACTTTCTCTGCACCTACACTTTCTGCCCTGGGTCCCACCAGGCAACCTCCCCTTGCCCCCAACTTTCTGCAGCCTTCCCAGGTTTGCTGTGCAAACCCCTCAGACAACCGCCACACGTCCACACTTCCTGCTTCCATAGCCCTTCCTCATCACACTTCTGTGTCTGGAGGAAGGTGGGAGGAATTACCCACCTGGTTCTAGAGAGTTCAACCCCACCTGGGAGCTGGTTTGCAGCCGATCACCGCTGTCGTCATAGGCACCACCTCACCTGTGCATCAGGGTGAACCGGCTACTGGGTAGTGAGACAAGCTCTGCAATGCAGACAGTTGAGAACATTCAGACTCTATTTAAAAGAACACATCTCACTTAAGCATTTTTATTTTAATACAAAGAAATTCAATAGTCTCACAGCTGCTGCTGCTAAGTCCCTTCAGCCGTGTCCCACTCTGTGACCCCAGGCTCCTCTGTCCATGGGGATTCTCCAGGTAAGATTACTGGAGTGAGTTGCCATTTCCTTCTCCAAGGGATCTTCCCAACCCAGGGATCGAACCCAGGGTTCTTATGTCTTCTGCATTGGTAGGCAAATTCTTTACCACTAGCGCCACCTAGGAAGCCCTGTCTTGCAGTATTCATGGGTAATGAATGCTTGTCACTTCCACTAGGCATCAGTGAGCCAAGCTTCTGGCTCATGTAATTGTGGGTCACCCTGTAGATCAAATCCGGGGTGAAGCTGGTGTGTGAGAGGGAGACAGGCCAGGTCCCCAGCAACTCAGCACAACAGGGGCTTTCTTCTGCTCTTTGTCTCGGGTATATTTTCCCAGTGGGTTTATAAGCTATGGTAATAGTCACAAAGGAGGGAATTCCAGATGCTAGGGATTCACAAGCAAGATGAGAGGAGAGTCGTGCACACAACTGGAACAGCACGCTCCCAGGTCACAGGAAAGGCACGGTTCACCCCAAATCCTCAAAGCTGCAATAATCTGACGCTCATGATACTCTCAAGGCAGTAGGAATGTTCAATATGAAAGCTGCAGTCGTTGGATAGAATTTCCAGGAAAGGAAATTACTCATACCTCTCTTTGCCTTTCTATACATCTTCCTTCTACTGATCTGGGATGTAAAAATGATGTCTAGAAATCAGCAGCCATCTTGTGAGCATGAGGTGACTTTGAGAGTGGAAAGGTAGCACCTGTTAAGAACAGTAGATCAGAAAGAGCTTGAGATGTCATGGACCTACCACTCCAGCCTCTGCTTATCCCCAGGAAAACACTAATTTTTCAACATTGTGATTATTTGGGGTCTCTGCTGCTCTACTACAACCAAATACAATTTCTAAATGACACACGGTATTTTTTAATTTCAAGAAAGCAATGGATATAAACTTTTATATTCTGTCATAATCATCATAAAGCTGTAGCAAAACCATACTGCAAAATCTCATTATCTCTGGGCTATTTCATGCCAATGTAATAATAGATACCAGTGGATTAATTTATCACTTCTCCTAATTAGTAGTTATGTTTTTAAATAGGGTCTTCAGGAGTAATGGCTTTACCTACAGCAGTGAAATTTGATAACTTGGCAGCTAATGAGAGAGTTTCGGGTCTGTGAGTGATTAAGGCCTTGTCGAGTTGCAGTGTGCAGGTGCCACCGTTCTTTTCTGCACGTTGTTCCAGCCTCTAAAGGGACAATCTTGCCCCAAAATGATACATCCTGATTTAATAGCCAGACCCCAAGATGTGAGCTGAAGCAGGGAGACCGGCAGAAGCGCGGAGGATGCGGGTGTCACTGGAATCTGGGCAACTACATCACTTCTCAGATTATCACTGCCTGAGAGTTCTGACCACAAATTCAGAGAGTTTTGTTTTTCTCTCATGATGAACAAACACCAGACAAGCTTAAAAGTCCGTTAGTCCGTCTGCAGATGACACGTCCACTTCCATCAGGAAGGGGGTGCCGCTGTGGAGAGGCTGGATTACAACAGGGTGACCAGCTGAGGAAGACGGACACCGGAGCACAAAAGTGATTTTCTGCCATCCGTGGAAAATGCGTCTGGCAGAGATTGCGGGGCCGTGCCAAGCCTACTTTCAGGTGGTCCAACTCTAATTGTCACACAGATCTGACATCCACATCAACCCCAGCAAGGGGCTCCCAGCCCAGAATCCCTGAGAACCCTTCAAATGTCTGGCATCCATGTGTTAAACAAAATGTGTCTTGTGGCTGAATTTGTTTATAAATTATTAGTGAGACATTAACAAAGTTTCCTGTTGACCGCACGGCATTCATTAACCAATCACAGAGGCTTCAACGGCACTTTGTGATCTTAAGAGCCGTTGAAAGTTGAAAGGGAAAGCGGTGCTGATCTAAATGCTCGGCTCGCTCACCTTCTGCAGAAACTTAGTTACTCTAGATGTTCTTAATCTGACCAACGGACTCACGGTGCTGGTGGTGTCAACAAGCAGTATCAGTCACTTGAGCGAGGAAGCCCCAGAAGGGGCCAGGCGGCCCCCCTGAAGAAAAGCAGTTAGGGGCGTAGAATAACCACCAGGCTGCCACAGGCACAGCAGCCTCTACACCCACTGCTCACCTTGGAAAGAAACAGCAGCTGCATTTCCTGCATCGAGTCCAACTCCCACCGTACACAACACTGTCTTTCCAATAAATGACAAGATAACCAATTGCATAAATCAATTGGTTAAAAGAAAAGTTACCTTTTAGAGGTGCAGGAGCTGGCAGAAATCATACTGGGTGCTTTAATTTAGAAAAACCTGAGAACTTGGACTAAAAAAAAAGTAAAAATTCCATTACTGAGTTTCTGGTTTTCTGCTTGTCTGAAAGCAGGCATGATAACAATGGTTTAAAAAAAAAAAGAAGAAGAAGAAGAAAGAAAAAGAAAAGAAAAAAGAAAAAAAAAAGGATGTTTGACCTTTTAGGACTGACAGAACAAGTGTGATGTTTGACAGTAATAGCTATTATATAATTCACTTTCTGCTTAAGTTTTTAATGGCACTCACAAGATAACGGTGTGTATGTGTGAGTATGTGTGTGTGCACATAAGTAATGGAGGAAAGAAAAAATTGGGTGAGCCTAATTTCTCATAGCAATCTTCACACAGCTGGATGTTTCTCAAATATTTCAAAGTGTTTTGATCATTTAAAAAGATTTAAAGCATTATTTTCCTAGAAATTCTGACAAAATGATTCTACCAAATTAACCACTTGCTCCAAATTACATATTGTGTCATTAATCCCCGATATAGATTATATTTTACAGGCAATCACCTGAATAATCCTATCATGTAAGAATCTTCTATTTCCAAATTCTTGGGTAATATATCTCGCAGAGAATCAATGCTGTCTCTGCTTCTAAATTTCTATTATCTTCATCCAGTAGGTGTGAATTAGTGACACCCATAATTCCACACAAATCTCACAAAAATGAAAAATAATATCACCTTCTGTCCCATTTCAAGCACCAGGTGCCTAATTTGTTGTCCCTCAAAGCAGAGCAGGAAAGGAAGACCAGAAGCAGGTACCAGGCCACGTGCTATCCCGTCTCGGATGAGACAGAGGCCGGGAAACAGCCAGACAGCGAGGACGATGATTAGTGGGGGATGAGCCATGGAGACGTACCCCTTGAGAAGAGGCGGGCTCTGGGAGGATGCTGGCCGAGCGGGGTTAATTAGACGCTCACCGGAGCAGGGGTCTCACCACGTCTGGGGACCAGGACACCAAGCTGTCAAGGTAAGGCAGAAGATGACACAGGAGGATGCACATGCTGGGAGATGCATGTGCCAGAGGATACGCATGCCGGGAGATGCGCGTGCCAGAGGATGTGTGCACCCAGGCTGAGCTCTGCAGTCAGAGCGTCTCCATGAGGACCGGGGGCAGTGCTCCTGTTACCCTGGGCAGCAGGTCGGAGCCCCCAAGGCAGGACCATCCTTGGCCAGGGACTGTCCTCAGCGTCATCTCACTCAGGCACTGTGCCCTGAACATGGCAGCCACCCTGTGGGCCCTCAACTGTCCCTGTGAAAGGGGTGATGGAGCATACAATGGGATGGAGAGAGATGGGTGCCGCCCAGCTGGACACCCAGGGACCGGCGTCCAGAGCACAAGACACAAGCATCCAGAGCCACACGCGCCCAGCACCCTGACCCAGGCTAAACCTGCTGGGACGGGGGTTCAGGCTAAAGTACGTACTGAGTCTTCAGTAGGCTTTGGCCGCTGTCAGGGGGGCTCAGGGACTGGCAGAAGGGGTGCAGAGGAGGTGGAGTGATGGAGAAAGTCAAACTGCGGAGAGGGCACGTGTGCTGGAAACCTGCCGGCTTCAGGCACTTTATCTCTTCCTTGAGTACTATCTCTTCCCTGAAATGTCTGCATGGGTAGCATAAGATAAACAAGAAGAGATTTTTCCAAAATAACTCACCTATTAGATGTGAAACCATAAAAGCATAATATACTTTCTGGTCCAATCTAGAGAACCACCCTCTGGTTTGAAAATAAAGATTCCCAGAATAATGGTCGTGGGTCTGGGTGGGTCCAAGGAGGGTCGGGTTGCCTTTGCTCAAATAAATCCAAATCCCAGCATCACAGAGGTCAATCCAAGGGCACACACTCTCCTCACCTGCTCCATCCTGAAGCTCCAACACACACTTTCTCCACCTCCACCGAGAAAGTTGAGTTTCTCCATCTACGTTCCATCTTTCCCCACACACCCTGAAAGTTTGATCATAAATAGGAAGGTTCTTTTGAGTGTTGTATGTTTCATAATCCAGGAAAACCTCCATCCAGAAGGAACTACTGTGAGTGGAGACAAATGTCAGCCTCGGTGGGAATAACTTGCTCTTTTCAGGACCTGCAGCTGCAGTGCCATCAGGGAGTTGTCTGGCCACGTGGTTTTTCACATCTGTCAGATCATTTAAAGAAAGGAGCACACACAATTTCACTAAAGCCAGTTACATAGATTTGTGGCCCTCCCTTGAGAGCCTGGAATCTATACATGATAATAATATGTTACATGGGGTCTGGAATATCATATTTTCAACTCTAATCAATAGATTTTTACATACCTATAATGTAATCTGTTTACGTAAAAGTGTAGCTGATTTTTCAAATCAATAATCCAGCATTTAAGGACAATCTGGATAAATGAATTTAAATCTACATCCAAGCTAAGATAATTAGCCTCTTTCATTTTGAGGGATAATGTTACCGTACTATATTCTTCTATATCATGAGTTTTGGATCAATAGCCAAATATGAAAGCTATCAAATAAAGTGGGAACTTGCAGTGTTTTGTTAAGTCAAGGCTCTTTGAAGGTGACCCTTAACATCTTTGCTGAAAGATATCTTGAGTCAGAGGTTTAAATTTGCTAAAGAGAATGGCTTAGTTCAGGACATTTTCACCATGTTTTTCCACCCAGCATTTCCCCCTCACCGATGATTCTTGAGTTTAAAAGACTGAGCAGATCCTGGAAAATAAAGAACAGGCCCCCACCTGCAGGCCACACTCACACACAGATCTTTGTTTCCAGCCTAGCACCCCTTTCAGGGGCCTCTTCCTGAGGCCTTGGCTGAGGCATGGTCTCCCTGGATCCCCCAGGTCCCTGGAGAGGCGGGGCCTGCTTCATGGGCTCCTGGGCCCCTATGCTGCATCCCCGACCCTCATCCAGCATGTGCCTGGGGAAACGTGCTGCAAGGGGACTGGCCCTTCCTCACCCACCTTTCGCCTGCACTGCTGCGGCAGCTGGATGGGGGCTGGAGCGAGCCTTTCAGTTTGACACATTGTCCTAATCAACCGCCAGGACTCCAGGCAGCTCAACAGGCTGGAACCCGGGTCACAGACCCCCAGTTGCAGGCACCACCTCTGTCTTTCTAAGTTCCACAGCTGGGTGAGCAAGGCCCCCATCTCTCCGTGCAGCTCGGGCTGCAGCTCAGGGCTGCCTGATCATCATCCATCACCTTGGTGGACACTCTGGTGGGTATGGCCTTGACCCTGCTTCACCTCGGGTCTGCTCCAGGGCAGGGGACTGAAGAGACCGGCTCATCACCCTGAGAACTTCCTGACATCGTCCAGAGGAGCAGACGCACAGGACAGCTTGCTTGCTTTCTTTTTTAATTTTTATTGGAGAAGGACACTTTCTGTTTGCTTGATTGCTTGTTTGTTTGCTTGATTTTGTTTCAGGAATGCTGAAATAAAAGAGAAGAGAGTTCGATGCCTGAGGCTCAGCACTAAGGCTCCTCTGTCCCTGAACCAGCTCTGAGGCCTGAGGCGGAGGCGGAAGAGCCAGAATGCATGGCACCAATGGGGCCCTGAGAGCCACAGCACAAGCCACTGCACAAGCCACAGCTCGTCATGAAGATGAGCAGCAGTAACTAACGTGGAACAGTTCTATGTCAACAGTGCCTAACCCTAACGCCATCTCACAGCACCCCAGAGGTTGTCCCTCCTTTAATTCCGTCAGAGACAGAAGGACGCGAGGAAGGGGCCAGCTAACTCGTCACAGCCAAACCCAGGCAGCCACAGAGCCAAGAGTTTAGTCCCAGCTGTTACAGCATTGCACTCTTGGTCACCACGGAGCCACCTAAGTTGAGTCTAAGACACAGGGATCTTCCATCGTCTGATTCAAGGTCAGGTGTCTCTTTATTGTGCCACTGGGGGCCCGGCAACAGTGTAAGGTGCACTGTTAAGGAAGGAGGCTTTGTCTATTTAGGGGCTCAGCCCCCATTTCATTATTTCCCTACAGATGAGTGGTTTGGAGAGTTACTGGCTGAAAGTCCTCCTGGACAAGTGAAGTCAACAGTGGTAGGAAACATATCTACATGAAGAAGGAGGAGAAGAGTGTGGCTTCCTGGAGATCACACCCTGGAGACCAGAGCCCTGGAGACCCCAGCCCTGGAGACCACATCCTGGAGACCAGAGCCCTGGAGACCACAGCCGTGGGGACCACACCCTGGAGACCAATACCCTGGAGACCACAGCCCTGGGGACCAAACCCTGGAGACCACAGCCCTGGGGACCACACCCTGGTGACCAGAGCCCTGGATACCATAGCCCTGGAGACCATACCCTGGTGACCAGAGCCCTGGAGACCACACCCTGGGAACCACACCATGGAGACCACACCCTGGAGACCACAGCCCTGGAGACCACAGCCCTGGAGACCATACCCTGGAGACCAGAACCCTGGAGACCCCTGCCCTGGGGACCACACCCTGGAGACCACACCCTGGGAACCACACCCTGGAGACCAGAACCCTGGAGACCCCAGCCCTGGGGACCACACCCTGGAGACAAGAGACCTGAAGACCACACCCTGGAGACCACACCCTGGAGACCACAGCCCTGGAGACCACACCCTGGAGACCACAGCCCTGGAGACCACACCCTGGAGACCACACCCTGGAGACCAGAACCCTGGAGACCCCAGCCCTGGAGACCACAGCCCTGGAGACCACACCCTGGAGACCACAGCCCTGGAGACCACACCCTGGAGACCACAGCCCTGAAGACCACACCCTGGAGACCACACCCTGGTGACCAGAGCCCTGGAGACCACACCCTGGGAACCACACCCTGGAGACCAGAACCCTGGAGACCCCAGCCCTGGGGACCACACCCTGGTGACCAGAGCCCTGGATACCACAGCCCTGGAGACCACACCCTGGAGACAAGAGACCTGAAGACCACACCCTGGAGACCACACCCTGGAGACCACAGCCCTGGAGACCACACCCTGGAGACCACAGCCCTGGAGACCACACCCTGGAGACCATAGCCCTGGAGACCACACCCTGGAGACCAGAAGCCTGGAGACCCCAGCCCTGGAGACCACACCCTGGAGACCACACCCTGGAGACCACACCCTGGGAACCACACCCTGGAGACCAGAACCCTGGAGACCCCAGCCCTGGGGACCACACCCTGGAGACCACACCCTGGTGACCAGAGCCCTGGAGACAAGAACACTGGAGAAAACACCCTGGGAACCACACCCTGGAGACCAGAACCCTGGAGACCACAGCCCTGGAGACCCCAGCCCTGGAGACCATAGCCCTGGGACCACACCCTGGAGACCACACCCTGGTGACCAGAGCCCTGGGAACCACACCCTGGAGACCAGAACCCTGGAGACCCCAGCCCTGGGGACCACACCCTGGTGACCAGAGCCATGGAGACCAAGCCCTGGAGACCAGAGCCCTGGAGACCATAGCCCTGGAGACCACAGCCCTGGAGACCACACCCTGGAGACCACAGCCCTGGAGACCACACGCTGGGGACCACACCCTGGGGACCACAGCCCTGGGGACCACACCCTAGAGACCTCAATCCCTGGGGACCACACCCTGGTGACCACAGCCCTGGGGACCACATGCTGGAGACCACACCCTGGAGACCCCAGCCCTGGGGACCACACCCTGGTGACAAGAGCCCTGAGAACCACATCCTGGACACCACAGTGCTGAAGACCACACCCTGGAGACCACAGCCCTGGGGACCACACCCTCGTGACCACACCCTGGACACCAGAGCCTGTACATACATACATCCACTGTAATTCCCAGGAGTAACTGGGAGAGACACCCTGGATGGAGTCTGAAGCCCTGGAATTAGCAGGAATGTCTCAAGGCCCCCCATGCATTTGTGTTCCTGTGACGACACTGAGTCATGACCGCACATGAGAGACACCATTTCACACCAGTCCCTGCATCACCTGAACAGTGAAGACCCTTCCAGAAGTTCCACCTCACAGATTAAAGCCACATTGTAAGAGATTGTCCTCTTGGGATGAATTTATGCTTCACGTGTATCAAAACTGGTTCCTTGAGTGACTTCGTGGGAGACAGAGCCTTATTGCCAGAGGGGAGGCTCATCCCCACCTTCACGTGACGTCTCTGCCTCGGGCGCTGCCTTTTGTTTCTCCCGTTTACTCCTGAGGTTTGACCTGAAACTGCAGAAGGTATGTGCTGAGTAATGAAAAGCAAACCGTGGGAAACCTGCATACTTTGTTCCAGAAATTCACAGTCAGCACAAAAGAACCTGTCCTCGTCCACTTCAAGGGCTCAGAGAAGCACTAAAAAGAGCAGGGGTGACCACAGAGGTGTGAAGGTTCTCTTCCACTGTACAGCTATCAGAAGTTTAAAGAGAAGACAGCCAAAGAACGACCCAGAGAGGGAGTGAAGGCGGGCTTCTTGCTCCTCCCCAACATGGAAACCAGCTGATTTCATCCAGCATCTGTGCTGAGTCGGGGCCACCTGTAAGATGGGGGTTCTCACCACGAGGTGCAGGAGAGGCCCCCAAGGCTTCGTTTCTCTCTGGGAGTGGGCCAAGGAGAAGGCCCATGAAATCTGCTGTTTCAGAAGTTTTCACCAAAATCCGTGTGCAGACCCGTCCTTCTCATCCCAGTTCCTCAGAGAAGACCCTTAGGAGGCTCTGCCCCCCTTCAAAGTGATGCCCACAGCCTGCACCTACAACCCCCCCTTGCCTGGCTGGACGCTGCACTGCTCGCTCCTGAGCCTTCTCTGTGCTCACGTGATGCTGCCCCCACACTGGGCACTGGACGTGCTGATTCACTCTGTGCAGCACCTTCCGGATATTAACGAAGATCTAAAACTAGGAACCCTGACTTTCTGAAAGGGAAGTGCTAGTCACTCAGTCATATCTGACTCTTTGTGACCCTGTAGACTGTAGCCTGCCAGGCCAGGCAAGAATACTGGAGTGGGTTGCCATTCTCTCCTCCAGGGGATCTTCCTGACCCAGGGCTTGAACCTGGATCTCCTGCGTTGCAGGAAGATTCTTTGCTAGCTGAGCCACCATGGAAATGACATCCTTATAAAAACTGGGAGAAAATATTTTCAGATAATATATTATATCTGACACAGAACTCACATCCAGAATAAATAAGTTTTCAAATCAATATGAAGAAAAGAAGCAACCTAGTTTCTCAAGCAGGCAAAGTACTTCGTAGACACATCACTCCGGGTGATGTATAGATAGCAAATGCTGAGTATCACCGGTTATCAGGGAAACACATGCAAGCTGACACCAGAAAGATTCCAGTTAAAAGACCTGGTTTCTCAGGCCACGGAGAAAAAGGAGCTTTCATTCATTGCCAATGAGACCATCAGAGGGGACAACCTCTTCAGAGAAGAGCTGGCTGCACCTTCAAAAGGTCTAGATATAGCTACCGTCACCCCCATCTCTGCATCCCCAGGTTTTCACCCAAGAGCAGTGGGAGCATGTACAGACTGAAACTTGTACACAGACGTTCCCTCCAACATTGTCGCTAACAGCCAACAAGCCCATCAGAAGGTGACAGACTGGCACATCCGTGCAGTGGGAGCCGCTCCCATCAGCAAGACTGACTCTGGGTGCAGGTTTACGGCACGACCGACCACAGATAACTGCCAGGTAAAGGGAGTCAGGCCAAAAGCCAAAGTACGTACTTTCTGATTCCATTTATAGAAAATTGAAGGAAATTAAAACTAGATTAGCAGCCGCCTGGGGACAAGAGTCGGGAAGGTGGGGGCAGGGTGGGGATCTCAAAGAGACACCAGGAGACTCTGAGATGAGTGAACACGGTTGCCATCAGGACTGGGGTGAGGGCTTCGCAGGCGGACTCTTGGGTCAAGTTGACGCAACTGTACGTTTTAAAGACGTCTGGTCTCTTCATGTCCCTTACACCTCAGTAAAGCGGCTTTGCAAAGCTGCTTATCTGGTAGGAGAAAGGGCTTCATGAGTGAGAGAGGAAAGAACAGAAGGCAAGGGGCTCTGCCCGGCACCACGCGGAGTCCACGCCCTGCACACCAGCCCCCAGCTTCCGACGGCCACCGGCTGGCTCTCCTGCTGCTGTGGGCCCTGGCCACTAGCGACCACTGTTCACCCTGAGTGGTATCTGGCTACTTTCCACTCCAGCACTTGATTTGTGCCTGTGGTGACAGCCCCGGCCCCTGGATAGGGGGTGGGTGAGCCCAGCGTTTCCCCTGGTTCCTTCTGAAGACCAACCCCTCGTCCAGGTGTCGCCACAGGGCCAGTCTTTCCGAGGAGCTGGGTGCATGGGGATGCCTGCTTCCTCTGCGGAGGGTGGGGGTCGAGGGAGAGAAAGCAGGAGAAGGAAGAAGAGGTGGGAGACAGTGTGGACTGGGGAGGGCTCAGGCACCCACCACACGCTCGGGCACACCCAAGACCCCACTCTGCTCTGGGAGGAGCCTGCTCCCAGCGTCGTAGGAAGCAGAGAGTCAACAGGTAGGAAAAGTGAGGTGGCTTCAGGGAGACACAGCCTGGCTCCACGGGACCAGCGCCACAGCAAGGCCAGAACCGGGCCAGGCAGACGCACCCCAAGGAAGGGACCCACAGTGGGTCACAGGTCACCCAAGGGAGGCCTGATGCCAGGCTGGACAGCGAGGCTCCCGCAGCTCACTGCCTCCTCTGACTCAAAGCCAGCTGGTCTCCAACCCAGGCGGGCTGGGGGCATCGCCCACTCCACAGGAACGGAGCAGAGCAGACCCCACCGCCTGCTCGGTCCCGGCCATGGAGGGCATGTGCTTCTGGGCTGTCCTCATCTCTCGTAAACAGCAAGCTGTGGAGTTTGGCCTTTGGTGTGCAAAAGGGGAAGGCTGCTGCCAAGGGCCAGCATGGGGCCAACCTGGCCCCTGGACGTGCTGGGGTGCTCTCCTGTCCCCGTGAGCCCATCGGCCTGGCTTTCCAGCTCCCCCAGCCTGGCGGTCGGACCATGGTCTGGCACATGGCGTGCCCTGAGCCCACCAGCCTTTCCGAAGGGGGTCACGGGGACTCCTGCACACAGACTGCCCGGGCCTCCCTCCCCCTCCCGGGGCCCCACAGCAGACAGAGAGCCTGCCCCCTGCTGTCATCCAGCCCTGTCCTCAAGAATGGCCACCCTCCCTGCAGGTGAGACCGGTCCTCAGTCTTCTGATGCCCAGGACTGGTCTGGACGACCGGGCCACGGTTGGAGAGTGGGCTCCCGAGGGGCACATGTGCTGGGCCCTCCAGGGGCCAGGTGGTGGCGCTGCTGTCTTTAGGCATCATGGCCACATCCCCGGAGCCGGCCTCAGAGGCCACCTGGCCTCAGGCACCGCACCCTGCAACCAGGCGCCCTGGGACGGCACAGGGCTTCTGGAGGCGGGCCTCCCGCCCCACCCCACGGGCCCCAGCCCAGAGAAGCAGGCGGTGACGGGAGGTGGACCCCGGCATCACTCTCAGCCCTGGCCTCCCTCCGCCCCCCACCTGCCGCCCCTCAGGACAAAAGTGACCTTGCACCCCACCCACGACCTGGGGGAGGCTCACGGTGATTTAGACAGTGCCTCTGCCACTTACTTCCCCGCTTCTCTCATGAGGAAGGTTTCCAAACCTGTAACAGTGCCAGAGCTGACTGGAGGTCAGAGGGAAGTTTCTTTCCCTCTGGTTCTGACCATCTTTAGCCCACGCCACTCACTCACCACTTCACATCAGGAACCCATCTTTTTTCTGTCAATGCCCGCCCCCCTCCCAGAGCCGGTCGCTTGGACCCCATCTGTGGCGGATGAACTGTGGCTGGGTCCTTCCTCCTCTGAGTCCCCCACCCAGGGCATCCCATCCCCTCCTTTGCAGCCTCCATCAGACAGTCCTTCTGGAGTCGACTGCGTCTCCACCACAGCCAGGAAGGCTCGTCTGGTGTCTCCAGGCCGTGCCCATGAGAATCCTTTCAAAAATGCCCTGTGCCTCTCTCTGTCAGCATCAGGTACCTAAACAAAAATCCTTTCCACATGATTCTCTAATGCTATTTCTTATCAGTTAAGTGGATTGTGAGGTCATGTTGATCTATTATCCGTACAGTTAGAGGAATGGGACCACTGATGATGAAGACACAGATGAAGACTCTCAGATAAGACCTGATCTTGGAAGATGTGGAGGACAGCGAGGGGACTTCCGCAAATGCTGAGCTGAGACCTCGCGGTGTCAGGACGTGGTCTGTGTGGACAAGGTCCAGGATGCTGGCCCACGCACAGCACATGCTGAACTCACCAGGGAAAACAGGGATCGCAGGCCTGGGCTTGGGACCACGCACACAAGTCCCTCCCTCAATATCTCTGGGCCACGGGGGCCCCTCAATGTGGGGAAGAGAAAGGCCCTTCCAACCAGGATGGCATCTGACCCCCTGGACTGGCAGGAGACGGCTGGGGACACCTTTCACCTGAAAAGTCAGAGATTTGATGAAGCTCAAATGGAGAGCTTGATTCAGAGCCATCTGGGGTAGGGGATTGGGGGGGAGCGGGGGGAGGGGGAGGGCAGCTCCTCCCACTACTGAACCCTACTCCTGTAGCAGAGCACCCCCTCCCCACTTCCTCCTCCACGAAATACCCCTCCCATTCCAGGTTTCTCTAAGCAGCCCAGGGACTCATTTGCTCTCAGTCTTTGCTGAGACTTTATTCCTATGTTATTCCGCAAAACCCATGGCAATACTCAGATCACAGGGAAAACTCTACCTGAAAACAGCATTCCCAGGCAAGGCATCCCACCAGGAGAACCTGGAGCGCATCCAGAGCTCCAGACACTAAGCTCCCGCAGTTAAGAGCCTCCTAACCCAAGACAATGGAGGCAATCTTGTCAAAGTTTTCAAGACTCACTTTGCACTTCTTTTCTCTTGTTGATTGAAGCCATATTTTTGGTGTCATTTTAATAGTCTCTGTGCACATTTTCAATATCTATTCATCTCACAGTTTGATTAAAGGTATAATGAATAATTTTTCTGTCATTTACATTCGAGAAGAAATGCATTCATGAACTCGCACACAATCTGACTTTCCATAAATTCTCTTCTTAGACATGCATTTGGTCAGATTCGCAAAAGCTTAATGTCAGATTATTATTCCTGGCACTCACTCATCAGCACCTCCCCAAAAAAATCCACCCCCAGGATGTGGTTCTTGGATCCTGCACAGAAATAATTGATCTCATGACGGCTGATGGTGACTTCCCTGCTCCTTCAGCAGCCCTTCAGTCAGACCTGGGTCTACTCCTGAGATGACACGGCTGCGTCCTCCCACACCAAGGGACGTCCCAGTAGGAAACGAAGCTGGCTTTCCAGTCTGTGTTACACGCATGTTTCTACTGCCCATGAGGGACTTTGCTGACCCTGCCTGGCACAGCCCAGATGAGAGGGTTGCTCAAGACTCGGCCTGGAGTCGGCCCCTCTCCTCAGTGGCCCAACGCTCTCCTGCAGGCAGGACACGGCTCGCTCTGCGGGAGCAGCTACCAGGACACCCTCATTAATCTCCTGGCTGTAGAGAACACAGTCCTTGCAGATTCTGTGTCTTTTCCACTTTACGTTTGGATTTAAATGCACTGACTACGATCATCCGAACATGAAGCATCAGGGGTCTTATATAAGAGGAGCACTCGCCCTGCCTCCCCTGATCTCATCACTGCCCCCCCACCCCCCACCCCCACTCCGCCTCCATATAAAATGACGATGATCACTGAAAAATGCTAACTTGCCCTGTCTTTTCCCTCTAAATACAAACTTTCCTTCATGTCTAAGTTCCCAGAAATTCCAAGCCCAGTGTGAAGGCGAGAGTCCTTTTCCTTGAAGAGTCCCACCATCCCTCCTACCCAGCAGCGGGCTGGGGGCCCAGGCAGAGTTCAGGGCAGCAATGAAAGTGCTGGCCCCAAGGGGAGAGGTCAGGCACGCCTTGGACCCTCCCTGAAGGAGCCCCAAGAGACCCCATCCTTCCTTCCAGCCCTGACTCCCTGGAAACAGGGAGCTTCCTTCTGCTGCGAGTTACAGGACCACTGCAGCCCCGACGCAGGCCTGGGTCTGCCTACGACTGTGGTCCGTTTATCAGCCTGGGACTTGGACATTAATTAGGGCTTCATTTGCTGCTGGGCCTCCTTCTCTACAAATATTTCCTCTGGGGCATGACAGCCATTTCCTGTCCTTTGATCTCGCCCCACAAGTAATTGAACCATTAGCCTCGTACCTGCAAGAAGCTGAATAGGAGCCCATCTGGGCTGGGGGGGAGGGCTTCACACATCCTGCTGGTCAGAGCTCAGCAGGGAATCAAGGGTGGGACCCGGGTTAGCATGGTTGGAAATAAAAGGAATAAAATATTAAACAATGTAAAGAATTAATTTTCTGTACTGCATGTTAGGGAAGCGTCACAGTTTTCAGTTTCAAATATGGAAGCCCTGAGTATGGTGTAGTTAAGAAATGATGGCAAATTAAAACAATAAATAACACTAACGAACTGTTTACTGAGTACCAGACACCATTCTACACACCCATCCAAGACTCTCTGGCTGGGCTGTCCCCCGAGGGGACAAGAGCGGGTCCCCAAAGCCTCCCTTCCCTCAGAGGGAAGCAGGACATGTAAACAACTCACTGAAACCTGCGGACCGCGTGGCTAAAGTCTTCATCCACAGGTGGAGTCACGCCTACAGCGAGTGGCAACCGTACCCAACACCTGGGCCGGGTTCCATCCACACTGGGAAATGCGGACGGCTCCCTGCTGCCCTGGGGACCTCAGGGCCCCGATGCAGACTCTGGAAGACTGGCAAAGAAGGCAGGGAAGTTTACAGTAGTTTCTCAAGCTGTCAATACTCTAGTTGTTTCTAAGAATATTCGCAAGGCTATGGCCTCAATTCACCCAAGTAAAGTCCCTTTCAGATCAGATCAGATGTTCACTTCAGCTCAATTAACTTATTAAACCAACTTTAAGAAATGGAATAAAATTGGTGCCTCTGATTCTGAAGGTGCCCGACTCAGATACAAGAACAGCCACCAAAACAGAGCAAAACACACACCGTTTCTGGCTCTCGCGTGTTCCCACCAGGACAGCTGGGGGGAATTTCAAGAGCAGATTGCTGATAATCGTCCTGTTCACACGTTCTGGTTGCGGGAACCGCCGCCTACAAGAAGGACAACGTCTCACTCGGTTACATTAACAATTATTGCAGTGCGGACGCTTCCCGGGAAGCCGTGCAGAGTGCACTCTGCGTTTGACGAGGTGAATGGTTTCTTTTGTCCTCGGGTGTGAAAATCTGTTTCTTTTCATCTTAGGAAGTAAAATCAGCCACATGTAAAGTCATGACATCCATGAACTTTCTTTCTGATACAGTTTTGCCTGAGAAGCTGAGTTTATTTTTATACAAATGTAAATGCACTTTTTAGTGCAAAAGGACACGTATGGGCAGCATTTTTCTTTCTCTACGTTCCCTTTTCCAGTGGCTGCTGTAACCTGCAATGGACCAGGCAGGTGGGCAATTCTCCAAACTCCAGAGAAGGGGAGCAGAGGACATCCTCGGGGTGGACACGACGTGCCCCCGCCACGGTGCCCCCGGCAGAGCGCACAGGCAGGGGGCCCTGACACCCCTCAGTCCACAGAGGAGGGCGGAAGAGGAACGCAGGGCTGCCTCCCGTGTCTCCTTGTTGGGGTCCTGGCAGGTGCAGGGACAGGCGGGCAGAGGTCAACAGAAGAGCTCCTTCTCTTCCCGATGCAGATCTGAGGACTGGGGTCAGCGGCCAGGAGACGGCCCCAAGGGGTGAAGTGGTCAAGGGAGGCCAGGGAAGCCCTTAGCCAAGTGGTTGGCCAGGCTGGTCCCCAGCTGTGGGCAGAGCTCCTGCCCACCCATTACTGGTCAGATGCCAGCACTGCCGAGGGGGAAGCTGACCACCTCAGGGTCTGTGCCCGCACTCCCAGAAGGCACTCAGCATGATCAGAGGCCATGGGTCACCACCCAAGACAGCTCCCAACTCTTCTGCTCAAGTGTCTTCAGAGAGAAGTCTACAGCCTACAGACAGGCGTCCTGTCTGCTCCTCCCTCCGCACAGGCCCTGGCCTCCCTGGGCTGAGGCTGACCCGGGCAGTGTTCCCTACCCACCCTCCACAGGTTTACCGGGAGCTTGGATGGGCCCAGGACCCCCATCTCAGGATCTAACCTTCCCAAAAGATGGGCTGACCCTCCTTATCGCCTGTTGGTCTCCCAGGCAACCTAACTAATTATCTCAAACTTGGCAGCCCAGAGCAGCAGAATTTATTCTCTCTCTGTTCTGGAGACGGGAAGTCTGAGCTCAAGGTGCTGGCAGGGCCGTGCTCCCTCCAGAGACAACGGGGGGAGCCTTCCTGCCCCACCCCCAGTTTCTGTGGCCCCAGGTGCTCCTGGCCATGGCCACACCCTTCCGACCAGCGGCTTCTCTCTGAGTCTCTTCTCATCAGGACGCCAGCCAACAGAGTCAGGGCCGCTCTACATGCATGACGCTTCCATCCTGGGGCCCTTCACAAATCAAGTCAGCAGAGACCTGACAGGTCATACTCTGAAGTTCCAAGGGGACACGCATGGGAGCGCCTGGTCAACCCGCTGCCAAGGGGACGTGCATGGAGGTGCCTGGTCAACCAGCTGCCAAGGGGACGTGCATGGGGGTGTCTGGTCAACTGCTGCCAAGGGGACATGCATGGAGGTGCCTGATCAACCCGCTGCCAAGGAGACGTGCCTGGGGGCGCCTGGTCAACCCTCTTCGGGACACAAGGCCGGCTCTGCCCGCAAAGGAGAAGGAGCTGCCCTTGGGGCCATGTTCCCTCCACCCTCCTCTGCCTGCAGCTCCTGACAGCAGTTCCTGCGGCAGGAACCATGGCCAGCCCTCTAGATTTATTATTGCATTTAATCCCCATGATAACCCCCAAAGGAGACGTATTCGTCTCGTCTCTCAGAGCACAAGACTGAGGTTTGAAGAAGGGAAGAGCTCGTAAGTGGCCGGCAGGGCCTCTACCAGGTCTTGAGCCTCTGCCACACATGGGCCTCCAGAACAGAAATGAAGGTCCCCAGCCCCTTGGGGCCTCTGGGGGTTTCTGGGTGCAGCATGGAGCCAGATGGGCCCTGACAGGGGCTGAGGAAGATGCAGAGACCCCTGCCCGCAGCCGTCCTGCAGCAGCGAGGCCAGCCGCCCGCGGCCCGGTGCGGCCGGCGAACGTGAATTAGCTGTAGCAGATGTTTTTACTCTGGGAACTACCAGACCTTTCTGGCCACTCAGTTATCCTTCAAGGGGATAAAACTCTACCCTTCTATTATGTGTTGTCATTGGAGCATTGCACAACTTTATCAAACTTTTTATTCTGGAAACTGAATTAATTTTCTGCAAGGGGGTTTTTGTGCGGCTCTTTAATCACATTTACTGGAGAACATGTGTACTGTACAGCCGGGGAGCCGATTACGGCTTCCAGAAAGGCCACTTTCAAAAGGAGATTGCCCTCGCTGCCGAGGCCTCCATCTCAAGGCCCCTGGGTTTTGTGAAGAGGAAAAAATTAATTACTATTTTAATAACGAAGCCAAGCCGGCTGAAAATCCTCTTAGAGAGTGGCGGGATGATGTAAGGGCCGGCGGGGGGGATATGAAAGCTCCGATCACACCTCCGCCCTGCACGCAGCGCTCCATCCCGTAAGATGATACGGGCTGCTGGGTCACACATTAGGGAATTAGAAATATAATAATAACACTGTTTTCTCTTGGGAAGGGGAAAAGTTGTGATCCTGAGGCGCAGGCTGGTGGGAACTCCCAGAGCTGGCCCCTCTCTGCCCCCTCCCCGCCCCCAGCTCCAGGCTCCAGCAGCCGGAGTCGTGGAGAGCAGAGACGACCGGGGACCCCAGGAAGAGGTGGGCAGTCTCAGGGCTGCTCCAGGGCTCCCGGGGACACCTCCCACCCCCCACAACTCCCCCTGCCTCCCCCATGCCCCCCAACCCTAGTCCTCTCCTCTTTAGCTTCCAGAGGCAAAGGCTGAGCTGGTCTTTCCTTCGCTCCACGGACACATGTGCCGGCTATTAATTCTCCTGAAAAGTAAAAGTTATTAACCAACAAGGACCTACTACATAGCAAAAAAAATAGTAAACATTTTGCACCAAAATGGTGGGGTGGGGTAGTGGTTATTGCCAAGTGAGCAGAGGGTTCCTGGTCACAAGGGGCTGTTGTTCTCAGGCCTGAAGCAGTCTCCTCTCCCACCAAGGCTGATTCTGGTGGCGATGATGAGGCTCAGGAATTAGGTGACCATGTCAGAACGATGAGGCCATGATCGCTCCTGAGACTCGTCACCCTACGGGGCCCCCAAGGTCTTATCCTTTTCTCGCCAAGGTGCCCCTTCACCCCTTGCCCCCACCTGCTCCTCTGCACTGTGCCCCCCCACGCCTCCCCCTGGGCACTGTGGTGCCCACTCCCGAGGCAGGGTCAGCAGAACCAGGGTCTCGACGGACGCACTGTGAGCTGTGTACTGACCCGAGGAAGGCAGGATCCAGCCAAAGGCTACCCCGATTCAGATCCCTCCCGTTTAAGAAAGAAAGAAAGAAAGAAGGTTCCGAAAATCAGTAGAGACAGAGTGACTGAAAGACACTGTGTGTGTCTTGGGGAACGGCTGGGGAACCTATGAAAGAGATGCTTATTTAATCAGATTTCTCAGATCTGTAGTAAATGGCATTTGATGACTGTTCTTCAAAAATCATATGAAAGTATATCGAATAAATTAAAGAGTTAGCACTCACCAGAAATATTTTATAAGAAGTCCCCAGAGAAGGCACAGCCCTTCCAGGGAGCATGATGAACAACGAGATGACACGTGGTGTGGCTAGGAAGTCACAGGGGCTGCTGTGGTCAGCAAATGGGTCATGTTCACAGCAGATAAACGTCCATAATGGACGTGCTGGGAAAGCGTCAGCCAATGTGGGTCCGCTGGACCAAGGTCCACCTGAAGGATGTTCCTGGGCCCTCATGCCCCCAAGCTGCGGCAAGCCCAGGGAAGGACCAAACCCGCACACGACGGCGGGGGCAGTGGCTGGGAGGGAGGTGGTGTTGAGGAGGAAACCCTGCTGAACATCCGGAGCTGAGGAGCAGGAAGGAGACTCAGTGCCTCCCGAGAATGGAGATGCAGGAAGGCGTCGGGTCCCCGGCGAGGGGCGAGTGCAGGGTGACATCTCAACCAGAGGAAATGTCTGGGGTGAGCAACGCAGCCTCGTCTGGGAGCAACTTTACCAGTTAATGCACTGCCTTCTTGAGTGTCCGGGGACCTCTGGGCTTTACCCCTAAAGCCTGGAGAGAGTCCCATCTCCCCTGTGACTACAACAGCGAGACAGTTCTCCCTGAGGTATCAGTTTACCCCAACTATTTCACAGACTCTCAACCACGCTCTGAGAGAATTCAACTAGATTTCACATCACCTAATTGAGTTAGGATCAGTGCCTCAGTGCAAATACATGCACAACGTGGCATTAGAAGAAAATACGACTCTTTGCACATTCCTCGTTGGCCGTCAGAACATTGCTATCCTGGGGTCCCTGCCCCCTTTTGTTTTAAAAATAGGATAAAGTGATGGCTGTGTATTCTAGTTGAAAAAGCTCTGTATGTGACCAGTCCCCATCGTGGATGTGAGCAGGGCCTCGCCGCCCTGGTCTCTGCTTCCCCTTCCCCGTGGTGAGGGCAGGTGAGCACAGGTGAGGCAGGCCTGCCCTGCTCACCTGTGATGCTTCCTCTCTGCTTCCTTCCTTCCTTGTGAGTGATATAATCTCATCCACAAGCCAGGCTGCCAGGGTGCATTAGGGAAAAAGCGGGCAGCATGGAGAGAGCCAGAGAAAGAGGAAAATCTAAGAGATCTCTACCTTTGGGGCACTCACACCATCCGAATGGCCGAGCACTGCCTACAGAATTCCCACCCATGGGACCTAAACGCGGCTCCATCCACGAGACCCCACTAAGTGGAGCTGGGCCCCCAGGGGATGTGGCAGAAGTTCTCCTGGTCCCACCCCCAGCACCAAGCTCCCGGGCTCAGTCGTGGGGAGGAGGGCAGCCCGCCCACCCAAGCAGGTGTGGCCCTGCGCACCCTCCTGGGCAGGCCTCAGAGATGGAGACCCTGCCCCACACCCGCTGGGAGCCCTGGGGCAGGGCAGGCCACCCGCCCACAGGCTGGAGCCAGGCTGCGCAAGAGGGAAGGACAGGCGCGGTCCTCGCCTGGACCCTCACCAGTTCAGGCTGCGGGCCAGCCAGGTGGGGAGCGGGTATCCTGAATCCCCGCCCCCCTCGCTCAGAGCGGGGCCCCTGACTCTCAGGCCACCCTGGAGGGAAGGCCATGGGCCTCGCAGCACAGAGAATCCTTGGCGTCCAGGCAGGCCCTGCCGTGCAGAAGTGGGTCAGAACCCCGGGGCCTGGTGCAGCAGACCACGGCCCACACGCTGAATCCCGTTTCTGTGCTGCCCACGAACCAGAATGATGTTTAAACGGTTAAAAACTTGAAAAGAATCATATGTCAGGGCAGGTAACATGGAGTGGAGTTTGAGGTCTGGGGCATAATGAAAGGTCCAGGGCAGACGGAGGCTGACCCTGCCGGGGCACCGAACAGAGCCAAGCTGATGCTGCGGACGCCGTGGGAATAGGGGAGCCGGGCCGGCAGACCCGGTCCCTCCACGCCCCCACCTGACCGTTCTCCTGACCCCGTGCCGTCGAGGGGGAGTGGACCTGAACTTTCAGCCCAACTGCCCTCCCCGAGCTCACGCCACAGGAAGCCGTGCCGGTGACTTGAGATGGGGGTGCAAACCTTCCCACCCTCACCCCACAAACTCGAATTTCTCCAGAGCCACTCAGTTGGATGGAAAGAAAATGTATCAGACAAACAAATGGCGAAGTTTTATTAGCTGTTTATAACCTGTACTTTTTCCTAAATTGCCAGAGTTAGCATAAAAGAGACGTGTCATATTGATGCGAAGTCTCCCAGTTAGGATTATGAATTCCGTGACAGCACGATTGCCTTGATATCAATATGTTTTTTCATGAATTGCAAAGAAAAGCAGGTGTATAAAAATAAAACTCACATAAAATATAAATTATCATCATGCGAGTTGATTCTATACCCTCGGGACACAATCGCTCACGCACTTTATATTTGCCAAAATGTTTGCGAGTTACTTTTTTCCGATTTATTTATTTATTTCTATTTATTGAACGTTTCTGTTCCCCTCGCTGAGAGAACTCTGTAAGATAGACGTCTTATTTCCATAACCGCCCCTGGAGGACAACAGTCATAAAATGTTTCTATATTAACCTTGATGTCCCAGATAATGTGATGTGGAGTATCATGCAAAATGCACACCATGCTGGAGTCGGGTCTTCTCCTTAGAGGGGGTGGGACCGGGGGCTGAAGGAAGCAACTGTCTCCTTCTCAGAGTTGACGCCCTCACGAAGGAATGAATGCGTGGAATCGGGGGAGAGGCCGAGTGTAGACATTGCCTGATCTAGCAGGACGTCAGCTTGTTCTTGCTGATGGCTGCCCTGTAAATACTGTTAACGTCCATGTGCCCACAGGCAGAGGTGAGCTCAGCCTCTCCCCCCTCTGCCACCTTCCCCCCTCCACCAGCACCCTAATGTTTTGAAAACTCATCCGTTTCTATGTTTGAGATCCTTTTCATGTTGTCCCCTTGAAGAGAGATGAATGTGTAAACCTTGCATGGGTGAATCATCATCTATTTCATCCTGGAATAAATTTAAGACTCTCCAGAACCTTTCTCTGAATCATCCCCCTACATGCCCGTCTCAGCTGCTCATGCCCAGCACTGAGGCCTTGGGCAAGGTGCAGCCTCTGATTCTCCAGAACGAGGCGGACCGGTGCCCTGGAGCTGGCTGCCAGGGGACAGCTTTGGGGGAGCCCACGGACCACGCACTGAGAACAGCAGGGTGGTTCTAGCCAAGGTCCCCTCTGGTGAGACCCAGACGACCCAGAGGCCTTGATGCCTCTGGTGGCGGGCTCCGGAGTCCCCACAGCCTGGGCTGCCCATCTCCACCTCCTCCTCATTCTCCTGGGGAAATGCCCACTCCTGGACCACCTAGAATCCACACAGAAGAAAGAGCTGACTTCCCCTGCTTCTAGGATGGTGTGCTCAAACATTTGTGTGTGGTTTCCCGCAGTTATAACAACTGTCTCCACTTTGTGCCCTGCCATCCACCCTGCCTTGTAGCCCTGAGACCCTTGAGCAGAGGTGGCAGCTTTTTATCTCCTGGATGAAGGGAGTGGCTGGACTCAAGTCCCAGATGAGTGGACGTGGGTCTGGAGAAACAGTGCAAAGCAGAACCAGCCTGCACACCTTTCTCCCTCCCCATGCTGCCTGTCACACCTGTTACCTCCTCCTTCTGCCAAGAGCTCGCGGCACAGCTGGGCGGCTTTTATACCCGAGACGGAGGCAGGGCCAGTGTGACCAGTCCTCCCTGGGACACGGGGAGCCGGCCTCCCCCGCGTCAGGCTGAACTGTGTGAATGCGTTTTGCTCACGGAGAGAGGCGGCTCTGGGTGTTGTGGCCGTGGCTCGATTCTCACAGTCTCGTGTGACCAGCGCCTCATGAAAAGGATGCAAAGGCTTTGAAGGAGCACCATGTCCAAAACAGGAGCCCCCTGGAGGAGGAGCCCAGACCCCGACCCACAGTCCTGGGAGTGGTTCACGCCGGCCAGCTGTACCCAAGGCACGGGGCGGCTCTGCCCTCCGCTGACCCCGCCCTCCTGACTCCCACGACAGAGTCCCCCGTCAGCCTCCCGTCAACACTTAGAAGAACCGTGTCGTGTGCTTCCCAATGATCCCTGCAGTTTCTGCTTCATTCCCATCTGCAGACCAAGTCAGAGGAATGGCTTTAACCACTAAGTGACCCAAACACTTTTGCTCCCAAAGAGGATAGAGTCTACATTTGTGAACAAAGAAGCAAAGTCGTAAGAGAATATGGCTGATACTTTAATTAAATGAATTTTCTCTGAATGTTTCAGACTGAGCACTCTGGGCAGAAATGATGACACACAGGAAACCTCATGTGAACGTCCGAGCTCATCCTCCCACCCTCCACGCCCCAACACTGATCACACCCTCCTTCATTATGCATGATTGGACTATTATATTCAAGTTCCTTAGTAAAGGAAATATGTTTTGTGCACCCTGTACCATCGAGCATGGCTTCACCCACTGCCGACACTTGATAAATATTTAATGAGCCCATACAATATCAATCCTGCTGGAATATACCGTGCACCAGTCTTTTTATGGGGAGTTCGTTTCTTAATTATATTGATCGCTCATATCATGTGAACCATAATTGGTTCTTTTCTTCTGACAATTTATTTTTAATGAAGTGCTTTTGACCTCTTTGTAATGGCAAAGTGTGTCTTCTCGCTAAAGCGGATCACTTACTCCAGAATGCGTGCTGCCCATCTTCCTTTTAACGTTGAGGAAGCGAATTGAAAGTTTACCGAGACGTTCGCCCATTTGCCCATCAAGAAAGTTGTCCTCAGCCTGGGTGCCCGGCCTCCTAGTGACAGGGGGGTGATGCAATGACCGCTCCCAGGATCTTCAGATCCAGGAGATGACACGGCCCTGGGGGTGGACATCCCACCGACCCGGTCCAAACCACGTGTGACGCTCGCCTCGGAAAGAGGGACAGAGCAGCATGGATGCATATGCACTAAC
Source organism: Bos mutus (assembly GCF_027580195.1). Classification (NCBI taxonomy): domain Eukaryota; kingdom Metazoa; phylum Chordata; class Mammalia; order Artiodactyla; family Bovidae; genus Bos; species Bos mutus. The sequence goes on along the minus strand of NC_091640.1, from coordinate 1,346,343 downwards.
ATATGGGAATAGACAGCCAATGGGAATTTGCTGTGTAACTCGGGGAACTCAAACTGGGGCTCTGTCATAACCTAGAGAGGTGGGACTGGGCGGGAGGTGGGAGGGAGACTCAAGAGGGAGGGGACATGTGTATACTTGTGGTTAATTCATGCTGATGTATGACAAATCAAACCAATATTTTAAAGCAATCATCAATCAATTAAAAATAAATAAAATTAATAAACAAACAACAGATCAGACAGAAAGGCGCACCGCAGCCTCCGGCAGGTGGTTTTCTCTTCACGTCTTCCTTGGTCCTCACAAAGTTCACCCCGACCACAGCATCCCTTTGCCCTTCTTCTCAGGCCTTGACTCCACCGGGCTCTTAACCGGCCGAGGCCGTCTGCCGTCCAGATTGGCTTGATGACATCGTTTTGCCCCTCACCCCACCCATCCACCCCTGTCCCCACGTGACACATCCCAGGCACCTCATCCAACCAACAGCGACCCACTGACCACACGGGAGCTTCGCCTTCCCTGGAACAGGCGGCAGTGGTGTTGGCCCCACGGGGTTCTGGTCCTGCGGCCGCCTTCGAGCTGTTCCCTGCTCGGATGGGACTCACCACCCCAGGGGGCCCGCTCTTCACCCCAGCACAGCCAATGCCACCCGATGACTCACGGTCCTGGGAGGGAGAGCACCCCCAGCCTCAAGGGAGCCATTCCTGCGGTGTGACACTCACCCTGGGCTCCCTGCCCCCTGAAGTGGGCGGAGCTGGTCTCAGCTGAACCCAAGCTTGTCCGCGCCTGCCCTGCCCCCTCCACCGCCGGCCTGAGGCTTGCCCTCTGCTCATCACCTGAAGTAGGATGCCCTCCTTCCTAAGAGAGTTGGAAGCAGACTCCAGTGCGGGGGTCTCACCGGCTGGATAGACGTGGGGACGTCCTCCGAGGTCTCTGGTTGTGAACAGAGGTCAGGCAGGTACATTGGCGGGTGCAACATCTCTGCATTTTTCCAGGAGGATGGGATCCGTGAGCATGAGGATGCAGAGCTGGGGCGGCGGCCAAGTGCCATCCACCCGCTGAAGAGACAAAATGACAGACCGACCGGCCAACAGTTCACATACAAGTACAGATGCAGTTGTACCCGCACCACCCCCCTCCCCACAGCAGGCAAAGAGCTCCTCACTGGGGCACCTGGGGGTCAGACACAGGACGACACGGCTGAGATGCCAGCCACCTGGCGATGGCTTACGGACAGAGTAACCACACGTGACCCTGCAGCGTGGGCGCCGTGCCCCAAGGCCAGTCAGACATGGTCAGTGCAGGAGGACAGCCTGCCAGCCAGGGACTGCGCTGAGCCCCAGCATGGAGTGCCCTTGAGGGAGTCCAACCAGCCACTTCTTAGCAAGTCCGTTTGATGGGACACCCCACCCTGGAAGGGATAGGGTTCCACTTGACCAGGATGGACACAGAGTCTGGGTGTGGGCTTGCTCTCATCACAGGCACATGGCCGCCATCGGAGGGCTTACAGAGGATGGACCCGCAGCCTGGGGATCAGGGGACGAGGTCCACTGGACCTCGGGAGCATCCTCATGGCAGAGGACCTTTGCCCCCTCACCTCTCCCTGAACGGACACACATGCACACATCTGCACAGGAACGCATACACATGCACAAACTGTTCCAAAGTGTCCATAGGTGAGCGGACCACACACAGAGGGAAAAGCTTCATTTTTCCTTTGCCAGACGTCTATACAGTCAGACTCAACTCACCTCTGAATTCACGGGTCTACTCCCGGACTGCAGGCCTTGGGGTCTCTGCAGACACTGTGGAGGAGATGGTGAGGGTCAGGCTCCAGGGGAGTGGCCCAGGGCTCTGCTGTCAGCCCACTGCCGCACAAAGACGGGAGCCACGGACCTGGAACTATGACACAGAGCGAGTGTTCTATGCAGGCCGCAGAGAAGGGCTGAAGACTCATGGGTCAAGTCAGAGAGTGCTTCTCTTTAAAATGAAAATAAGACACAGTCTCCAAGGTCGATGCTGTTACCATCCTGAAACTCAGGAAGACAAGAGCCATGGGCAACTTCACCCAAACCCATGTCCATTGAGTCGGTGATGCCATGCAACCATCTCATCCCTGTCAACCTCTTCTCCTCCTGCCCTCAATCTTTCCCAGCATCAGGGTCTTTTCAAATGAGTCAGCTCTTCACATCAGGTGGCCAAAGTATTGGAGTTTCAGCTTCAACATCAGTCCTTCCAATGAACACCCAGGACTGATCTCCTTTAGGATGGACTGGTTGGATCTCCTTGCAGACCAAGGGACTCTCAGGAGTCTTCTCCAAACCAGCACCTCTACTTAATGAAAAAGCCAGAAATGTGAATAAAGCAGATCCAGTGTATAACACACGGGCTCCGATGCAGGAGGAACCCCCGGCACACCGCAGGTGTGAGGGGTAGCCACCACAGCAGCTGAACTGCCCGAGGAAGACGGTGCAGGAAGGATGCTAGTCAGAGCCCTGAGTCCCCATAGAGACGATGCTAGTCAGAGCCCTGAGTCCCCATAGAGACGATAGTGGCCCACCCAGGGGGTTGTGGGGAGAGAACTCAGAGCTCCGCGGTTCTGGGAGGGAACACAGATAGCAGGTCTGCACTGCAGAGCCGTCGCAGGGGTAATTTAATTTGCTCTCAGGACGATTGCAGGAACAGCTACTCTGCACAGCTCATTTTCCAAAGCAAAACTTGGTGACGGAGATCGGGATCTGACAGACGGTTTGCTTCTGGGAAGGAAGGGCGTTTGAAGGACGCGCCTTCAGAATCTCCCGGGAGGGCAGAGCTCACTTTTAGGAAATGAGATGTAAACACAGCTGTAAACAGACAGTCATACCTTCCAAAGAGAGTCCTTTCCTTCAGTGCCACAGGCTAAGATCACGTGCACAGAGCCCAGTGCCTAAGGGCCGCACACAGTGCTTAATAACAGTGCTTGAGACTAAAATGAACTTGCTAAGTGCAATGAGCAAATGACTTACTATTTATCTAACAGGCCACAAAAATGGGCAAGGACTGTAAAAAGATGACAGTGGTTGAGCTGATCACAACCACCTTAGAGCCCTAATGCTGGCTGTATCTCCCGTCCAGGGTGTAACGTCTTTCTAGGGGATTAAGAGTAACACTGACCTCAGGGTAAGTTTCTTTGGAGACTTTACTGCCACTCTGTGGAGCCCAGTCTCACTGGTACTGAGTCTCTCAGGATCCTTCGGACACAAGCAGCTGCAACAGAGCTTGAGAGAGTCCCCCAGTAACTTCACCAAGACGAGCCTGACCGGCGTGCAGGACGGGCATTTCCAAGGTCTCCAGGAACAGTTGTGGGCGTCCTGGTCCACGCACATGCCTCCATCCACTGCTCCCTCCTCACAGGCATGAATCAGAGCCCCATTCCCTCCACTCAGCCAAACCTATGGGACCGGAAAACAAAACCACAGTGATTCGTTTCTGAAGAAAGTTGTAGGCGTCAACTAGGGCACTGCAGAGACACGTCCATCAGGAAAGAGGATAAATATGGATCTTCAGCTTAATTCAGGCCCAAAGGAAATACTGAGGTTTGGGGTTTGGTTTGAATTCACTGAGTCTTTGTCTAGAAGGGCCTGTATTTGGGGATGCTTTTCTGCCTTGACTTTTTCTTTTATCTGTGGGTGACCTTCTCCTCTCCTTGAACTTGCACAGGAGTTTCCTTACTTAAGTGAGGCTGTTATCCCAAATTGCCTCAACCAGTGACGGTCCCCAGGGCCCACTGACAGGCACAGTAGTAAGCTGGAGCTCACCAACACCTCTTTAGATTTTTGGTTTTGATGAAAATTAGGTTTTTGTTGTTGCTTCTTTTCATTCAGTCACCAGGATGCTCATTTTGATTAAGGAATTTTCTTTTGGAGAAGCAATCCTTCCAGACTCTGAGGAGACTAGAGACAGATGAAGAGAAAAAACAGAGGCAGAAGAGAGTTAAGGAGGTTTCATGGAGAACTGGGAGAAGGCAATGGCACCCCACTCCAGTACTCTTGCCTGGAAAACCCCATGGACGGAGGAGCCTGCTAGGCTGCAGTCCATGGGGTCACGAAGCGTCGGACACGACTGAGCGAGTTTAGTTTCACTTTTCCTTCCATGCACTGGAGAAGGAAACGGCAACCCACTCCAGTGTTCTTGCCTGGAGAGTCCCAGGGAAGGGGGAACCTGGTGGGCTGCCGTCTATGGGGTCGCACAGAGTCGGACACGACTGAAGTGACTTAGCAGCAGCATGGAGAACTCCAAGTAGGGAAGAAACACTTTTAAAAGGGAGGAAGTTGTTTCTATGGTTTTCCAGAATGCATGTAAAGTGTGCAAAGATGGAGAACCTCTGCTCTGTACTCAGAACCCAAACACGAGATTCAACCCAGTTATTCCAGTCCCCTGCCCTGACCTTAGTCCCCATAGATAAACAACACGCACAGACACCCTCACCACGTGTGTTGATCCACAGACTACAACCAAGGCACATCCTTACATCCATGTTCAGCACTTATGGGGCTATTTGAACTGGCCTCGATGGGCTCATGCAGACCCACCTCCACCTTGGAGCTCTTGTGCCCACAGGACAACCAAGGTGGTCTGGGAACAAACCCCTAGCTTGAACATTTCAAGTAACAACACAGCAGCAAGAGGTAGTCTGCCTTTCTGTGCAAGAAAACTGACAGTGAAGCAGGATTCGCTTGCAGCCCCAGGTACCTTCCGAGGGCAAGTGCTTCTCCAAATTTAATCCCTACAAGAATCACCTAAATGGCCACTGAAAATTCAGACTCCTGCACCTGGTCTACATACCTGACTCTGTAGCTTTGATAAACGGCTCAAGAAATGGCATTTCATCAGATGGTGGTGGTGGTTCATGTGCTGCTGGTACTCGGGGCTCTGAGAAACCCAGGCTAGCTCTACAACCCACCCCTCCCATCTCCCCAGGACCAGCATGCTACCCCTGGGGGAGACACTCGGTGTGCTCACATGCTCGTGTCCGAAGGGTGGGTCCTGAGAACGCAATGGACTGGAGACCAAGTAGATGGCACAGGGGGCAGTACTCCTGGGAGGAAGGGCCGTGGGGCCCTGGCTTCTGCACCCCAGCCCGGCACACGTCCTCCCCTGCAGAGGCCATGGCTGGGGCTGGTCTCTCACTTGACCCCTCCTTGCAGACAAGGAGGGGCTCTGGGAGGCAGACCTCTCGGCCACAAGACACGGAAGTGGCTGGAGTTGGAAGAGGAGATGCTGACCCAGTCCACAATCCACAGCACCCAGTGTGTTCCCCCTGCTGACAAGACCTTGCGGGGTGACGGGGCTGCAAGCTACGTGATAGGCGCCTTGACCCTGATGGATGAAATACGCCAAGAGCTGGCTCCGCAGCACGCCTGCACAAGCAGCGTCGATGCCATATTCTGGAACTTTCTGGGTGGGGCAAAGGGACTGCAAGGTTTTCTTTAGCTTCCTCTCCTGACAACATACTTTATTCAGACAGAAGCCAAGAAAAGAGGTGATGCGAGCATGAAGCTCCTGGGGCCGTGAAGACAGGAAGGATTGGGGACACCGGGCGCCTCTCGGGCAGTGAGAACGCGCGCCTCCCTGCCCTCGGCTCAGCCTCTAGAAGGACGGCTGGAGCTGCAATCACGGCCCTGGATTAATGGAGCTTGAACAACTTCAAACACTGCTGAACAAGTTCTGACAACCTCTTGTGAAGTTTCTCCTCCACCGGCTGGGTAAACAGCGCACTGTCTCTTTAACTGATTTTATTTTTTTTCTTTTCTTTTCTTCTTTTTTTTTTTAGTTTAAAGATTACATTTAATATCTATTTCCCAGCAGTGTACAAACTGACATCATCTACTCATAAAAGCGGAATGCTTTGCTTTTTTAAGCTTCAAGCTGAATAACAAATTGCCACAGATGACAGCATAAAAGAATAACAGAATGGAATCAAAAGAAAATTCATTGTCAACAGAAACCCCCTGCTGAGGAATTTCAATTTCATATATCTAATTATCCCTGTCAGTTGGAAGAACTGACAAAAAGCATTCTTTGTTCTCGTCTGCCTCCCGCATCTCACTCTCAATTAATTCCGGCATACAAATATGACTAATTGTCTTTGCAGCGCTCAAGAGCGCTGTATATAAATGTTCACGAACTGAAAATGATTTGCAGGGTATTCACGCACTGATTTATGATATCTGAACACAATAGACATGCATAATTCAGGTGACCACGTTCGCACCCTCCCACACCCGTATTACAGAGATTAAGCAAGATTCTCTTTTCACGTCCCTTTTTCATATCTGCTTTGTGACAATAACTCACTTTGCACCTATTAAAAGAGGAAGCATTATATGTCTGCTGTTGCTCATTGAAATTACCATGAACAAGATTATCAGCATTTAAATAACATACGGGCAGTGAAGTGACTTGGGGAGGAGGGCGGGTGGTGGGACCGGGAAAATATTAGGGACTTTTGAAAAGCAAGACAAGATCTCTGTGTGAAGGTTAAAGTTTGAGGGTTTTATTTCAGCTTGTTGATGTGGCTGGGGGATTTGCTTTGTGTTTTTTGTTTTGTTTTCCTTCTCTTTCTTTGCCCCTCCGTCATGATCGATTATTAAAATGCTTTTCAATTAATGTAGCTAAGGCTTTCATTGTCTTCTTTAGTCAATTCAGGTAGCTTTCTCCCACTTTTTTCAACTACAGCAACTTAAACTTTACGCTGTTTGTGGCAACATCTAAACAAATTGTAAATAGGATTCAACATGTAATAAAGAGGAAATAATACGTAAGAGGACAAAGGCTTTTCCACTGGAAAATGCATGTTTCTAAAAATCGGGTTTTCTCTGCTTCTTAACAAAATCATTTTTACAATTATAATTTAAAGTTAACTGTAATTCAGAAAATGAAAGTTAGAGTTCTGCCCTAACTATGGCAGCCAAGTAGTCTGTTCCAACAAATCTACAAAACTACAACATTTACTTAACTGTTACCAGATATGTGTAATTGCAGGCTTGATCTAAACATACATTTTATTATCATCTGTGCTTTTTGTTGCAAAAAAATTAAAAAACGAAGCCTGCTTTGGTCAGAGCTGAGTAGCCTCTTTAAAGTTTGGAGAATGAAAGCTATTCACTAACAAGTAGACATTTTTTGGAGTCTAATCATATTGTCAAGGTTACTAATAAAGGACCAATATGACCTTCTAAAGGGCTTAGTATAAATTACCCCCAAAAAAGTGCTTTTGAGCAGTGAAAGAGATTTTTTTGTGAACTGCTTCTCCTGAATTTTTTTAGTGTGGGAACTTTAAAAAGTGTGCTTCCGGGGTAATTTTTATAGGAAAAGCAACAATTGAAGATACATGCTCTTTCCTCAGACACACACTGTCAGCAGCTGCTTACCTGCTAGAAATAGCTAAACAGCCACCAAGCTGGAGTGCTCCTCTGTTGTCTGAAAGTGCGTGGACTGGAATCCTGCCCAATGCGGAAGACCCCCGTGGGCCCTCCTCCCCCAGCCCCCTCTCTGAGAGCCCCTCTGGCTCTGCAGCACTGGAGCGCTTGCTTCTGTTAAAGGCAGTCTCAGGGTCCACGGAGGGCCTAGACACTGACTGCAGACTTCTGTATTCAGGGAACAAGGACTAATTTAACAACAATTCTTAAAGCATGAGCAGGGTCTCATCAAGATTTGACTTTGGACTTGAAGTTGTACGCAGGGGCCACTGTGGACACAGTAGAGCAGATCTTGCCGCGTTGGATCACAGTCTCTATTCCTGTGCTTCTATATTTTCACAAGGAAAAAAAATACATGTGTGTGTGTGTGCTCGTCTAAGTACAAAAGATGCTGTGAGATCAAATGTAACTGTGGCTCAGACAGTAAAGAATCTGCCTGTGATGCAGGAGATGTGGGTTCAATCCCTGGGTCAGGAAGATCCCCTGGAGGAGGAAATGGCAACCCACTCCAGTATTTTTGCCTGGAGAATCCCATGGAGAGAGCAGCCTGGCGAACTATGGTCCACAGGGTCACAAAAGAGTCGGACAGGACTCAGTGACTAAACAACTATCGGAACAAAATGCAGCTACATTTTTTAAGTCACTACTACTAAATCCTAAAGGACGACAGCTTTGAAAAAGAGGATCATGTCATAAACCTCAGTGGGTCTTGGGGAAGGATGAGGTGCAGGACGGACCTTCATAACAGGTCTGAGTGGAAGTGCCCACCACTTGTTGGACAGGCACTGGGGTGTGTGTCGACATTTGGCCACGTGTTCTCAGGGTGCCTGAAGGGAAGACACGATTCTTCTCCACCTTCCCGTGTGTCACTGTCAAGTCATCCCCCTCTTTGACAGTGAGCAGTGCTAGTTGCTCAGTCATGTCCGACTCTTTGCGACCCAACAGACTATAGAACTAGGCTCCTCTGTCCACGGGATTCTCCAGGTGGGAACTCTGGAGTGGGTTGCCATTTTCTTCTCCAGGGGATCTTCCCGACCCAGGGATCGAACCCGTGCCTCCTGCATTGCAGGCAGATTCTTTACCATCTGAGCTACAGGGAAGTCCCCCTCCTTAAAGAATGACAAATATTCATGAACTTCAGGGAAACTTTCTGAAAGCTCAAGTTATAAACTCCCCAAACAAAACATGGAAACAATACAGTAAATTAAATCTCAAGAGAAAACCTGTTTGTTTGTTTTCAGAAGATATCTTGAGTGACCAAACAGAGTGGTGAGTTTGAGACAGAAGAGTCTCTGGTCAGAGGGAGACTGGCGCAGCTGCGGGACTAGGGGCTCGAGGACCCCTCTCCTGTCTTCCATCCTGAAGGCAGCACGGCTCCCCCCTCCACAGCCTGAGCTTGACCTTGGTGTGAAGCCGGCAGTGTGAACTGGAGTCTGGAGTGGCTAGAGGAGTGGGCCTCGAACTGTCCAGTGTGCCCGGAACAGAAGGCCCAGGGAAGCAGGGAGGCACTGGGTGGTGGCCATCAGCACTGACAGGAGAGCCAAGGAGGGTGGAGAGGGGCAGGGCTGACAGTGGACAGGGGGGCCAATTAGACTCCATCCCGAGGTCCATGTTTAGTGCGAGCCTCCCTTTGATGTTCCGCCTTGTGTTACAGAGATGAGGACTTTAAATCAAACTGCACTTCCTTTCAAAGCTAGTGAAACTCTTATAGGTTTTGCATTGCAAAGCTGCTTCATCACTTTCTCTGCCAAGATTTTTAAAAATTTAAGACGGTAATAGAACAATTGATTGCTGGGTCCCTCCAGGACATATTGTATTATGACTGTTACCAACACGAGGACTGAGTGTCCGAATCCCAGCAAACTCAGACCAAAGCTGGGGAGGAGCCCAGGCTGCGTTGCGGGTTTTCTTAAGGTGCCAGCAATTCTCATGAGACTGACTGCATTTTGGAATTTCATCTCAGGATGTATGCAGAGATGGGATGCCGTTCTCCCAAGCAGGCATGGCTGAGGGACTGGTGAGCCCAGGGATGAGAGATGACCCGTATCTGCCTCTGGGAGATGCCAGCTGTTTGATGCAGGCACCAGCAGAGCAGCTCTGGGTCCCTGGGGATCACAACAGCTGATGATGCTCTGCATTCACATCGGTGCAGATGTGGTGGCCCTGTGTCCTCCTGGGCCAGCCCCTTCCCAAGCAGCATGCACGTGCACTCATACACTGAGTGCATGAGTGACTGAGTGCTCAGTCGCTCAGTCGTGTCTAAGTCTTTTCAACCCCACAGACTGTAGCCCTCCAGGCTCCTCTGTCCATGGGATTCTCCAGGCAAGAATACTGGAATGGCTGCCATTTTCTTCTCCAGGGGATCTTCCCAGATCAGGGATCAAACCCAAATCTCCTGCATTGGCAGGCAGCTTCTTTACCACTGAGCCAGCTGGGAAATGGATTTCTGGTATGGGAGGGGAACGATTAATGATGGGGGAGTGGAAGAAATAGAAAGACCATTGACACCTAACTCATTAATCAACAATTTCCAGATATTATAATTTCAAAAACACAACTTGCTATTCTTAAATTTTTTAAAACATTTACATTGCAATCATTATAGATTCATAAGCCTTTGTGAGCTATGGTAGAGTCTGGAAAGATCTGCTGGTCCTCCCTAGCTTTGCCCAGGAAGGTACCTCACTATGAAACAGCCTCACAGCCAGGAAAGGAGCACTCACGTCGTCCCCCATCTGCTTCTAGACACCACCACTGTGACGTGATGTGTATATGTGTGCAGTTCTGTCAAGTGAGCATGCTCGTGTGACCACAGCCCGGTCACGAGCAGAACAGCCACCACTGGGGCCCTGAGCTACCCGTTGTCACACAGCCGCCTCCCTCCACAACCCCGACCCCTGATCTCTACAGTTTTGCCTTTCAAAATGTCATGTGGATGGAATCCGTTTGTAGCTTCTTGAAATGGGCTTTTTTCACTTGGGATGATTCCTCTTCCAGGCTGTTGCATGAGTCAACGTCTTCTCTTTGCTGCTAACTCATGTTTCCGGGCATGGGGGTGCCATGGTCAGCTTAACCTCCCACCTGTGGATGGACACCTGGATTGTCTCCAGCCTTTGCAGCTAAAGGGAAAGCTGTTGTGAACATTCCCGTAGGAGTACTAAGTGAATACAGATCTCCTTTGTCTTGGTCTGCGCCCACATGTGATTGCTGAGCTCATGATAAGGGTATGTTTTGCAAGAATCTGACATCTTTTTGCTTTCCATTTGCCTATGTCACAGTATTTGAAGTGAGCTTCTTATAGACAATCGTTTAGTGTTGTTTCATTTTTTACATCTCTTCTGCCAATCTCTGAGTTTTAATGATCATATTGTTTAGACTATTTACACTTAATTATTGGTCTATTAGGGCTCAGGTGAGCCATTTAGTTTGTTTTCTGTTTGTATCTTCTGTTTTCACTTCTCTATTTCTATTTTCTTACTTGCCTGTGGGTTACCTAAATGTTTTTAGGAGTTCATCTTGATTTATTTATAGTGCCTTTTAGTATATCACTTTATATAGTTTCATTTGTTGTTCAGTATTATAGTATACATACATGATTTATCACAAAACTCTTACCATGTTTTGCCACTTTGAGTTAAGTATTGAAACTTTAATTCCACTCAGTTCAGTTCAGTTCAGTTGCTCAGTCATGTCTGACTCTTTGCGACCCCATGAATCGCAGCATGCCAGGCCTTCCTGTCCATCACCAACTCCTGGAGTTCACTCAAACTCATGTCCATCCATCCATCTCATCCTCCATTGTCCCCTTCTCCTCCTGCCCCCAATCCCTCCCAGCATCAGGGTCTTTTCCAATGACTCAACTCTTCACATGAGGTGGCCAAAGTATTGGAGTTTCAGTTTTAGCATCAGTCCTTCCAAAGAACACCCAGGACTGATCCCCTTTAGGATGGACTGGTTGGATTTCCTTGCAGTCCAAGGGACTCTCAAGAGTCTTCTCCAACACCACAGTTCAAAAGCATCAATTCTTCGGCGCTCAGCTTTCTTCACAGTCCAACTCTCACATCATACATGACCACTGGAAAAACCATAGCCTTGACTAGATGGACCTTTGTTGGCAAAGTAATATCTCTGCTTTTGAATATGCTATCTAGGTTGGTCATAACTTTTCTTCCAAGGAGTAAGCGTCTTTTAATTTCATGGTTACAATCACCATCTGCAGTGATTTTGGAGCCCAAAAAAATAAAGTCTGACACTGTTTTCACTGTTTCCCCATCTATTTCCCATGAAGTGATGGGACCAGATGCCATGATCTTTGTTTTCTGAATGTTGAGCTTTAAGCCAACTTTTTCACTCTTCTCTTTCACTTTCATCAAGAGGCTTTTGAGTTCCTCTTCACTTTCTGCCATAAGGGTGGTGTCATCTGCATATCTGAGGTTACTGATATTTCTCCCAGCAATCTTGATTCCAGCTTGTGCTTCCTCCACTGCTGCTGCTGCTTCTAAGTCACTTCAGTCATGTCTGACTCTGTGCAACCCGATAGACGGCAGCCCACCAGGCTCCCCCGTCCCTGGGATTCTCCAGGCTAGAACACTGGAGTGGGTTGCCATTTTCTTCTCCAATGCATGAAAGGAAAAGTGAAAGTGAAGTCGCTCAGTCGTGTCTGACTCCTAGTGATCCCATGGACTGCAGCCCACCAGGCTCCTCCGTCCATGGGACTTTCCAAGCAAGAGTACTGTAGTGGGATGCCATTGCCTTCTCCGGCTTCCTCCACTAGGTCCTTTTAAATATAATGATGCTACTTCCTGTCCACACATAGTGTTGTGGTTTTGCTTCAATAAGCAAGGACGACTTTAGCATGTGTGAAGGCAGCATATTACACTGACCTTTGTTTTACCCATTCTGGTCATCTCTCCTTTCTGAAGACTCAAGGCTTCTTCTGTTGTCACTTCCTCTCTGTCTGGAAAACTTCCTTTAGTTGTTCTTTAAAGGCAGGATTTCTAGCAACAAATCCTCTTAGTTTTCCTTCATATGAGCATGTCCTGACTCCCTTTCATTTCCAAAGGATATTTCACTGGACAGAGAACTGAAATGTGTTGTCCAACTTCCTCCTGGTTCCCATGGTTTCAAATAGGAAGTCTGCTGTCCTTGGAGTCGCTATGACCCCAGCGTACCGTCCTTTCTAGCTGGCTACTTTCAGGATTTTTTCTTTCTCTGCAGTTTCTGAACATTAATTAGAATGGCTCTTGGTGTAGATTTATTTGGATTTATCTAACTTTGAATTTCTTTAGCTTCTTTAATCTGTAGGTTTGTCTAGTGCTAAATTTGGGGGGTTTCAGCAAACACATATTCAGTGCGTTCTCTCACGTCTCTCCTTCTGGGAATCCGACAATACAAATATCAGGTCTCCTGTTATTGTTCCACAGGTCCTTGAGGGGCTCTGTTTTATAGTTTACTCTCTTTGTTTTCAGTTTAGGTTAATTCTGTTGACTGTCTCCTCTGTTGGATGGCATCACTGACCCAATGGACATGAGACTGAGCAAACTCCAGGAGATGGTGAAGGACAGGGAAGCCTGGAATGCTGAAGTCCATGGGATCACAAAGAGAGGGACGCAACTGAGTGACTGAACAACAACTCCCCTCCGTCATTTCCATCCTACTATGGAGCCCATTAAGCCAGTTTTTTATTTTAGAGATCTTATTTTTAGTTCCGTTATTTCTATGTGGTTCTTCTTTATAACTTCTTCTTTGCCAAGATTTTCAATTTTTTATTTTTATCAAGAGAACTTGTAATTCTTCGCTGAAGCATTTTCATAATGGCCACTTTAAAATTCTTGTCTAAACATATTAATATGTGATTCATTTCAGTGTTAGTGTCTGTTGACTATATTTTATTATTCAGCTTGTAGGTTTCCCACTACTTGGTTTGATGAGTGATTTTTGGTTGTATCTGGGATATTTTAGAGATCATATTATGGCAACCTGGATCTTGTTAAATCTATTTTTAGCAGGCAGTCCCCATGTTGAGAGGGCCAGGTGAGTGTATATGTTTAGTTTCTCCAAGCCCTGACGATACCACCCCAGCAAAGTTAGGAGACTGACTCCCACTACCTTGTTTCTTAAGACCTACTCTGCTGGGCATTGGTAACACCCGGTGGGGATCAGGGTGGGGGAAACTCACATTGCTGAAAGGGGTTGAAGCTCTGCTCCCTCCTTTGTCCAATCAACACCATTCCCACAGAACAAACAAGACAGTGTCTTACCGGCTGCAACTGAAAAGTCAGCAAAGTGCTCGCATGCTCAGCCCCACAGAACCACCATGCAGCCTGCCCCACGGGAGCAGGTGACGGGGGTGAGGAGGTGCTGTGAATGGTCTGCTTGCACATGAACTTGTTGGAATCACAGGGGGAAGGAGCATGTGGAATTTCTCTGGGTTTGGTTGGAGTAATGTTTTCTATTGTTAGTCATCGTTTGCCACCATTTTCAGGCTAAGGGGAACTGACTTTTCTTGGAAGTTTGTCTTCTGTGCCCATTGGTGGTTCTGGGCTGGGGGTGCTGAAACGTCTGCTCATCCTCCAGGACGTCAAGTAGGCGATGAGGACTCACTGTCACCCCAGGCTCAGGCTCTCTATCCGGCCACAATGGATTTCTCTTTCCACCCCTTAGAGTGTTCTTGTAGTTATTTGTTGAGGTATGGTCAGAAATTCTTACCTGTAAGAGGGAGAAATTGGGAGGAATGGAGCTATTCCATCTTAACCAAAACCAGAACATTTTCTTATAGTTTTTAATCCATTAGGATAAAATGAAAAGGAAATAAAGAGATGTTCCTTGTGAATTAAGCTCATCACAGGCAAGCATTTCTAAATCTCAGCAATACTGATGTTCGGGGAGAACTGGTTCTCTGTGTGGGGGCCGCACTGCGTGCTTGATCTCCATCCATTCGATGCCAGTGGCACAGCCCTCCCACATCCTGACCATGGCACACCTGCGGATATCACCAAGTGTCCCCCAGGAGGCAAAGTCACTCATTGTTGAGAAGCATGCACTGTGATCAATTAGAAATGCTTCATATACCTACCGACGTGTGTGTGTGTGCATGTGTGTGTGTAAATAGGATATTTTATTGATTCTTCCAGAAAATAACAAATTCTAGTGAGTCTCTCATTTTTATGCTTATTCCAAACTACCAAACACTGATGAAATATGTATAAGAACTAAATAAATGAGGAGATATACTGCAAAAAAATAAATGGTATGATCAACAGGTATCTTGCCAAAGTATCTGAAACTTGTACAACTCAAGAGCTTACTGCTGGCTGCCTCTGAGAACATGAGACTGTCACACCAGCTCCTACAGAAGAGACTTTCACACTATCATTTACTTAAAGTTACAAGTTTCCAGAGGCCCTCTGGTCTAAACATGTTACATTCATAGAAAGAAAAAACAAAAAATGCTCACAGCCCCCATCAAGTAAGTGATGCCATCAGCTCTGCCATGTCAGAACCTGAAGAAATATACCCAGAAGTCAGCAAGAGTCAGAAAGAAAACCAGAGAATTCCAGCAGCCAGTAAACAGAGGCGTGTGGACGGGAAACTGGTCACCGTGGGCAGAGAGGGAACCCTGGGAGGGAGGGCTGTGGTGCTGTCCGTGGTCCTGGAGGCCCTGACGTGGGGGGGCTGTGTCTGCTAATCCCACATCCCTCCGGGTCCTGCCCACTGGAATGCGAGACCAGGTGAGGGGAGAGGGGTGGGGAGAAAAGAGTGGGAACAGGGAGGGAGGGTCCTGAGAGGCACACAGAGGGAGGGCCTCTTGTCAAACACCCAGGTACAAGGTTTATTTCTAGAAAAACTGCCAAGAGTGGCTGTTTGCTTTTCAGTCTCACTCTCAAAAGATAAAAATTAAAAAGGTGGTTCACAGCACAATCTACGAGACATGTTAGTGTGAGATTTCTGGCTTTCTGCCTAAGTCCTGGTCTCTCCTCCTCATACTGCCTCTGACACAGCATCATCCTAAATGAAAAGCCAGGATAACAGCCCAGTGAAGTGATAGTCCCTCAGTCGTGTCCAACTCTTTGCGACCCTGTGGACTATACAGTCCATGGAATTCTTCAGGCCAGAATACTGGAGTGGGTAGCCTTTCCCTTCTCCAGGTAATCTTCCCAACCCAGGGATCAAACCCAGGTGTCCTGCATCTCAGGTGGATTATTTACCAGGTGAGCCACAAGGGAAGCCCAACACTCCAGTTCAGTTCAGTTCAGTCAGTCAGTCGTGTCCGACTCTGTGACCCCATGGACTGCAGCACACCAGGCCTCCCTGTCCATCACCAACCTCCACAGTTTACTCAAACTCATGTCCATTGAGTCGGTGATGCCATCCAACCATCTCATCCTCTGTCATCCCCTTCTCCTCCTGCCTTCAATCTTTCCCAGCATCAGGGTCTTTTCTAATGAGTCAGTTCTTCGTATCAGGTGGCCAAAGTATTGGAGTATCCAAACACCCCAGTGGATGGATCCAAATGGCTGATTGGGCCCTTTTCCTGCATTACTCTTTTCTGCTCACCTTCAGTTCCCTGAGAGGTGAGCTTTCCTTGTCTGTGTCCTGGAAACAGGTTGCATCCAAGCAGCTCGCTGAGCAGAGCACGAGGAGGAGGAGGAGCAGAGAAGACAGCAGAGCCTCGCGAACGGCCTGCAGCTCACGCTCCGGACATCGGGCAGATGTACAGATGGAACTGTCGGCAGTGGAAACACAAAGAGAAATACTGCTCTTTCTATTATCCACAGGCTTCCCAGGAGCTGTTTGCCTCGTTGCCATGGCATGGGCGGTGAGATTTCATAACTCTCCCCCTGCCTGCCATGTGCTCCACCAACAATGCGAATTTAATCAGCCCAGACAGTCGGTCGGGTTTTGTCCATGTGAGTGGAATAAAACTTTTCTCACCAGCTAAACCCACAAAGTATCTAAAAGCCATAAATAATCGGTAGCCTCCTAACTTGCACCTGCCCGCTCTGTTTGACCAGGGCTGTGAGGGGCAGGGAGCGCCCGCGGTTCCCATGCACTGCCTGGCTCTCCCGGTTGTGAGGCCCAGCGTGTTTGCAGTGGAAAATACCCGTGCTGGGCAGGGACGCATTACTTCTGAGTGGCAGAAATAATTCTGCTCCAAGTGATTCTCTTAGATGGAAAAATCTTCTCAAACATCTCTTACACAGGTCTGAGAAAATTACCAAAGGATGGCAAGACGAGAAGAAAACACGTCAGAAAGGTCTTCTGAAAGGTTGGAGACGGCAGGAGTAAATTTCACTTGCATCATTAGAAATGGAAACAGAACACTGAAATTCCACCCTTTCCTTTATGGTGAAAGATGCCAATAACACGGTCAGCAAGCTGGTGACAGAGGACCCAGAACTGAGTTTATTCATCACACCTGGAACTGCATGAAAATTTTTGCCTCTTTTCAGAAAATAATCTGCCCTATTTTGAAATGATAACATTACAATATGATCAAGAAAGACTTCTGAAAAAAGTCATATTTCCATATCTTTAGGGATGGTACTAGATTTAAATGTACAGTAGTGGATATTTAGATGTGTTTATTTTTATGTCTCTATTCTGTGATATAAGGTTATGAAATTCCCAAAAGCCTCTTAAAAACATATTCACTTTCTGGTCAAGTGCCCATGAAATTGCTCAGTGTGTTTTTAATGTACTAAAGGGTCAAAAATTATAAAACATAAAACACACTACTTTGACACAAAACTAGGAGATGGGATTTTAATGAATTTATCTGCTGATCCATTTTTTCAAAAGAATCAGAATATTTCCATTATAGATTACCAAAAGTGTCTTTACTTTTGAGTGACAAAGCAGAAAGAGAGACAATTATTTAAGCTATTTCTCAGCTCAGCTCCAATTAAAAAATAGGACACAAATAACAGGATACTTGAAAAGTGACTTTCTTAGGTTAGAAGTTGGAAGTGTTACTCACTCAGTGGTGTCTGACCCTGTGACTCCATAGACTGTTAGCCTACCAGGGCTTTGTCCATTGGGATTCTCCAGGCAAGAATACTGGAATAGGTTGCCATTTCCTTCTCCAGGGGATCTTCCTAACCCAGGGATCAAACCTCATTCTCCTGAGTTGCAGGCAGATTCTTTACAATCTGAGCCACCCGGGAAGCCCCTTTTTAGGTTCAGTTCAGTTCAGTCACTCAGTCGTGTCCAACTCTTCGCAACTCCATGAATCGCAGCACGCCAGGCCTCCCTGTCCATCACCATCTCCCGGAGTTCACTCAAATTCATGTCCATCGAGTCGGTAATGCCATCCAGCCATCTTATCCTCTGTCCTCCCCTTCTCCTCCTGCCCCAAATCCCTCCCAGCATCAGGGTCTTTTCCAATGACTCAACTCTTCACATGAGATGGCCAAAGTACTGGAGTTTCAGCTTTAGCATCATTCTTTCCAAAGAACACCCAGGACTGATCCCCTTTAGGATGGACTGGTTGGATCTCCTTGCAGTCCAAGGGACTCTCATGAGTCTTCTCCAACACCACAGTTCAAAAGCATCAATTCCTTGGTGCTCAGCCTTCTTCACAGTCCAACTTTCACATCCATACATGACCACTGGAAAAACCATAGCCTTGACTAGACGGACCTTTGTTGGCAAAGTAACGTCTCTGCTTTTGAATATGCTATCTAGGTTGGTCATAACTTTTCTTCCAAGGAGTAAGTGTCTTTTAATTTCATGGCTGCAATCACCATCTGCAGTGATTTTGGAGCCCAAAAAAATAAAGTCTGACACTGTTTCCACTGTTTCCCCATCTATTTCCCATGAAGTGATGGGACCAGATGCCATGATCTTAGTTTTCTGAATGTTGAGCTTTAAGCCAATTTTTTCACTCTCCTCTTTCACTTTCATCAAGAGGCTTTTGAGTTCCTCTTCACTTTCTGCCATAAGGGTGGTGTCATCTGCATATCTGAGGTTATTGATATTTCTCCCAGCAATCTTGATTCCAGCTTGTGCTTCTTCCAGCCCGGCGTTTCTCATGATGTCCTCAGCATAGAAGTTAAACTAGACCACTAACCTGAAGAGTTCCACTTTGACAAGAAGCAAGTGGCAGCAGAGGGACCTTCTGAAAACTTCAAGCACTTGAAGGATTGAAAACATGATTAGAAGGTGGGAACCAGACACGGGGGCTCATGCTACTGTCCTATCCTCTCCGTCATCTCTCTCCGCACTCCCCAAGCCACGAGCCATACTTTCCACCCATCTCTTCGGAATTTTGATGTCATTGCAACTGGTTCCCCATGGGAGACATTAACAAAAAAGATCCTCACGTTGAGTTGAGACACTGCCCAGGGAATGCTTGTGAAGTGAGGGAAACCAATAAGCCCCCTGCACACCTCACCTGGAGCCTGGGCACACTGTGAGATGACTCACAGGAGCCCGACTCCTGCTCAGGCCTGGACAGGCATGCTCCAGACAGCCAGGGCGATGGTCAGCCTCCCTCAAGGCTACAGGGGTTCCATGAAATTAACCCACTGATATAAGCAAAGTGAATTCAGAAGTGGGACCCTGAAAGCACTTCTCAAAAGATACCAAAAAATGTTTAGTGACCTTGAATGAACAACAGTCTCAGGGGAAACACTGAAATTGAATACTTAACATCCAGCACATAGTATGTGGCCATTGTGGGTCTGCTTTCCTGTAGAGTTTTCACACAAGTGAAAAGAAGTCACCTCACCACTAGACAAGCTCCATTTCCCACTCTGTTTGTGGTTAATAACAAGGATATTGAAGCTGAATGTCCAGTACTGGGGCCATCTGATGCAAAGAGCCGACTCATTGGAAAAGACCCTGATGCTGGGAAAGACTGAGAGCAGGAGGAGAAGGGCATGACAGAGGATGAAATGGTTGGATGGCATCGCCAACTCAGTGGACACGAAACTGAGCAAGCTCTGGGAGATAGTTGAGGACAGAGAAACCTGGAGTGCTGCTGTCCATGAGCACATGGACAGACCCCAAAGAGTCAGACACAACTTAGTGGCTGAACAACAGTGAGGAGTCTGGTGAGTCGTGCTGCTGGGGCAGAGATAGACACATTTATTACCATTTCCATTGAAATGCACTAGCTTCTAAGTGTGGGTTTTTGAGCAGCAAGAATGAAAAGGAAACTGGTCTTCATCATTTTCACTTTGGCCAAACTCTACACTGAGCACAAAGTCAGCAAGACTGGAAAAGACCTGCCCAGGACTGAGCCCGGGGCTCTGTGGGTCCTGTCCATTTTAAGAGGTGTTATTACTTGCCAAGTATAGAGCTGAGACTCCAAATGGTTAAATAGCAATGTTCTGGGCCATCATCAAAATGAAAACTGGATCTTTAATCAAAACATCTGAAACCACCTTGACCAGCTCGTCGCCTGTGCCTCCACCATCCCCAGGACAGACCCACTTCACCTGCCTTAGCAAACAGTCTATGTTCCAGCTTTGGTTCTCAGGTCCTACAAGGCACTGCCCTTGATTGGCATGTTGATTGACCCAGCAGCTCTGAGACAGTCAGGAGGGCTGGAGGTGCGGCTCTGCCGGATTGAGGTGGACTTGGAGACAGGACCTTCCAGAAGCAGTCCCTGCATTTTCTGCTCCCGTCTCCTCTGGTCCAGGTGACCTCTGCCAGCCCTGTCCTCTGACAGTGCCTCGTGCCGGCACTGGGCAGCCAGGGCTGCAGGCTCCAGAGGCCCTGGTCCAGGCAGGTCCAGATGTGCCCTATACAACAAAGAGATTTCTTTAGAGCAAGAATGTCCCCTGTACAGGCCAAAAGCCGCCCAGGCCCACTGATGACCTGGCTTCCCCCTCCGTTGTCATGGGCACCCAGAAAGGGTACGACAGAGCCAAGGCCCCCAGTGCCCGCACTTCTGGGGAATGTGTCAGTGAAGGTGGGGGTAGATGAGCTCAAGACAGGCCAGCGGAGGCTGAAAAGACCACCAGTGCGAAGTAAAGATGCCCATCTCCACATAGCATGTGCCTTAGTGCATGATTTAGAGACACGGTTAGCAGTGGGAGGAGGTGGTGAGAGTCTGTCCTAAACAAGCGTGGTCCTGGGCACGCAGGTGCTGCTTCTGAGACCAGTGTGGTCAGATGAGCCCGCAGACCAGTCCTGCCCCAGGGCTCTGCACGACAGACCTCCTGGAGTCTGCAAGAGCATGGTCAGTGCCCAGCTTCTCCCCAGGGACGGCAGACTGCCTGGGATGGCCCAGGGGCAGCCTGGGGCTGCAGAACACACCCATGGGCTGGCACCCTGGCCTCCTTGTGCTTTGTTCTAGCACTCGTCAGAAATGCCCCAGCCACTGGTGTCCCCCTGCAGAGACGCGCTCGTGAGTGAAAGAGCCACAGCCTCTTCTACATGTGGACCATAATTAAGGGGAAGGAGAAATACCCCTCTGCAACTAGGCACTGGTCATGTCTCACCCTTCACTGGTGCAGCAAGGGTGGTCCCTGTAGAGCAAGGATGTTCCCTGTACAGTAAGGATGCTCCCTGTACAGCAAGAGTGTTCCCTGTACAGCAAGGGTGTTCCCTGTGAAGCAAGGATGCTCCCTGTACAGCAAGGGTGTTCCCTGTACAGCAAGGGTGTTCCCTGTGAAGCAAGGGTGTTCCCTGTGAGGCAAGGATGTTCCCTGTATAGCAAGGGTGTTCCCTGTAGAGCAAGGATGTTCCCTGTGAAGCAAGGATGCTCCCTGTACAGCAAGGGTGTTCCCTGTAGATCAAGGGTGTTCCCTGTACAGCAAGGATGCTCCCTATACATCAAGGGTGTTCCCCGTACAGCAAGGGTGTTTCCTGTAGAGCAAGTGTGTTCCCCATGGAGCAAGGGTGTTCCCCATAGAGCATGTGTGTTCCCCGTAGAGCAAGGGTGTTCCCTGTACAGCAAGGGTGTTCCCTGTGAAGCAAGGATGTTCCCTGTGAAGCAAGGATGCTCCCTGTACAGCAAGGGTGTTCCCCTTAGAGCAAGAGTGTTTCCTGTACAGCAAGGATGTTCCATGTAGAGCAGGGTGTTCCCTGTAGAGCAAGGGTGTTCCTTATTCAGCAAGGCTGTTCCGTGTACAGCAAGGGTGCTCCCTGTACAGCAAGAGTGTTCCCTGTACATAAAGCCTGTTCCCTGTGTAGCAAGGATGTTCCCTGTGCAGCAAGCACGCTCCACGTATCACAAGGAAGCTTCCAGGAGCAGAGCTCTGCATTTCCAGTCCCTGGATGTTAGCTGCTGGGGGTCTTCTGCATGAGCTCCCTTTCTCTGGGGTTTCTGACACGATTAATCTCTGCTTTAGTTGCTAGGGCTACAGTAGCAGACTATTACACGCGGTGACTTCTATTCTGTCCCAGTTCAGAGGCCAGAGTCCCGTCCGCGTGCTGGCGGGGCGGCCCCCTGTCCGCGCCCTCTGCCCTCCGCTGCTCCGATGCCTGCGGGACGCCCCCGGTCCCAGCCCTCCGGGTCCCGCAGCGGGGGTGTCTGTGTGCTGTCTCTTCCCGCAGCTGTGTCTCTAGGTAAAAGCATCTCTTTTCAGTCAGGACACAGTCATGCCAGACTAGGGCCCGTCCTCTGCAAACACCCCATTTCCAAACAAGATCATGTTCACAGGTCCTGGGGCTTACAAGTTCAACACGTGCGTTTAGGGGGATACCACCACAGCTGGAGGACGCAAGACCCTGATCTCAGAGAACAGAGTCACGTGCAAGGGATTTCCACTCCAGATACACTCGGGGGGGAGGTGTTAAAGGGTCCCCAGGTCTGGGGGGCATCCTGTCTGCCGTTGAGGCGCCAGCACTTGGAGGGGCAGCAGACCCCCGCCACGAGCCAGTCCACTGGCCCCACAGCAGCTTCCTGACCGCCGCCTGGAGGCGGCAGCGCACCCAGAGGGACACTGAGACACCCCGAACCAGCCCGATGCTCTGAGCGCAGCGACAGGGTGGGTCGCAGACGCAGGAAGGCAGCGTTCCCTTCCCGACACTGCTCTGCTATTTATCGCATTCCAGTGTAAAAAGTCAGAAGAACCTGTGAATAAAGAAAGGGACCTTCCTTGGGGAGCTGCTCCTCTTTCACTCTTTTCCCCTACCTGCTCCTCCAGATTTCACACCGTCCTGACCCTTTCATCACCAGCGTGGGTTCAGGGCAACTCTGCAGCCTTGAGCAGCACAGAGCCGGTGGGGAGGCAGCTCCTGAGGGCCCTGCCCAGGGCCCATCACAGGTCCCCGAGCCCACCACAGGGCCCCATGGGCACCAGACGGGTACCACCGCTCCCCGCAGGAGACCCTGAACGACAGAGGGCATGGGACACAGGGCCTCCACGTGCGCTCTGAACGGGTCCAGCACCTGCGAACTAGGAGGTGCCATTCAGAAGCAGCCTCGGAACCTCAGCACAGCCCTGGAGAAAGCAATCTGGGGCCGTGGCGGGTCCAGCCCCTGAAATGCGAGGCCTCCCTTCTTGCCCACTTGGCGCAGCCCCGGGCCAGCCAGGAAGACTCACCAGCCTCAGCTGGGGCCTGTGCCTGTATTAGCAATTCACTGTCAACCGGTAGAGAGTTTGCCAAAGAATAATAGATGCTTTACATTTTATGCATAACTAGTTCTGAGACCAGGGCTATAAAAGTTTTCTATTAACATGTAAGCACTAAGACAAGTTTTTTTTTTAACTTGATAAATATACATAACTCCTTTACAATGGGGCTCTTGTATTGCTAATGGGGACCCTTAATGGAGAGTTATATTTCCAGGATTATATCTTTATTCAGTTGCAAATGATTTTTGAGGGGGGGAGTTTTAATACTCTGCTCCCTCTATGAATAATAGTATCATTTGAATGCAGGGGACACCTGGTCCCGCGAGGAGGACAGTGGGGGCCCTACACGGACCTGGCAGGGCTGCCAACTCTGCGTTTTCCCAGCCTCCCCTATCCGCTCCATTCAGCATCTAATTTCATTCTCCCTCAGCAAAATGCTAGACACTTGTAACTTTATTCTCCCTCTGCAAAAACTTGCTCTCTTGTAAGGAAAAAATGCTGGAAAAAAAATTTTTCTCTTATCAATCTCTTCTTATATGGAGTCTCGTAATTTGAAGGCTGGCTAAAGTTTCAGGAAAAACCTTCCAATTAAATACTGTAAAAAGATAAAATAACAGTGGCCTTGCCGCTGCCCACTGGCTTTATTGAAGCGCTCTTTTGTTGATTTATTGTACATTAGCCACTGAGCCGTGCAAAGAACATTACGTTTCAGAAAGAGCTATTCGTATGCGGCCTGCATCCACTCCAAAAACAATCAGGCCTGTATTGCGTTTTGCAAATTTATACCAGGATGTTGGTTTAGAGTGTTTCCCTGAAAAGTTTTTCAAGTAAGTGTCTGCTTTCATGGGGGAGAGTGATTGAGGCACACAAACAAACCTTTGTTTCAAAACTCACAGATGTATGGCCGGGGCTGGGCTTTGTTTTCTCTTTAAGAAGTATTCTCAGATTTTTGTTTTGAGCACAACACAGGATTGTACCAAAAAAAATCAGCTTGAGGATGAATGTCTTGTATAATCTTTGGCTTTCCCAGATTTTCCCAGGGTTAATTTTTCTACTGGAAACTTTGCCTGTTGGGTTGGTTTGGGTGAGTTTTGGGGTTTGTTTGTTTGTTTTTTAAATTCGGGCCCACAGTGAAAAGGAATCTGGCTGCTTCAACTCCTAATGGCTTCAGGAAACTTCATTTCAATGCTATCTGGGGGTCAGCAAGCTTCATCAGTACCCACCAGTTGGGGTCCCGGTCTGCCTCTCGCTCGCCTGCCTGAGGACCCCCGTCCAGGACACCCATGAGCCCCAGGCCAGGATGTTCTGGGGGCAGTACCAGGGTGGAAGGGGGGCGGGGGGCAAACTGTTTATACTCCAAGCCAGGCATCCTTGGGAGCGTGAAAACAATTCCTCCTCCCCAAGAGATGGGGTGTCTTTGCATTCCACGTGGTCACAGTTTCAACTGAAAAACACTTGTGCACAGACGTGTGAAGAGTGAGCAGTTAGGAGAAGAGTCTCGTGGGGGCAAAGCCAGGAAGTGGGAGGCCCACCCGTGGCCCGGTGCCCGAGGTCATCTGCGGAGCAGGGAGCTGTCTGGTGGCTGGGCGCTGGCACTGGCGGCAGCCTCCCTGGGCGGCCGAGGCTCAAGTCTGCATCCAGAGACTAGTCGGGCGTCCATCCCCACACAGGTCGGGGCAGCAGGACAAGCCTGTGAAGGAGCAAGTTTCTTGTCCAACCACAGCGCCCCAGAGCCCTCAGCCCACATGGGAGCCTCACTTGGAGAGGTGGTGGAGCCCCCCAGCGCCCACCTGGAACGCAGTGGCCTCCTGCAGTGTTGGTGTGGCTGGGGGGCCGCTGTGGGTGAAAGGCAGATGCCAGACACCCAGCAAGGGCGTGAGTGTAGGCGCGACTGGCTGAGCGGAGTCACAGCTGAGTTGAGGTTGGTCATTGTCCAGTTTCGTTACAAATTAGTGACCACTGATCATGCCCTTTTCATACTCATGTTTTATTTATTTTTATTTTCTCCGACTCTCAGAGCAGCCATACAAGTCTCATTTTCAACGTGAGGAAGTTGAGACTCAAGGGCACTTAAATAATTTGCCCAAGGTGTTCCAGCTGGTATTCAAATCCAGGTTCTTCCAGGTGCAAATTCAACTCCTGTCCACTGTGTGAACTCCTCTGAGCTTCCCAAGTCAAAGTAGGTGCGGAGACATTCTCATTCCTCAGATGAAGGATATGTTGGCTCATTTGTGGACTCTCTTCCTTTACTTCACCCCATCCCCCCCCGAGAAAATGGTTTAATTGGCTCCTCACTCTCACCGGAGCTGGCTAATTCTGGTGTGCCATCAGCCCGAACCTCTGCTCTCATCGTTTAAAGACCACGACTGAGTCAGGCTGTGCCAAATGGTGCTGTGGTATGAACAGTCACCACCGCTTCGTGATCCCAAGACGTCATCTCCCTCAAGTAGCAGAAATGTCCTGTTCTCCCGGGATGTTCAAATCACGTCTCGAAGTGGGGTGTTGGGTTAGTCTCTCAAGGGAAGAGACACAGACAGGCGGATGAGACAGGGAGCCAGCAGGTGCAAGGTGGGCCACCAGGAAAAACCCGCAGTCAGAGACCTGAGGGGGTGAGCCTGGGGCCTGCAAGCCAACAGAGGCCGTGGCGCGCAGTTGCCCCAAAGGAGAACACTCCTGCATCTCAGGCGTGGGGCTGCGGCGCCCCCTCCCCACCTCCAGCTTCACCAAAAAGCCACGCTCTGAGCTCACTGATGGCAGTGCAGCGAGATCCGCGAGTCTGAGAGAAAACACCTGGAATTATGAATGGAGCCTCAGAAAAGTCAAGGGCCCCAGGAAACCTTTGCAAAGTTAAAGGAAGTTCCCCTCCCCAGGTAAGGGGCTCGTTCAGGGGTCTTCTGTGGCGCTTACATTCCAGAATCCCCTTCAGGACCAACACACCCACGTGCAGACGCCCTGTCACGTCACCTGCCCTTCAGGTCCTGCCAGGTTCACTGGGACACCCGCCCGCCTGATCGTCACCTGTCACGTTACCTGCCCTTCAGGTCCTGCCAGGTTCACTGGGACACCCGCCCGCCTGATCGTCAGTCACCGACAGTTTGGGACCTGGCGCACAAAGCATCTGTCAGCACTTAAAGCACTTACTGTCTCAGATCTGAGACTCATGGCTTACTATCTTTCTTTTCAGGAAACTCACATTCTTTGTGGCATGTTAAAAAAAATAGATTTTGTACTGCTGCATTTTGTAGTATGGGGGTTGGGGGTTTTGTTTTCGAAACCCCAAATCTCACCACCACTTCAGAGTCTCAGAAACCCCAGGACACTCCTAACTCCTTCTGAGGATAAGAAAGACACAAGGTGACCCAAGACGGTGGAGACGTGAGGGAACACAAGTCTGACTCCTCCCTCAAGTTCACACTCAAGAATTCTGGCGTTGCCCTTGGGAGATACCATGCCAGATATAATTTTCTAAGCTAACTGGTACTATTTCCAACACGAAAGCAAGGCATTTCTTATCAACTGAAAGTCAGTTTTCCAGCCACAAGCCGTGTAATGAAAACCTCTTTTGAGCCCAGGTAAAAGTTAGGGCAGATATCTGGGAGCACGGAAACCCATAATTGCTCTCTTATTTGTCCTTTTCAAGGAGGAGGCCAGGACCCGCTCTCGGTCATTACTCAGCACCTTTGCTGACCGCTGCCCCAGAGCCAAGTGGTACACAGAACACGCTGGCTAGCAGCCCCGGTCACACAGGCCGGTCCCGGTGCCAGGGGGGCCCTCGAGACGGCCACGCTGTCCCGCCCCTCCCTCACGCCAGATCCCTCCCCCCGAAGGTCCGGTCCCGGTTCGCACCCCCTCTGCCTTCCAAGGCTAACACTTCTCCAGCCTTGCCAGTCAATCACCAAACATGGAAAGGGCAGAGGATGCCACGAGCTGCAGGCGACCCCCGCGCCTTGTCCCTGGCCCCTGCAGACCTGGGTCTCAAACCAGCAGGAGAGATGCGGCCCGCCGGTCAGCTCGGCCTGTCCTTCTCAGCCCCGCTCGGCTCTCACCACACCATCCGGCACCACGGCAGCAACCACTGAGAAAGTAGCCGCCCCAGTCCCCGGGCGTGAACGTTCTGTGCGTGGTCCTGATGCTGCGTCCAGCCGGTTCTGCCAGGGTCCACACGCCCAAGGGCCAGCTTTCTCTCCGGCAGCTGCTCTGGTCGGACAGTCAACGCAACGCAGCCATCTGCCCAGAGCCAGGACAAGGACAGCATCGCACAGGGACCCTGTGGCCTTGCGGGGTCCCCTGTGCTGGGTGATGGATGGCTGGTGGGCGCCCCGCCAAGCGGTGTGCTTCCAGACTGGAGAGTGTCCTGCGGGGCTGTCAGCGTCCTACCCTGAATTACTGGCTTCTGTCCTGATGGCTGTGTTTTAGCCAACTTGAATCTTGGAAAATTATTTTTATTCAGGTGACATCTGTGATAAAGAGCCCATCAATAAAAATTTTCTGCCTGAGAAATGTGCTCAGTCCACTCACCAGAACATGAAAACCAGGCTTGCTGATGCTGGCCTGGAAGGTTGAGGAGAGGGAGCATCGTGGAACACAGAAGCGGCCCGTTTCTCGCACACAATCCACGCCCAGGGCCCCTGGCCCGGAGCCTGCACGGCTCTGTAGGGGATGGCCAGCCATGGTTCCAGGTCCACCAGGGAAGTGATCCTTGGCCCCCACAGTGAACCCCATCGGGCTGTCACCCTTGACCACCTGTCCCAGGAGTGAGGTCTCAGCAGCAGAAGGAGCGGCCGGGTCAGTCTGTGCCCCAGGGGAAGACCAGGGGACTCTCGAGGGCCCTCCAAGCCCAGTGACCCAGTTCTAGAAAGAAGCAGAGGGTGAGAGTGGTCCCTCTCACTCCAAGGACCACCTTGCCTCAACACCCCTCACCTCCCGGCGCACCTGCTCCCCTGCTGGCTCGGGGGCCCCCAGACCAGCTAACCTCCTGCCGGGAACCTCCCGGAGCCCGGTGGCCCACCACCCCGACCCCACACGCCACCGCCCCCCAGCCAGTCACCCGTGTCTCTCCTGCTCGTCACCACAGTCCTGTCGCAGTTCCCTGGTCTGGTCGCTCACAGCCTCTCCTCCCTGCGGGAAAACGAGCTCAAGAAGGTTAGACACACTGTGTTCACGGCTGAACCCTCCACATCCAGGACCGGGGCCCTCAGAGGAGCTCAGCGAGCCTCTGTCTGGAGGATAGTTTCAGTACCACACAGCTGTCAAGATGAATGTATGCCAGGGCAATGGATGGAGGAGGGGGGAGTCGAAGGTCTCGCGGGTGTGGCCCCACAGAAGCCAGCGTGGAGCTGGGTTACAGAGGAAAGCTTGTGAGAAGAGCACACTGCCTGCGGGCCCCACGGCAAAGGCCGTCCTCCTCCGCCACCTGTTCAGTGATAGGAACTCATGGTAGGAGGCAGTGAGGTAAATATATATACCACAAAGTCTAAAGTTAATATCAAAATAAACAAAAATAAAGTTATAGGTAATTAGCTAAAAGGAGAGAAATTTATTAAAAATTACCTGTGTGATCCAAAGGAACTGAGAAAGAGGCCAAGAACCAATGAGAGCTGGGCATTGAATTACAGACTTCAAGTCCTGTGGCATGTGGATTACATCTCTGATGAAAGGCTTAGTCTCTCAGCTGTGTCTGACTCTCTGCAACCCCATGGGCTGTAGCCCACTAGGCTCCTCTGTCCATTGAACTCAACAGGCAAGAATACTGGAGTGGGCAGCCATTCCCTTCTCCAGGGGATCTTCCCCACTCAGGGAGTGAACCTGGGTCTCCTGCACTGCAGACAGATTCTTTACCTTCTGAGCCACCAGGGAAGCCACATCTCTGAGGCTGTTCTTAAAATTAAAAAAAAAAAAAAAAAAGTGGGATGAAAAGTGGTAACTGGTCTCAGGACACATGCTCTAGGTTGGAGGGAAAAATGCGTGCTCTGGTCTCTCCAACCAGAGGGAAGGAAAGGAAGCCTCAGGTCATGGGTGAAGCGCCTGTGACCGCCCTGTCCAGGCCGCACAGGGGTGAAGGTTGCTGAGGAGAGAGCCCTCAGGGTCCACCTTTCTGTAGTTGCTCTGTGGACAGAAGTCACACTCGAGCCTGAACAGCACAGGTCTGCTTACACATAGATTTTTTTCAATATTTTCGTTGTTCAGTGGCTAAGGCATGTCTGACTCTTTGTGACCCCATGGACCTCAGCATTCCAGGCTTCCCTGTCCTTCACCATCTCCCGGAATTTGCTCAAACTCATGTCCATTGAGTTGGTGATGCCATCCAACCATTTCATCCTCTGTCGCCTCCTGCCCTCAATCTTTCCCAGCATCAGGGTCTTCTCCAGTGCATCCAGCTCTTCGCATCAGGTGGCCTGATACTATGTTTTCTCAAAATAGTAACTGTTTTACCCTTTATGGATCTTTAAACTAAGTGTGGGTAAATGCTTGTGTTTGATTAGAGACCATAACAGGAAGGATCAGAAAAGGAGGGTGAGCCCTGCATCCCCTGGGGCTGCTTCAGCTCCTACCCCGGCGAGTTCTTCACTGTTTTGGAGGCAGAGAGAGCAGTAGGTGAATTTTCTACAATGTAGAGGCGGCACCCAAACCCCTGCATTGTTCAAGGGCCAACTATCTTTTGCTCTACTTTTTATATATCAAAAAAGGGATTTTCCCCATTTTCTACAACCACATAGTACCTGGCTTGTACCATTCCATGTTTCTAAAATGTGGTCTTTGCTAATGTTTAATGGGCATGGCTCCTGCGTCTCCCTGGCTGAGGATGCGGCCAAGGTAAGAACAGGAAAGCTCCCCACCTGTGAGTCTTCGCAGGTGATGCTTGATCTGATCTGTTCCAGCCTCACAGCAATGCCCCCGTGCGCTGTGCAGGCCCTAGCCCTGGATTATCACACTCTCCGCTGGTGCAGACGCAAGAGCAGAACTTCAGCATGTCCAGCACCAAGGCAGGTGACCCACAGGAAGGGAAGCTGAGCGTGGGCACCCCCTCCTCTCACGGTGGGGACTACCCTCCCCACACCCTCTTTCTCCACCCAGCCTAATTCTTGCTCGTGCTGCCTTTGAGCTCCACTAGCCCACGGAATGATGTTTTTAACACAGAACCAGATTTGCCATGAGCCCCTGGCCCCCAGGGCAGGACGTTCCCAGGAAGCCAGCCACACCTTGCCTGGGGGCAATGTGCCCCATCCAGCCTCTCAGGTACCTGGTTCAGTGGCTGACCTGTCATCTTCGTGGTTATCAAGTTGCAGCCGGAGAAGTCAGCCCTGGAAGCGAATCTGTTCTGCATTGATGAGATCTCTGCATGGGGAGATGCTAGATAGGATACACATAATACCACCATGGTGCCCCAAAGAATCGCCAGGAAACTGAGCTTTTTCTCAGATGAAAATCCCTCCTGAGTCTACAGGACAGCCCACGGCCCCCTCAAAGGCTGCCGTCTCTCGTGCGTTCCCCTCCCCAGCCAGCGGCTCCTCATGCTCCCACGTCCACTGCAGCGCCCTCTCCACACCCCAAAACCCAGACAGAGACTTTGACCTCTTTTACGCTCAGTGCTTCCTCAAGTCGTCCATTCTAGCAAAGCACCTACAAGAGGGCTTCAAGTGCGGGTTTATTCTGACAAACATGCAAAGGCCAGTCAGAGCTGGTCCAGGAAAACACTGGTCTCGTCAACCAGCCCGCACATCCCAGGACAGACGTCAGGACAGGAACTGGGAGCACAGTGGTGTAGATCACCACCCCACACCCTGTGTTACTGGTATCTGCTGTTAGATGCTGTCACGATCCAGTTATTTTAGGATGGCAGCCCAGGATATGGTTTCTGATTGCTGCTTTTTCCCTTTATTTTTAATCATAGAATAGTGTTAGTGGCTCAGTTGTGTCTGACTCTTTACAACCCCATGGACTGTAGCCTGCCAGGCTCCTCTGTCTGTAGGATTTCTCAGGCAAGAATACTGGGGTGGGTTGCCATTTCCTTCTCCAGGTGATCTTCCCAACCCAGGGATCAAACCCAAGCCTGCATTGCAGGCAGATTGCTTACTGTCTGAGCCACCAGGGGAGCCCAATCATAGAATAATAAACATGAAATTCACCATTTTTAAGCACTCAGTTCAACGGTGTTGTGCCTACATCACCACCACCCATCCCCAAAACTTTTGTCCTCTTTCCCATTAAACCCTAACTCAAAGATCTAAGTATAAGAACTAAAACTATAAAGTCTTGGGAGAAAACATAGCGGAAAAGCTTCTTGAGACTGGATTCTCACAGGTCCTTCCCTGAGCGTCTCCTTACGCCTCTGTGACATTTTCATCAGTAAATCAATACAGAGGGAGACTTCATCTCACACTCTTCGCTGGCAGGTATCACAACCTGGATGCAGAGAAGGCAGGACCATGCCATGCATGGGGCTGGGTCACCTGAACATAACACGTTCAAGCCATATCTGAGGACGAGGCATGGGAGGGCTTGGCATCAAGATGGACAGCATCTTAGAGCGGAAGCTCTTTGCTGGGGTGATGAGTGGGACTCTCGGGCTCCTGGGGCTGCAGGAGAGGAACCGCCCTCAGGGAGGCCTCCTGGGCAGCGAGGGAGGCTGTGTGTGTATGTGTGAAATTACATGTAACCGCAACATTACACCATACGTACATGAACAACTACATCACACAACTGCATGCTGTTTACAGATTTGCGGGCGGTCCGCCATCACATGCACCACACTCTTCAGTACCCCAGAGGGGCCTCTGGGCCCAGGGCACCCACCTTGCTCTCTGGGGTCTCAGCCTGAAATTGTGCTAACACCCCAGCGTACCATGGCCACGGGGCAGCCTGTCTGGGTCACAGCTCATCCTCTGTGGACCTGGCCATCAGCTCAGGTCTGCTGACTGAGTTCTGGGTCTGCCTCCAAGTTTCACCACCTGTTTGAAAATGTGGAATCTCACTTCTGGTGGGAATACAGGCAATAACCTCCTCAAAAGTCACGTCACAAATGAGAAATCAAGTGCTTTGCCTGAAGTCACAGCTCAGGCTCAGAACAGAGCTGGTGTGGCTGCCCTCTGTACCCTGGACCATGAGAAAGTCCAGGTGCTCATCGCCACAGGCCTTGGATGTGATACCAAACTGCACAAGAGAATCATTTGGAAGGACTCAGATAGCATAGTTGCAACAACAGCAGCAATAATAATAATAAAAGTAGTTTGTGATTTGGGGAAGATCAGATCAAGAGTCACAAAGCCCTCACCTCCCTAACTCCCCATCAACCCGTCAGGCCAGGATCAGAGAGCCTGGCCAAGGTCTCCAAATGGTAGATTTGGGGTTCAGCCTCAAGGTTTTCCAAGTTTGTCACCAGGCACTTTGGAGGTTCCCCTGAGAGGGGACAGAGCAGGGGAGCCTCCCAGTCTCCCTGCAGTCGCCCCAGAAGAGACTGGTCCTCTCACCGCCCACAAGCAACCGTCGCATAAAGAGGAGAAGCGCAGATCAGATAAACCAGGACAGAAGGTGATTTGTGGGCTTTGCGGGCTCATACTGGAGACCCTGGAGCCTCCCCAGAAAATGGCCAGCTCTGGACTCAAAGGGATCCTGCCCGGGAAGCCATCCAGATGTCTCCCATTACCAGCCCGAGAAAGGCAGATGCAATACGTGAACCCACACCAGAGTCTCTGGGGATGGCATGATAAAGGGCCTCCCCTCGCAGACGACAGGAAGGAAAACCACCATTTCCCAGCTGGGACCGGAGTGAGGGAAAGCTCACATGACTGAAAAGCAAAATTGTCTGTCGTAAAGGAGCTTGGCTAAAAATCACATAAATGACATGACACCATGCTGGCTCTAATTCACCCACAGCATGAACACGCCCAAAGCAAGGCCACGGTGCCACCGTCCTCTAGGCGTGGCGGTGAGAAGGGAGGAAGGTCGAATAAGCGGAGTCTGCCGGGGTCTCCCCCAGAGAAGGGGCGGCGGGCCGCGTGCTGTTCACACCACCTTCAACCCCACGTGCACAGGAGGCGGCCAACGGCTCCCTCACTTAACTCTTCTACCAGCTGAAGACGAACTTCCCACAGCTCGGCTTCTGAAACCTCTTCTACAAGAAAGGAGGTGCCTGTGGGTCACCTGACAGCTTCGTGGCCGAAGTTAGCAGATTAGCGGGCGTGCTCGTATGTCAGCCTCTGGAGAATCTTATCACCTTCAACAGTGTTAGCTTAAACCGTCGCCTGCAGAGAACCAGCTCTGGAGAAAGCGGAAGTGCTGAGTTTCCGGAGAAGGATGTGGGTCCGCAGAGCAGTCCTTGCCCAAACTCGAGCCTGAAGACTGTCTGCTCCAGGGTCTCACGCAAGCCAGCCTCGAGCAGATGGCCCCCTCCTTCATCTGAGTCCACAGAGCAGCCCCCGGGAACCGCGGGACCTCCAGCCGTGTAGGCTTCTGCGGGGTGGGCGGAAAGGATGAAAGAAAAGCATGATACAGCACTGCAAGTGCTGCGAAGGTCCGAGTATCGACCCACAAAATGCAGGTTCGGTTCTGTAGATGGGATTCCGTAGGAAGACCATAACAAGGAAGGAAGTCCGAACGCAGCTTCAAGAAGCATCTCTCCTTTGTGGGAACTGATGAAACACCCTTTCTGACCATGCTGAAGAACGCGGAGCCCATTGGCTTCAGGCTTGGGCGTCCTGCTGAGATTCCCATGTGTCACACGCATTCTTCTCTGTGAGGCACACACACTTATGAGCCAGGAGCCTGGACCACCCCCCGGCAAGGCCACTGACCACCCGAGTCACCCACGCATCACCGACGGCCCGCTGATCCTCAGGCATCTCACAGACAGACTGAACGGTGGTCTGAGGACCCTCCCCTCCATACAGACTGCGATGCTGAAATCAAAGGACTCCGCACACGGGTCCCAGGTGAGGGCTGGGGAGACAGAGGGGCTGGAGGGTGAGGCCCCAGTGCAGACGTGAGCAGGACGCTGGAAGGACCTCTCTGTCTGGAAGGCCACCCGCCACCACAGCCAGCAGAGGACGCAGAGTCACAGGCCGTATCACATTCTGAGGACTCAGCCTGGACGCGGATGCCCCGGAGCCTCTCTCCTTCCTCGGACACGCCCGGCATCAATAATCAGCAGAGACAGCTTCACAGCGCTTTCAGCACCTCTTCGCCAAAGTTGCTGAGCATCACAATAGGGACGGAAGCGGGCGGCACAGGCCTGCCCCCCTCCCCAGCACCTGAGAGCAACCGCCTGCACCAGAACCAAGGGTCGGTTCCGCCCTGAGGAGCTGGTTCCCTTTCCACCCCTGCTGCAAGAAACTGCTCCCGGTGAAAGGCTGAAACTCACACACGTGTCCTCTTACCACTCTGGAGGCCAAAGTGCAAAGAGCCCCAACATGCCAGATCCAAGCGGTCCACAGGGCAGCTCCCTCCGGAGGCTCCGGGGAGATGCTCTGCTCCCCGGCCTACTCAGCATCCATGGCTCCCAGGCCCGCGTCACAGGGACCCTGACTCACCCCCCGGGGCCCCTCACACCATGGCCCCTGCCTCCCTCCCCATTGTGATGACCCTTGCCATGAATTTGCTTCTCTATTGGGTAAAAAAGTCTCAGTATAGTTTTAATGCATTTCTCCAGTTATGAGTGAGATTCAGTCTAAGATCCACTTGTACTTCTTTATATATGAACTTTTTGTATACATTTTTTCCTATTGGATTGTTAACTTTTTTAAAATAAATTGTAAGGTGATCTTCACCTACTAGGAAAATGAGCCTTGTGTCTCTGACATGAATTACAAATATTTTCCCTAATTTTTCATTTGTCTTGTGATTTTTTTGCCTGTTTTATTTGTCATTAAAAATATTTGATTTGATTGTGGTTCAATTACTTAATCTATTATCTACATCTTCTAGATTTGGTTTCACACTTAGAAAGTCCTTCCATATCCCAAGATTCAGGGGATAAAATACTAGTTTTATGTTAAATAATTTTTCAGTCTTTTTATAATTTAAACCTTTGGTTCATTTGGTATTTATTTGGGTGGGAGGTGAAGCAAGAGTCCCATTTTATTAATTTATTTTTAAAAGAGTACTACCCAGAGTCCCGATATTGTGCTAAGCAATAATAAGCCGGATAACCTAGAACCAGACATTCTGGAATGCAAAGTGAAGTGGGCCTTGGGAAGCATCACTACGAACAAAGCTAGTGGAGATGATGGAATTCCAGCTGAGCTGTTTCAAATCCTAAAAGATGATGCTGTGAAAGTGTTGCACTCAATATGCCAGCGAATTTGGAAAACTCAGCAGTGGCCACAGGACTGGAAAAGGTCAGTTTTCATCCCAATCCCAAAGAAAGGCAGTGCCAAAGAATGCTCAAGTGCAACTACCACGCAGTTGTGCTCATTTCACATGCTGGCAAGGTAGTGCTAAAAATCCTTCAAGCTAGGTTTCAGCAGCACATGAACCAAGAACTTCCAGATGTTCAAGCTGGATTTAGGAAAGGCAGAGGAATCAAAGATGAACGACTTCTGCTTCATTGATTACATTAAAGCCTTTGACTATGTGAATCACCAACAAACTGTGGAAAATTCTTAAAGAGACAGGAATGCCAGACCACCTTACCTGTCTTCTGAAAAAACCTGTATGCAGATCAAGATGCAACAGTTAGAACCAGACATGGAACAATGGATTGGTTCAAACTTGGGGAAGGAGTATGACAAGGCTATATATTGTCATCCTGCTTATTTAACTTACATGCAGAGTACATCGTGCAAAATGCTGGACTGAATGAATCACAAGCTGGAATCAAGATTGCCGAGTGAAATATCAACAACTTCAGATATGCAGATGATACCACTCTAATGGCAGAAAGCAAAGAGGAAGTAAAGAGCCTCTTGAGGGTGAAAGAGGAAAGTGAAAAAGCTGATCTAAAATTCAACATTCAAAAACCTAAGATCATGGCATCTGATCCCATTACTTCATGGCAAATAGATGGAGAAAAAGTGGAAGCAGTGACAGATTTTATTTTCTTGGGCTGAAAAATCACTGCGGACAGTGACTACAGCCAAGAAATTAAAAGATGTTTGCTCCTTGGAAGGACAGCTATGACGAACCTAGACAGCATATTAAAAAGCAGAGACATCACTTGCTGACAAAGGTCCATCTAGTCAAAGCTATGGTTTTTACAGAAGTCATGTACGGATGTGAGAGTTGGACCATTAAGAAGGCTGAGCACCAAAGAACTGATACTTTCAAACTGTGTTCTGGAGAAGACTTTTGAGAGTCCCTTGAACAGCAAGGACATCGAACCAATCAATCCTAGAATAAATCAACTGTGAAGATTCATTGGAAGGACTGATGTTGAAGCTGAAGCTCCAATACTCTGGCCACCTGACTCAAAGAGCAGACTCATTGGAAAAGACCTTGATGCTGGGAAGGATTAAGGGCAGGAGGAGAAAGGGTCGATAGAGGATGATATTACCAACTCAATGAACATGAGTTTGAGCGTATTTCAGGAGATGCTGAAGGACAGGGAAGCCTGGCAGGCTGCAGTCCCTGGGGTCACAAAGAGTCGGACACGACTTAGAGACTGAGCAGCAACAATCTGCATTTATCATGTAATAAATTGCAGTGTGGACTATTTCTGGGTGCTCTCTTCCATGCCAGTGATAACTCCTATCTAGAAACAAGCACCACCTAACAGTACAATTTAAAACCTAGTAGTGGCAGATTGCATTCATTTTTTCATCTAATTATTATTCCTGCTAATTTTTCAATATAACTTTCTACTCACCCAATGTGTTCTGTTTGGGATCGTTGCTGTTAGTCGCTCAGTCGTGTCCAATCCCTTGCAACCCCATGGACTGTGGCCCACCAGGCTCCTCTGTCCATGGGATTCTCCAGGCAAGAATACTGGAGTGGGTTGCTGTTTCCTTCTTCAGGGATTGTTGCTAACATTGTCCTAAACCTACAGGACAGTTAAGGAAGAAGTGATCCCTGACGAGTCTCTCAAATAGATACTCTTTTTCATTTTTTCTCTTTTCCCACACTGTTTCAATTTTTTAATCAGATAGACTTTGAGATTTTTTAAATGTATTTTTAAAGTTTGTCTTTTGATATTTTCATGTGAATGGTTGCAACTGCAAATCAGCTCTTCAACAATTCTAACTGGATATTTTTAGTATATGTGAACAGCATCAATTTCTATATATTTTATTAGTAGTAACCACCTCACAAAATTCTCTTATCTGCAATAAATTTTCAATCTATTTTCTTGGATTTATCAAATAAACAATTGTGTTTCTGCAAATGGCAATAATTTTAACTCTTTCCAATTTTCAGAACTTGTTTTCTTGTCTCATTTAATTGTATTAGCTAGTGCCTCCAGCAGAATATTAAATAATAGTGATGATAATTGTTTTCCAAACTTGTTTTGTTCCTGCCTTAATGTGAAAGCTTCTTGTGTTTCCCTATTACACACAAAGCCACAAGCTTGAAACCTATGTTCTAACACTAACAAAATACATATCCAATCCCATGATAAAGGAGAAACAGAATCACAAAATGTTTAAAATCATGTATGGAAGTTATGATACACTATATAGATGTTATACATATTATAACGATTTTTTAACATGTGCTTTTTTACCACCTATGGAAATTTGAAGTCATTTTTCCCTTCTTCGTTTTTTTTTTCCAAAAGAGCAAACTTTGATAATATTTACTGATTTTCTGCTTTAAAATTCATTTATTACTATTGTTATCTTTAATTGATTCCTTTTGCTTTCCTAAAATTTATGTACTTGCTAATTTTTCCAAATTTTACATTGAGTACTTAATTTATTTTAATTTTTATTATTTATTTTATGGTATAATCATTTGAGATTATAGTTTCCTCTGAGCACTGCTGTAGTTCTAATCCATCAGTTTCAGCATATTTTCTGATCATTATTTCCAAGAGATTTTGAGATTTCCATTTGTAGTCTCTTTTTTAATCTGAAAGAAAGTGAAAGTTGCTCGGCTGTGTCCGACTCTTTGCAACCCCATGAACTATACAGGGAATGGAATTCTCCAGACCAGAGTACTAGAGTGGGTAGCCATTCCCTTCTCCAGGGAATCTTGCTAACCCAGAGACCAAACCCAGGTCTCCCACATTGCAGGCAGATTCTTTACCAGCTGAGCCACCAGGGAAGCCCCTTCTTTATCTGAGTTTCTTTTCATTATTTTCAAATGCTTTTTTTTTTTATTTTAATTTTTCAGTTAGTGAGATTTTTATTTGTCTATCTTATGACTTTTGTGGATAATATGTGTTATGATTTTGTGGTTAATTTCTATTTTTAATGCATTATGACCAGAGTATGTAATCTGAACTGTCTCTTTCTATATTCTGTAGATTCTAACAGGTGTGAGGTGGTATTTCATTGTGGGTTTGATTTACATTTCCCCAATGATCAGAGATGTCAAGTCCCTGTTCATTTATCTGTTGGCCATTTGTATATCATCTTTGAATAAAATTTGCTAAGATCTTTTGTCTATTTTTCATTGGCTTATTTGGGTTTGTTGGGGTGTGGGGAGTTGTTGCTATTGAGTTGTAGGAGTTCCTTATACATTTCAGGGAATCAGCCTCTTATGAGACGCATAGGTTGCAAATGTAATATTTTCTCCTGTTTCAATGATTGCTTTTTCATTTCATCAACTGTTTCCTTTGCTGTGAGGAGCCTTCTAGTTTGATGTAATCCCTCTTGTTTATTGCTGCCTTTGTTGTCTGTGCTTTCGGTGTTATACCCAAAAAATCATTGCCAAAACCAATTATGACACTATTTTCTGATGAATATTCTTTGTTGGCCATTTTTAAACTTCCTTCCTTTTATAATCTTTTTAAAATATAACCAGTGCTGTGTGTGTGTGTCTGTGCTCAGTCATGTCTGACTCTCTGTGACCCCATGGACTGTAGCTGCCAGGCTCCTCTGTCCATGGGATTCTCCCAGCAATAATACCGGAGTGGGTTGCCATTTCCTCCTCCAAGGGATCTTCCTGACCCAGGGATCAAAGCTGCATCTCCTGCATTGGCTGGCAGATTCCTTATCACTGAGCCATCTGGGAAGCCCTGATGGCTTCCCAGAAAATTTGCAGAAAATTCATGCAGATAAAGGACCAAGGCTGCATTGCCAAGTAACAGCAATTCTGGTGTGAGGCTGTGGGTGTGAGTGTGTTCCTGTAGCTCTCATGGCTCACAGGCTGGCGGTTAATGGGCTACTGAGGCTATAGAGCAGCCTCCTGATTCTAACTCATCAGCAGGCAGCTTCCTGCCAGAGTGGTGTATATGAGTCCTGTCCAACCCCACCTTTCAGGCCTCATCCAGACCATCTTAGTCCAGAGAAAGTCAGCAGCAGCCCATACACCTGTCTCTTATGGTTCCAAACTGATTACCTTGCCAGGTGAGCTCCACTCTACTGGGCTTGCCGCCATACAGAAGCAACAAAATGATGATAAGTACATGCCTGCCAATAATTACTTTTTGTTATCCATGCTGACCTAAGGTTGTGATGTTGACCTAATATTTTCCCCACTGAATACCTGAGCTCCACTCCGTCTCTAGTCACCAGGACATCGAGGGGGGCAACATCCACCATCTAGTTCAGTTCAGTCTCAGCCGTGTCCAACTCTTTGTGACCCCATGGACTGCAGCACACCAGGCTTCCCTGTCCATCACCAACTCCCAGAGCTTACCAAACTCATGTCCATTGAGTCCGTGATGCCATCCAACCATCTCATTCTCTGTCGTCCCCTTCTCCTCCTGCCTTCAATCTTTCCCAGCATGAGGGTCTTTTCCAATGAGTCAGTTCTTCGCATCAGGTGGCCCAAGTATTGGAGTTTCAGCTTCAGCATCAGTCCTTCCAATGAACATTCAGGACTGACTTCCTTTACTATCTACTGCTGCTGCTAAGTCACTTCAGTCATGACCGACTCTGTGTGACCCCATAGACGGCAGCCCACCAGGCTCTCCCATCCCTGGGATTCTCAAGGCAAGAACACTGGAGTGGGTTGCCACTTCCTTCTCCAGTGCATGAAAGTGAAAAGTGAAAGTGAAGTCGCTCAGTCGTGTCCAAGTCTCAGCAACCCCCTGGACTGCAGCCTACCAAGCTCCTCCGTCCGTGGGATTTGCCAGGCAATAGTACTGGAGTGGATTGCCATTTCCTTCTCCAAGTTACCCTTTAAACCAGGGAATGGCAGGACCACCTCACAACGCTGGGCTCGCTGGGCTTTTCTCACCCGCGTTCTCGTCCTGCAAGGCCCTCTCCCATTGCGGGCCAGCCCAGGCCTCCCCTGCAGCTCTGTTCCTGAAACACCTGGCATCATTTCTCCATCAGCCCTCTCCTCGCACGAGGACGCCTAAGTCTGACCTAAACCTGGCCACCTGCACCTGTGAGTCCCCTCCCGGACTGTTTGCGCCCGGAGTGCAGAAACCGCCGCACAGCTGAAAGGTGCAGGTCTCTGGTGGACAGTGGGGGCCGGCCCGGCTCAGACCCTGCTGCATGCTCTGTGGGGCTAGGCGACAGGGCAGCTGCTTTTCCCACCACCTGACCCCAGGGTTCACAAGAGATGACTCTTAACTGGCTTGTGTAAAGCCCTGGTCAGGAGGGTGTGCTGGTCCGCTCGGCACCCAGGCCCAAGATGCGGGCTCGGCTAACTGCTCCAGACAAGAGACCAAGATCCAGGCTCAGGGGGCCAGGACTTCATCAGGTCACATATAGTCTGGCTTGAGATCAGCTTGAAAAATCAATTTAAACAGAACAAAAAAGCATGTCTATAAGGCTGGGGAAAAAACAGGGGAATGAATTATGGCTTCTCTTTGTGAGCCATCTCTGCCTGGCAAGCCCACCTCCTCCTGTGGGGTCCCCCCCCCCCGCAACTTGGCAACCTGGTTGTGACGTTTGGCAGTCACAGGCTTTCTTTTTCTTTTTTGCTGTTACTAATCTTTCATCGTGTAGCATTAGCACACAACATGTCTGACACCCTCACTGTGTTCTACAATTAGTTTCTGAGTGACCATGTTAATAACACTGACATTAGCCGTGTTCATCTGAGGATTATGCTCAGTAACCGCTTGACTCGATCTGGTGTTTGTAATTAGATGGTCTGGATCTTAGTGATGCAGGACTTGGTACCCCAAGGTAAGAACGCAAAGATGCATTTCTTATCCCCAAGACCCCCACAGCCTTTGAAACTCAGTTAAACAGAATTTTACTGTTTCAAATACTATCAAATAGAATATTTTTCTCCTCTGTGAGAAATTTGCAAGACCTAGTTGAGTCGTTGATATACAGGATATGAGTCTAATAAATATTACCTGAAATTGATTATACTATGAATCCACTGGGAGGAACAAGAGAATAATTGTTAATGCATTATTAGCTACTGGCAAAATACTATATTTTACATTTTATTACACAGATTATATATCCCAGCACACGTGATTCTATTGCATTGTTTATTCACCAGTTTGGTAGTTATTTTTGAGGGTTTTTCTTTGGTATTACCCCAGATTGCAAAGCTCAGTCAACATTATTTATAAAATAAGGATTATGGAATGATGATCTCTGGACAGGCAAAGATAGTCATTGTGAAATATACTCTGCCCAGTGTCACTGATCACTGCTTCAAAGCGTATTCTGTCTCCAAATAATTTTTCTCCTCAGAAGATGGTGATTTTAAATATCACTTCTGACATCTTCTCACCTTTCACAGATATTCTGATGCAAGGCATCTCATTTTCTAAGTACAGTCCACAAAGATTAGAGGCAAGTATGCAACTCCTGCTCTGCTGCTGCTGCTAACTTGCTTCAGTCGAGTCCAACTCTATGTGACCCCAGAGATGGCAGCCCACCAGGCTCCCCTGTCCCTGGGATTCTCCAGGCAAGCTCTAGGTAGCTCCAATAACGACGGGTGCAGAGGGTTCCCGTCTCAGATTCATGGAGCTGGTGGCGTACAGGCAGATGGAGCACAGCACACAGCCTGGGGTGTCAGGGCCCACGTGGGTCCCCACCACTGCACCCTCTGAGCTCCTCGCTGAAGCCCTGGACCCCCAGCTACAGACCCCATGACCACAAGCCAGAGGCACCACAGCTTATGCGGCCTTTTCCTCAGAGCTGTCCCTCGCTGGTGCCAACCTGCAGTCATGACCCAGGGCCTATGAGTCATCATCTGACAGCCTAGTCATCAGTGGAACCCTCTGACCATCACCTGGGGACTATGAGTCATCACCTGATACCCACTGGCCATCACTGGTACCCACTGGTCATCATCTGGTACCTACTAGTTATCGCCTGGGGATGGGTCATCACCTGATACTGAAGTCACCACTGGTACCTACTTGCCATCACCTGGTGCCCAGTGGTCATCAGTGTCCCAGGAACCAAAGGCTCCTCAGCTCTGAAAGCTTTCTCCCAAGAATGTTCTTCAGGATGAAATTTTGTCACCATAAAACTAAAAATTTTTAAAACAAAAACCCAGCTTGCTGTGAGCACCTTTTGTGAACATTCTAGTTTGAGCAGGGTCCAAATATACTCTAAAACCCCAAATTCCATACGTTTTACAAATTACTTTTTGTTGTTGTTGATATGTGTGCTTTTTTTAAATTATTTTTGGTAAAAATGCTTAGGCATGTGGTTCCCTCTGTAGGGTTTTTCTAAATCTTGGTCCCTTCAGCTGCCAGAAATTAAAACAAAAAGACTGTATGACGCTCTTGTTCTGACTCCTGAGGTTTCAAAAAGGAAACTATTGTTAACTGCAAATTACACTGAATAACTCACTTGGTGTGGGTTTTTCACTCAATTCTAATTATTAATAATTACCCTAAAGTTTTGGAGCTGGGTGTAAAAGGCACAGCCTTGTTCTTGCTCACCAAAAGAGCAGGGCCCCCTTCCTCTCCAAACCCTGGTGGACCTTCCTGAGAAAGAGAAGGGGACAGAGTGTTTATGGGCCTTGTTTTATGAAATGAACACATTCATGGGTCATTGCGTCAATTCCATCTTCCTGTTAATGAACCAAAAGAATGAGCAGGACCCAAGCAGTAAATCCTTTGATACAGCAAACTCTCTTCATATTAATACACAGCTATCCTTTAACTTATCTGGAAGGTTTTAATCATGTTTTTGCGTATTGGATTTTAGTTAAGTAGGACAGCTCCTACTTAACTAAATTAAATGAGAATATTAGGCAGGAAGAGCCAAGGAACGTGACTGGCAGGCCAGGGGCCCCCTCGGCCTTGCACTGTGGTACCTGGAGCTCCTGGACACAGCTGGCCATCCCGAGGCCAGCCTGTACTGTCCAGAACTTCCAGCTGGCCTGGAGACCAGCTCAGCCCAGCATCCCACTGTGGCCAAACTGAGGGCCAAACCTGCGCTGATACCCAGACTTTCCCAGCTCTCAGCAGCCGCATCTGCTATGAACCAGAACTCATCTTGGTTCAGACTTGGATTCTACAAGAATACTAAACAAGGGGGAAGTTACACTGGAATGTTGCAGAACGTTCAGTTTCTTAAGTTATTTTTCCAAAGGGGAGAGGAGATAGGCTTCTGTTGACAGAGCACTGATGTTTCACGGATCTGGGGGTTTTGCTTCACTTTGGTTTCTTTCTTCATCTTCCTGAT
Source organism: Bos mutus (assembly GCF_027580195.1). Classification (NCBI taxonomy): domain Eukaryota; kingdom Metazoa; phylum Chordata; class Mammalia; order Artiodactyla; family Bovidae; genus Bos; species Bos mutus. The sequence continues at coordinate 1,302,696 of NC_091640.1, read as the reverse complement.
TCATTTCTCTGAGTCTATGGACTGAACCAGATAATGGATGTGAGACCCCAAGCAGTGACCGCAGAGCTCAGCAAGTCATGGCCAGGAAAGCAGTGGCCCCGAGCCGTGGTGTGTGTCAGGGTGACAACAACAGCACCACGCCAGCGACCTGCTCGGAGAGCCGAGGGGCGGTGGGCGAGAAAGCCAGCTCTGAAGGCCCGCGCCGTCTGCAAGCAGCTCTTCAGGGAGAGGCGGTGAGAATCCATCACTGCTCCAATCAGCAGAACCGGAATTTATGAAATTCCTGGTGGGCAAGGTCGGCGGAATATTCTGCTCCCAGCCCCGTCAGGATGAAACGGGGCTGCCTGTTCCTCACTTGCCCTCCACGGCTGCCGCGCTGTCTGTAATTGACTTAGAATTTTTCCCCTAATATAATTCTTTATGAAACCTGCCTTGAGCAATGGATCCGTGATTGCTCACCGAGGGTCGGGCCTCATTTGTTCCTGTAGATTGTGCCTAATTAACGCTAACTTGTCTGTACATAAAAAGTACAATGGGCTGTCCTTCCCAATTTAATTCCGACAGTTTAATCGAATCTGTATTCTTTCAAAAATAATTAGATCATTTACACTTCATTAACATGTAATGTAATGTTGAGACATTCATCATAATGATTTCTTATTTTTCTTGTGCAATATTATCTCCTCTAATGAAACTGTTAACACCATGCATGCCTTAATTAGCTGTATCATATCACTGATGATTTCTGAAGAAAGCCACGTTTTAACACATGAAATTGAATTATCTCAGTAGGTATATTTTCAGAAGAATCTGTCTGCTCTTGAGAAACACCTTCCGGCCGCCCAGCCGCAGCTCCACAGGCGCCTTCAGGTGGCTCCACCCAGGCCTGGGCGGCAGGAAGGGCGGGCACTTCCTCACGGGGACCCTGGGAGCAGAGCCCACGCCCAGGGGTGTCACACACTGGCAGCCGTGTCCACTAAGGCCTGGTGGGCACAGGCAGCAGGCCTCTCCCAGCTCAGAGGAGGCAGAGGTCAGCCCCGTGGAGACACGCATGGCTCAAGCAAAAAGTGAAGCCACAGGTTCACCTGGCTCAGGTAGGCAGGGAGGGAAGCTTCTGCAGCCCCACCTGGCTCAGGTGTAAGGCCATCTAGCAGGCCGTGACCCCCTCCCCCCCACCATGCACTTCCTTACCCAGGGTACAGCAGAGTCTTCAGACCCCAGAATAAGTCATGTGGGAAAGGCCCCATCAGATTCCGAGTGGCGCTGTCACCTGGGGCTGGTCCCACAGGACAGGTGAGTGGGCAGGAAGGGCCCCTAAGCCTAAGCCCTAGTCCCACCAGGAGCTAGCTGCTGCACTCCTCCTTTAACCTCTCCGAGTCTCAGTTTCTTCTTGTGTGAACAGGTGTTACAGTGTGTACACAGCCTGGGGTAGAGATGCCCATGTCCCCCCACATCAGAAGGTCCTGCGGCCCCATGACCTGCGTGGGCAGAGCCACACCTGAGTCACATCCCGTCACACCTGCGTCACACCTGAGTCATACCCGCCACAATTGTGTCACACCCCATCACACCTGAGTCACACCCGCCATACCTGTGTCACACCCCATCACACCTGTGTCACACCCGCCACACCTGCATCACACTCCAACACACCTGAGTCACACCCCATCACACCTGTGTCACACCCCATCACACCTGCATCACACCCACCGCACCTGCATCACACCCCATCACACCTGAGTCACACCCACCATACCTGTGTCACACCCCATCATACCTGTGTCACACCTGCCGCACCTGCGTCACACCCGCTGCACCTGTGTCATACCCGCTGCACCTGCGTCACACCCGCATCACACCCTGTCACACCTGAGTCACACCCTGTCACACCCTGTCACACCCGCATCACACCCTGTCACACCTGAGTCACACCCGCCATACCTGTGTCACACCCCATCACACCTGTGTCACACCCGCCACACCTGCTTCACACCCTGTCACACCTGAGTCACACCCTGTCACACCCCGTCACACCTGCATCACACCCCGTCACAGAGCAGGAATCCCGGGGCCTCCTGATGTGCTGCCCCTCCGCTGTCAGAGTCCAGAGCCAGCCCACCAGGTGGGAACAAAAACAACACAGCCAGGAAAACTCTGATCTTTGACCAGAAGATGAGTTACTACATGCCGTCTGCACTGTTCTGAAACTGGCCTGAAAAGAGCGAGACGTGGCTGTGCCACCTGGGTGGGGCCCTCCCCAGGGTCTGGGGTGGGGGCCGCCCCGGGGTCTGTGGATGGAGCCCACCCTGGGGTCTGCAGTTGGGGTCCACCCCGGGGTCTGAGGTGGGGGCCGCCCCGGGGTCTATGGATGGAGCCCGCCCCAGGGTCTGCAGTGGGGGGTGCCCCGGGGTCTGCAGTGGGGGCCTCCCCGAGGTCTGTGGATGGAGCCCTCCCCAGGGTCTGCGGTGGGGGCCTCCCCGGGATCTGCGGTGGAGTCCACCCCGGGGTCTGTGGTGGGTGCCGCCCCAGGGTCTGCAGTGGGGGCCTCCCTGGGATCTGTAGATGGGCTCTTCTCCTAAGCCAGGACTCCCAGCCCCCATCTGGCTGCTCACCTGCATGGGATCTAAAGGCATGAAAGCTCAGAAACCAAAGCCCAGATGGACTAAAACAGGAACCCCTGAAACAAGGTGGTAACCCCAAGCCATCTTCTCTGTCCAGAGAGACCTGCTCTCCCTGTGGGGCAACCGTCTAACTACACTGTCTCCCACCAGCCCCTGGAATTTGCCACTGGAGTCTTCGGCTCAGGGATGGACCCTCCAGACGCACGGATGGGTGAAGAACGCCTTTGCCATGGGGTTCACTGCTTCTGGACCTCGTTCAAGTTGCTCTATCTTCTGCCCACTGTTAAATAAACAAAAAGCACACATAGAGGTTTATTTGGGCAAAGGAAGCAGAGAACAATGTGAAGTTCAACATCTGCAGCATCGTTTAGGTGCCTTTGGTTTACCTTCTCTGCCTGGGCCGGGTGTGAGGAGGAAGCGGGGAGACCACAGGACGGTTCTCAGAGGTAGAAACATCTCCCTGGAACTCCGCGCCCTTTGAAAGCAGCTCAGCGTAATTGTCCTGCAGAACATTTGGAGAATTCAGGCTACTAATTAAGCACTCGTGCGTCAATTAGTTATAATAGCGGTAATAATACACAAACAATGGTACGAAGTTATGCGCTGCTGAGCCTCGCTCCCCGTTTGGTGAGCTTTTCTTCTTCGCAGCTTTGGCTTTGAAGATTTAAGTTAATAATTTGTCCCTAATGAATTTAGCCTTTCTGTTTCTCCAGGACGCAGGGTATTTAAATGACTGAAAGAAACGATGCTATTAACACAATTTCTCTTTAAAGAAAACTTTCACCACCAAGAACAATATTTTCATATGATTGTTTCCACACTCAGCCCCCAGAGGTGTGTAGATGAGGTCACCTGGTTGGGCAGACGTCGGACAGAGGTCGGGGACTGGTGAGAATACACAAACTTCACTTTTCTCAGGTCGATGATTTAACTGCATTTCATAAAGAAGGCTGAGCTCCAAAGAATTGATGCTTTAGAGCTGTGGTGCTTAAGAAGACTCTTGAGAGTCCTTTGGACTGCAAGTGATCCAACCAGTCCATCCTAAAGGAAATCAGTTCTGACTGTTCATTGGAAGGACTGATGCTGAAGCTGAAGCTCCAATGCTTTGGCCACCTGATGTGAAGAGCCAGCTCTTTGGAAAAGACCCTGATGCTGGGAAAGATGAAGGGCATGAGGAGAAGGGGGCAACAGAGGATGAGATGGTTGGATGGCATCACCAACTCAATGGACGTGAGTTTGAGCAAACCCCAGGAGATGGTGAAGGACAGAGAAGCCTGGTGTGCTGCAGTCCACGGAGTTGCAAAGAGTCAGACACAACTGAGCAACTAAACAAAAACAACATGAAAATTTAGTTCATCTCCTATAAGATCTATAAGCTTATGCAACACACACACTCTGTGAATAAAAGAAACTCACAATAAAGCAAAATTGTTCATAAAGGTAGCTTTTTTTTTGGATGAGAGAAAATGATAAAGTCTATTTACTGAATGATAAAATGATAAAGTAAGTCTATTTACTGAAATAAATTCCAAATAATAATTTAAAAAACCTTTTCAAGATGCATGTCCAGCCACCCACGCCCCAGAGGTCCTCGTAAACAAGAGCCTGGAGCAGCTCCCCTCCCCGGATCGTCCTCCTGTGCCCCAGACCCCTTCCTTTCTGTGAAGGCTGGACCCTTCAACTCAAATGCAGCCCACAAACCTGCATTCTCCACAAACAGAGACACACAAAATCCTGAGACCAGACTGGGACTCATCGGACAGGCAGGACGGCCACCTTCAGAGAAAAACCAACTCTGTAGCTTTCAGATACTCACATCACTAGGTCCTTTGCTTTGAGAAGCGTGGTTAGAACAGTAATATCCCCTTTGCATAAATACAACAACATCGGTCAGAGGCTATAGCTCTGAAGCGAGTCTTGCAGGCAGCACAGATAGCTATCTTGTTTTGATCCATTCAGCCACTGTGTGTCTTTTGATTGGAGCACTTGGCCCATTAACATTTAAAGTAAGTATTGATAGGCATGTACTTACTGTCATTTTGTTGTTTTCTAGTGTGTTTTTCTTTTTGTTTTTTGTTTTTTTTATTGTTCCGTGTTCCTGTCTTCCTCTCTTGTTCTCTTCCTTTATGATTTGATGACTTTCTCTATTGTTATGTTTTATTCCTTTCTCTTTACTTTCTGTGTATCTATTAGAGGTTTGTTGTTACCAAGAAGTTCATATGTAACAACCTATGTACACATAGTAACCTACATACATACACATTTACACGCACATGTATATAGCAGTCTATAAGTACTGAGGTTCAAGCACACTCTAAAAGCACTACATTTCTACTTATCCCCCCATTTTATGTTTTGACGTCATATTGTGTGAACTGCTTAACTTATTTTAGATGGCAGTGATTTTACTACATTTGTCTTTTAACCTTTATACTAGTTTTTTAGGCAGTTGATGCCCTTTCTTTAAGTTTTAACCTTATTTTTTGCATTTACTAGTGAGATCTTCTTCTTCCATATTTTTTTGTTTCTACTTCTGACTTTTCTGTTTAAAGACTCCTCTTTAAAACTTCTGGTAAAGGAAGTTTAGACAAGATGAACTCCTTTAGCTGCTTCTTATCCAGGAAACCCTTGGTCTCTTCTACAATCCTAAGCACTGACCTCGCTGGGTGGAGTTTTCTCCGTTGGAGGTTTTTTTCCCTTCCATCACTTTGTGCTCATTTCTGCCAACCTGCAAAGATTCTGCTGAAATATCAGCTGATAATCTAACGGGGCTTCCCATCTTAAAAGCAGCAATAGAAAAATCACTCCCTTGTACATAGCCAGTGATTTTTCTATTGCTGCTTTTAGAATTCTCTTTTTATCTTTAACTTTTTCCATTTTAATCATAACGTGTCTTGGTGTGGAGCTCTTTAGTTAATTTTGTTTGGGACTCTCTGTGCTTCCTGGACTTGGGCATCTTGTTTTCTCCCCCAGGTTAGGGGCTTTTTTCAGTCATTTTTTCTTGAAGTAGATTTTCTGTTCTTTTCTTTCCCTCCTCTCCTTCCAGGACCCCTTGAACATCAATGTTATGTTGTCCTAGAGGCCCCTTACACCATCCACAGTTTTAGAAATCTGTTTTACTTTTTGCTGTTTCAAGTCAGGTGATTTCTCTTGCCTCATGGTGGGGGAGGCCAGCCGTGGACGGGGGTCCTTGGAGGGGGCGGGCGGGAGGGTGCAGCCTCAGGCAGAGGCGGCCTTCCAGCCACCGCTCAGGGTTCCTGAAGCATTACGTCCTGGCCTTGGGTGAGGCTGGACATTTCATCTCCAAGCATGTCTCTTGCTTTCTGTGTTTCTCAAAGAGCGAGGAGTCCCTGGTCAGCCGAGGCTTTGCCAGGCCTGCTCTGCCAAGCAGCTTGGCCCCAGCAGGAGACGTGGAACAAGAGCACACACCTCCTGAAGTCAGGTCCAGGCTCAGGGGGCTCAGTCTGACTGTTTGCACAGGACGCAGGCGGTCAACCTCTGCTCCATCTGAGGCTCTGAGGGGGGCCAGAGGGCTTTTCTTCCTCTTTGCCTTTTAACCCCCACCCTGAGGCCTCTGTGCAGAGCTCCCTGGGCAGGGGTCCCCAGGACGGCCGGTGGGGGACGGGAGCCGCTATGCACAGCCATGTGGGTGCGGCTTTCCCTGTGAGCCGGGGGCAAAGGCTACAGCGTCGCTCAGGTCAGCATGATGGTGCCAGGTTCTGAGCTGGTCAGAACCCATCCTAAACAAATGGGCTGAGCACAGCCATCCACATGAGTCACCGGCTTCGCCTCCACGCAGAACCAGGCTTCCCGGAGAACATGCTTGATTTTACTTCCAGTCCTCACTGTCCTCTCAGGAAGGATGCTTGAGGTCAAGACAGGGAGGGAGTCATGTGGCCACTGCGGGCACCCATGCCTGGAGGCCCAGATGGAGACAGCACCCTGACCAGGGCCCGCCCTGACCCGGGAGGTGCCCAGTCTCTCTCCGAGGCTGCCACCCAGCCCTGCAGGTGCCAGGCTCTAAAGAACCATTCCGGAATATAAACAAATAATTTACACTGGTGGTAAAGGAAAGGAAAATCTTAGAATGAGATGAACATGAAAAGATGAAAGACCTGTGACCTGGGGACCTGTGACCTGGGAACCTGTGACCTGGGGACGTGAGCCAGGGCCCCCAGGCCTCCCCGCCTGCTCTGCAGGGGACACTCAGCCCCTCCCATCAAGCTCCCTGCCTGGCTCTGCGTCCTGGCACCCAGCTCGCTCCGGTGAAGACTGGCTGCACGCTAGCCAGGGTCCCAGCCCCTCGTGGGCGCCTCATACACTGGAGAGCAGGGTGGGCCCTTCGCCCCGTCCCTGTGCCTGTCCCGGGCAGGGGTCCAGCCCCACACCCCCGCCGGCTCCAGACTCTGCCCACACGGCCATGCCATCTAGGATGGCCCTGGGGGCACGTCCAGCCGTGCCTGTGTCGGGAACGCCCCATGGGCAGAAGTGACACGCTGCCACCCTTGCTTCACCCTCGCTCAAACTCGGGGACCCTCCAAGGCCCCACGGAGCCACCAGAGTCTGGGAGCCAGCCCACACCAGGCGGGTGCCCCACAGTGACCCCATCCACCCCGCAGTAACCAGACTGCATGGGGATCCCAGGCTAGGGATGGGGCAGAAGGAGGGGCCCACACGAGGTCACCAGTCCCCACGGAGTCCTCGGGGCCCTGCCGGCCGCCCCCAAGCAGGTGGCCCACCCCGGCCTCCCCCTACACTCGGTCCCGGAGCGCAGACGCTGCGCCGGGTGTGGACAGAACCCGAGGCCCGGGTCTCGCTGGATACAGTGACCGTGTCCCCTCCGATGACACCCCACGGCCTTGCAGGCGGTCCTTGCACACAATCGATTTCCCGCAGAGTTTTGTCTGAAAGATGCTTCTAGATTATGGCAAGAAAGCACTGGGTAATCCTCCTGCCAATGTCGTTATGCTAACAGACAGGCCCGCGAGGCTGATTGATAGCACTTCACTGCGAGCGCGTTTCAGCCCCAGGCATGCCCGCCAGCCCCCAGCGAGGCTGACCCCGCGCTCTGCTTGTTTGCCAGGAGCGGGTCGTGTTTGCAGGGGAATCTGTGAGGCGGGGGTGCAGGCAGGCTGCTATGGATTTGCCATGTTAGCCTGAAGTGTGGACTGCTGACTGTGTGATTAAAGCAATAATCGTTTCTGTGGGATCCCGTGCTTCCCTGCCGTCTCCCGGCCACGACCAGAGCGGAGCTGTGAGCTCCAGCCCTGGCCTGAGTGCCTCGTTGCAGAGAAAACACCAAAGCCATGGCAGGTGGCTTCCAGATCTCTTTAGAAAGCAAAATATGATCACGGGTCTCCAGGTAAATAAGAAAGCAGCCTTCGTTGTCAGGAGGGAATGTGACAGCTTGGGGAGCAGGGCTGTCAGATCGATGCGGCTGTTGATTCTGGCTTTACCGGGGGCCATGCTGAGCCTTGGGTCTATACTAAGGAGGTGGACACCCTCTGTCTCCAGGGAAGGGGTTTAGATCACAGGACACGGGGCTCACTCCTGCACTAGCGGGCTTGTCATCCGGGCAGCTCATGGCCTGGGACGGCCCTCCCCTACTTCTCCTTGGGTCTCAGACCCCAGGGGAGGGCACGCCACGCACTCCCACACCCACACCCAGGAGGGCTGTGTGAGCCCCAGCCCCAGGGACACAGACATTCCCGCTTCTGAGCTTTCAGCTCCGGACCGTCACTAGGAAGCTCCTATGTTTCGTAGCAAATGGCATCAGAAACACCGTCCACCGTTTTCACGCCTGAGCCCACGCGCGGCCCCGCTCTGGGGCTTTCCTCCCGCCCACCCCTCCCACCTCCCAGGTAGCTGAACGGCTCCACTTTGCAGCAAGTTCGTCCCACTCGGCTCCCAGCAGGATAATCTGGGACGATTCAGTCTCCCAGCGGAAATCGCTGGGGCACCAACAGATCTTTAAAAATCAGAACATCTGGTCAGTCACCTTCTCCCATCTGGGTAAACAGAGCTGAGCTAATAAGGCCGCGACGGGAAGCCGTGGTGGCAGGTAGTTTTAACAGTTATGGGATGGAGCTGCACGAACGTGTCAGCCCCAGGAAGGCGGTGGGGCGATGGGCAACTGTGCTAATCGGTCCTTTCAAACCACAGGTCACTCATGGGCATGTTAAACATCACCCTAAAAAAGAGATCCCAGGGATGGTGCTCCCCATGTGTAAAAGGCAAGGTTCCTACATTGAAAGACAATTCAGCATTTCTTAGGCTTATGCAGTCGTGATTGTAATTATTGTTTATCTATAGGGAATTGAGCTTTAAAAATACTATTGAAAGTGTTAGTCACTCAGTCGCGTCTGACTTTTGTGACCCTATAGATTGTAGCCTGCCAGCCTCCTCTGTCCATGGGATTCTCCAGGCAAGAACAGTGGAGTGGGCTGCCATGCTCTTCTCCAGGGGATCTTCCTGACCCAGGGATCGAGCCCAGGTCTCCCACACTGCAGGCGGATTCCCTACCAGCTGAGCCTGCAAAAGGGGAGAAGAGGAGGAGAAATGTCCATGTTCTCAGGCTGAGGCCGGCCCTAGGCTCCTGAGACGGTGCCAGGCACTGTCTGGTGCTCCTGGCAGGAGGCGGGGTGCTGGGGGCAAACAAGGCCTCCTTCCAGCGCCCTCGAGATGTGGGCCCCGGCTCACTGGGGTCTTTACCGTTTCCACATGAGCCACATCCCCAAGCCAGTGCTCACAGGGAGCGGCCGAAGGGTCCCCCAGTCGGGGCGGCCCAGAAGAGGATGCCCGTCCCCAGAGGTGGAGCCGGGTGGTCCCTCTGCCTCTCCAAACAAAGCGGAAGACCGCCCAACTCAGCCTGCAAGAATGTCTCCGCATCTTCCTTTCCTCCCTTTCTCTCTGATGCATGCCGACCCCACACAGCTTGGAGGGCAGCTTTAAATCACGAGTGACGCTAACCTGGAGCCGCTGGACCTCTGCACCGTCCACGCACGGAGATAACACGGACATGGCTTCCTGACGACACCCACAGGGCCACGCCTACCTGACACCCTGCAGGAATTTGAAAACAAAAGACAAAATTAGAAACGATGCACGCTGGCAAAGACAACAGGATCCTGAAGACCAGACAACGCTGGCCTTGACCCGCCTCAGACCCGTCCTGCACCAGGCCTCGAGCGTCTGCACACACACCCCGCAGGGCAGCCCCGGCCCCCGCCTCCTGGGCCCCCAGCTCATCTGAGTCCGGGACCCCCAGGGGCCACAGCACTCCCTGCCACGCGAACCTTTAAGGAGGGGCCTTGCCGCCTGTCGACTGCGTCTGCGGCAAACCGATGATAAGGCTCGCATTTGAAAAAATAAATAAAGACACGGCAACAAAAACAACTGCCCCTTATTCTGGGAGAACCATTTGGTCCATGTCATACTCACTACTGTGTTTAGATTTTCTCCAGCACATAGGTTCTAGTATAATTTATTTTAGAAGCCAGAAAGCACACTATTTGGCAATTTCATCACTCCAGGTGTAATTTTTTTAAAAAGTCTTTAAAAAGGCTTCCATTGCTGTCTGTCATTTGGTTAAGTCTCTGCCAGCCAGCTCCACCATAAGTAACTACAACCAGAATTAGTGATCACGTTTTTTTTCCCCCCTCAGAGTTAATTGAAACTGATGTGTTTTGAAATCATAGTGGGGGTTTCCTGAGAGGAGCGCTGTGTGTTATTCAATCGGGGTGCACAAAGCCGGCCGGGGCCAGCACGACTCGCTCCCCAGGACTGGCTCCTTTGGCACAGGTGGGCCCCTCACAGCAGCCTCTCCCAGTGGATAAACATTTAAATTACATGTGTGCTGATGAACAGAGAGGCCTGAAAGGAACTGCTCTTTCTCCTCCTGCCATCCGCTGTGAGTTCTGAATACAGCTCCAGGTCAGCGGAGACGCCCTCTCCCAAATCGCAGAGCCGCTGACCGCTCGGGGCAGACCTGCCCTTCTTCTTCTCCCTGGGACTGATGTTGACAGGCTTCGAGGGGCATTTCCAATTAACAGCACCGTCGTCTTGGAGAACAGCTTTGCTCAGGTTCACTGCTAAGAAGTAAACACTGGACTGCTCGGTGGCAGTGATTCACGACAGAGGAGGAAAGTGCACACTCGTGGTGGAGGCTGGTTCCAACCAGGTCCACTCTAGAATTCCACAGCTGCACCCATACATTCTTAGCAACGATCATAAAATTCTTATCTTTTTCTCATTCCTCCACCCCTTTCATTGCTTCTGGAATTTCTTTGTGACTCATGAAGTATATCCACGCTGCAAAATCCTAGGGTACACCTCCAGACCCATCACGGCTCTGCAATTTGAATTGAACGGAGTGGTGCCCCAGCGGGTTAACGTGAGGATGTTCGAATGTGTTAATCACAGGAATGGCCAGGTTGTGTTTGCAGCCCTGAACAGGTAAGCAGCTTACCTGGTGAGCAGGTGGTCCTCATGGTGCTGAGCTCCGCAGAGTGCACGTCTAGGAGAAGAGACTCTGTTCTTAGCATGATCACAAGTGTCCAGAGAGCTGGGGAGACTCAGAGGAATGCAGGGTGCCCTGTTTGGGGCACATCTCAGCAGTTTCTGGGTATTCGATGGAGAAGGACTTACCTTTGGCCTGAAGTTCCCAATGGGCCAGATTTAGCTGACATGACCTGCAGTGTGCTTAGGAGGTGGTTTTGGGACCCAGGGTCAGAATGAAGAACCCTCAAGCCTTCGCTGCATCCACAGAACAAGTACAATTCTCAAAAGCTTGTCACCACCTTGTAAAAACCTTGTTCAGGTGGCAGAGGTCGTCCTCCCATCTTTGTGGAGGAGGCTGATGTTAGAACGAGAATAAAGCTGGGGGACCTGGCCCAGGCAGAGCGAGGACCTTGGTCCAGAAGGGCTGCTCGAGATGGGGGCTCCACTCACCTTCTCGTACCCCCGCCCTCAGGGCAGGCGCTGTGAGGAGCTCACACTGCAGTTTGTTGCTCAGCAGGATGTGACTGGCGCTTGCTCACCTGATGAGTGACAGGCAGGAGACCTGGGCGGTGGTCCCCGGAGTTGCCTGTGGGATCTCGGGGGTTGATGTGCTTCCCAGCAACTCCTCGAAGCCTGGTTACTATGGTCAGCGGACAAAGGACACCTTCCAGCACTAATTACCTCTGGCCAGAACCACAGTTTCATGTATTCTCACATGTAGATAAACCTCATAATTTAATCTTTGATTTAATGCAGCCCTCGGTCCTCGTTTTCCAACAAGTCAACCAAAAATGTAGTGATTTCTTTTCGGATAGTCGGAGTCTTTGCGACAAGATGCACATTCAGGCAGAAGTTGTTTCTGGGGTGCTCTGCCTCCCCGCCCCACTCGGTTCCCCAGCCTCACGGAGAAGGTTGGTGAGATGGGAAGTCCACTGTGGATGTGGAAGCCAGCGGCATGGTCACAATGTCTCCACCAGAGGCACCCTGTGTCCCAGGGAGCTCTAGACTGTCCTGTCCCTGCTCAGACAGCATGGCTGTCGGATGGGGGGTCCACGGGTTTCCCAAACGCCCCTGCAGCTGGCCTCAGGCCAGTGCATGGTAACAAGAAACCGGTCACTGTCTTTGGCTCTGGAGTCACTGATTGTCACAACACTTAGTCTCTCAGACTAAGTGTTGGATCAGAAAGTTGTCAGGAACTTTTTTCTCACGAAGACATTTTTAAATAAACAGGCGCGCGCGCGCACACACGTGTGCACCCACACACATGCACACACACACACCACCACCAAGCAGAAATGAGACGTGTGAGTGTGAAGGTTTACTGGCAGAGGCGCAGAGAACTGTCCGGAGAGTGATGGGGGTGCAAAGGCCGCAGAGCCCGAGGATGTGCGCCACCTCTCCTTTGCCTCCTGGCCGGGGAGAACCAACCGTCTCATCCACGGCCTGGGGGCACCAGGAGAGACTTGGGGGTGTGGAGACGGATCTGTCCATCAAGACGGGGTTGGGGAGCCTTCAGTATCCTGACTGGCCCAAGACCTGAACACGCAACAAGCATCTGTCTTACAAACCCCCCGAGCACTGAGAACAGCAAGTCAAGATTCCCAAGCTTCCATCCTGCTTGTCACTGGTCACAAAATAACCACACGTTCAAGACGGTTCTCCTGAGGGTGAGGATGGAGACATATGCATTCAGCAACTTGAATGAAGCAGTGAAGTGTAATGAACGACCCCTCGGTTCAGGTTTAAGGGTGTTCCGACAAGTGCTTCTAAGGATTTATATTTATGACAAAAACCATTTAATATAATGGGTACCTTATATGTACCGTGGCCTATTACTCAACCATTAAAAAGAATGAAATAATGTCCTTTACAGCAACATAAATGGACTCTAGAGATTGTCATACTTATTGAAGCAAGTTAGAGAAGGAGAAACATAGTGTGGCATCCCTTATATGTGGAATCTAAAAAGAAATCTTACAAATAAACTTATTTACAAAACAGAAACGGACTCACAGACTTGGAGAACAAACTTACGGTTACCAGGGGGACGGGATAGTTAAGAGGCTTGGATCAACATGTACACACTACTATATTTAAAATGGATAATAGCAAGGACCGACAGGGAACTCTGCTGAACGTTATGTGGCAGCCTGGATGGGAGGGGAGCTTGGGGGAGAATGCTGCTGCTGCTGCTAAGTCGCTTCAGTCGTGTCTGACTCTGTGCGACCCCATAGACCGCAGCCCACCAGGCTCCGCCGTCCCTGGGATTCTCCAGGCAAGAACACTGGAGTGGGTTGCCATTTCCTTCTCCAATACATGAAAGAGAAAAGTGAAAGTGAAGTCGCTCAGTCGTGTCCGACTCTTATCGACCCCATGGCCTGCAGCCCACCAGGCTCCTCTGTCCATGGATTTTCCAGGCAAAAGTACTGGAGGGGGGTGCCATTGCCTTCTCCGTGGGGGAGAATGGATACCTGTATATGTATGGCTGAGTCCCTGTGTTGTCCACCTGAGACTATCACATTGTTAGCAGGCTACACTCCAGTACATGATAAAAAGTTTAATAAATAAAAGTCATTGCTTTGAGTTAATGTGAAAACACTTGTATATATACAACGCATACTTTATTGAAACCCCCAATATTATCATTTCTTCTCAGGATACTTAACAAACTAGTGAGATTTTCTGTGGTCCATGTAATCTCCTGCTCACAAAGGTCTCATTCATCTGGCAAATCTTATCTGTAAATTATCAGCTCAGCCTCTCAATCTCCAATTTATTTTTTGGTTTGGCTTGGGTTTGGGTTTTAATTATAACATTAGCCTAGTTTGCATGAAAGAATTTGGCCTGTTTTCACTGTTTTAATAGAACGGTTGATAATGAAATTGTACATAATTGGCCCTATTCCAATTTTTATCACCTCAGAGTTTACAAAAATCCTATCCCGGAGCATTCAAGAGTCACATATCTCCACCAAAAAGTCCTCAGAGGCTCTCGACCCAGAGTCAGTCCTGCTGCAAAGCGGGTGGTGGATGCGCCTGCAACTCCCGGGGTGGGGGTGGGGGGGTGGCGCAGGCATCCCTCCCCAGCTCCCACCTGGGGACTGAACCCTGACTTCAGCACCCAAGCCACCACGTCCAGCTCCAGTTCCAGGCGCTCAGGGATATGAAGCCCAGTCAGGGCCCACGTGTCCTCCTGGGGGCCTGTGAGCTCCGGGCAGGCTGTGGCCAGTCCCGCCTCCACCCTGGGGACCCTCCTGGACCGGTCCACCTCCTGGCCACTCCTGAAGTTGTGAGGGGGCAGGGGGCCCCACTTGTGGGGATCGGGGTGCAACGGGACCCTAAGGCTCGGACTCTGCGAGACCTTTCAGTCTGGATGTCCTGTGCCTCCGGAGGGTCTGGGCCTCAGGCCTTCCTGGTTCCAGGAAGCAGCACAGGGTTCTTCCCTCCACAGCCCCCTGCCCCACTCTGCTCTTGCTTTTCTGGGTCCCTCCCCACCCTCCCCCTAGCCACCACCTTGAGATGTCCTGAAACACAAGCAGGACAGCCGTCCACTGCTGTAGGGCAGAGCAACTCATCTTGTTCAACAGAAACCTCCGTAACTGAAAATATCCTTCAGTCTTACCTCTTACCCATTAAGATCCAGAAGCAAGTTCTTCCAGTTCTGCAAGCCCCTTGATGTATCACCTGGGCTCTTCTCCTGTTTCTACCTGGAACCCACTGACCCGGGCCCGGGCTCGCCTCCTGCTTTAATGCCTCCCTGCCGGGCCTGCATGTGTGTTAGTCACTCAGCCGTGTCCGATTCTGCCACCCTATGGACTGCAGCCCGCCAGGCTCCTGTCCACAGGATTCTCCAGGCAAGAATACTGGAGTGGGTTGCCATTTCCTCCTCCAGGGGATCTTCCCAACCCAGGGATGGAACCCTTGTCCCTGCACTGCAGGCAGATTCTTTACCACTGAGCCACTAGGGAAGTCCCTGTAATGGCGAGGTAGCCAGCAAACACAAATGTCTTGGCTCTTCTGGAAGGCCCCACACAGCCAGGGGCTCCGCAGCAAGGAGGCCAGCCTTCCCAAGTCATTGCAGGTGACGGTTCTGCCAAACATTCTGCCAGGGTTTAATGGGCCTCCCAGCCTTGAGGCCTGCAGTGCCAACCTTGCCATCCATCCACAGACCGCTAGAACTGAGCCAGAGTTTTGGGTTTTATCACACCTGCACCCATGTCCAGAGCAAGTAAAAAATAAGCCCCCAAGCTTCAGCGGTTTAGCCCATTGTTTCCCGTTCTCTTAGCAATCCAGTGTGGCTATTTCTGCCGCTGGCTGCCCTCCACATGGCCCTTCTGGGAGCCAGGCTCCCTCCGTCCACAGCATCTCCTTCTTGGGCTTCGCACATCACTGTACGAGCCATGGTGGGCAAAGACCACCTGCAGATCAACACACTGGCCTGGAAGGGACGGATGCAATTTCCACTCCACTCCATCATTGAGAACTAGTCACTGGCTCCACCAGGATGCAGGGGAGGGCAGGGGCTACAAATAACCCCCCATGCGGACAGTACCTCCTACACCACAGAAGAAACCCAAATCATTGAATCCGTCTCTGCAAAAAGCAGTATGAAAAAGTTCAAAAGACTTGCTGTTTGCTGTTTCCAAATTTTCTGTGTGCAGAAATCCACATATGGTCTAAATAATAAAAATGCAAAACCCTCACCCCATCCCCAGGGCTGTGCACCCAACAGGTTTGGGCATGGGGCCTGATATTCTGCACTTTTGACTAGTACCCCCAGGAGATTCTGCTGAGGGCACTTTGAAAATACAACTACAGAGCATCTGTGTGTATGTGCTAAGTCGCTTCAGTTGTGTCCGACAGTTTGTGACTCTATGGACCGTAGCCCACCAGGCTCCTCTGTCCATGGGATTCTCCAGACAAGAATACTGGAGTGGGTTGCTGTGCCCTCCTCCAGGGGATCTTCCTGACCCAGGAATCGAATCCACATCTCTTATGTTCCCCGCATTGTCAGGCAGGTTCTTCACCACTAGCATCACCTGGGAAGCCCCTAAGACAGTTAATAAAATATTGATAAATAGCGTTGATCAGGAGAGAGAGGAGAACACTCTGCAGCTTCGAGGACATTAGTTTCTGGAGGGCCCAGCTGGGTGTCCAGGGACTCTCCTGCTCTGTGTTCTGTGTTGTGTGACCTTGGGAAAGAAGGGTCATTCACAGTCACTTTGGTGAACACGGTCACTTCTTCGCTGGAAAAATCATAACACTCATATATTTAACTGAGTGATCAGACATCCTGCTCAAACTTTGCTCAATGCTTTCTAAATAAATGCATCTTCATGCTCAGTTTGGAACATTGAACCTATAGATTTCAATGTACGGTCTTTTCATGGCACATAATGAATACCTACAAAATGCCCAGCCTTGTGCTAAACACAGGATCAGAAAAAGGAAAACAAATTTGCCCCAGGAAACCAGGTCTTCTAGACAGGGCAGTGCATAGAAACCGAATGACGACGTGACAGGGGTCAGGAGAGAAGCACAGGTTACGTGTGGGCAGACCAACGAGGAAAGCAGCCTGTGCAGTGGCTTAGGAGCTCCTGGCATGCTGGTTAACCCTCACTGACCATGTGGGAAGGGCATGTTTTCTTGTTTAATGGCAGTAGGCACCCAAGAGCTACAGAAGGTATCAGACAACATAAAATGACAAGTGTACAGTGTCGACTAGGAACAGAAGCAGGCCATTTTGAGAAACAGACGTGCATTTTTTCACTGTTCCTAGACAGGGTGGTATAGCCATGCTAGCATGACACCTAAAAACAAGACAACAGAGAAGAAACCTGTTCCAGCACCCTCATCAGAAACTCGCCATCTTTGGACAGCTCACAGCTTTGGAAGGCTCATTGCATTGTTCCCATTGGTTGAATAGAGATGCTAAGTCCTTTCCCTTGTGAAGATGCTCATGGGGTAGCAGCGGCTGTTGCCAGGGTAACAGTGGGATCCAGGTGCTCTCCCCATCCCAGTTACAGGGTTGGCCTTGCCTTCCAGGCCTGCAGACTCTTTCTGGCCACGGAGCTGTCCGTGGTCCTCACATTCTCTGGTCACATCCTCTGAAGTATCAACTTAACTCTTCAGCTGAACTTTTCTTTGCATAAAGTGTAATTGCCCGCTAACAAAGAGGAACCCCTAACAAAGAATGGAAAACATTAGTAGTAGTTCCATGAGGTCAAATAGGCAGAGATAACTGCTGGTGAGCCTGAGGGACTGTGCCTCTAGAAACTTTGTTTGCTATTCATCAAGCTAGCTGCAGAAAAATAGGATGGGAAGTTTTAATTATCCTGACAGCCAAAGTTTCAAAGGCATGGAGACATTTGAGGCTGTCTGACAAGAACATCAGATGAGCTAAAATCGCGGAGGAGAACGAGTGATGTTAAGGCAGAATTCTCTCTTTTTCAAAAAAGATGGACCTTGATGTTTCTCCCCCATGATTTCAGACAAAATGTACCATTACAGCCTGTGTGCAATACACTCGGAATGTAAGAGAGTGGAGGCTGACCCTTTACAGGGCATCTTGGGATACTCAAAAAATTAAATCCTTTCTACTTCTGTCAGGTGGAAACACGGCTCTGAGAGGTGGGAGCAGGTTTGTGGGCTGGAGCTCCTGAGAGCTCACCTGTGGGGGAACAGCAGAAGACCCTCAGGTGGGAGGATCCGCAGAGAATACAGCCCTGCAGCGCCAGCCCATGGAAGCCAGCAGGCGCCTCTAAGCTAGGCTGGGCGGCCATCCCCATCTGCGTATGGGGAGCCCCAGCAGCAGGCCCCCAACGTGTGGCTGTGCTCCAACCTCTCGCCGCCGTCAGCCCTCCTCCATGTCCCCCACAGTTAAAGCAACCTTTCTGTGCACTTGCCGAAGCCCCCACCCCCGAAGACACCAGCTCTGGGCCCTGGAGACCCCCTCCATCCTCCCACCTGAGCTTCGAATCCTCTTGGCTGCACGACAAGGACTCTGATTGGTTAGATTCCCTTGCAATTGTTTTCAGTCAAATAAATGGAAAATGAAAGTACAAAACTTTATCTTCTTCTTCTAATGTGATATTTTATGTACGGAATTATGTTATAATAAAAAATTCTCTGTGCTCTATAAAACAGCGGATTTAAAGCTTAGCGGGAAATATCTCGCTTTCTTGGCTAAGACCAGCTGCTAAAGGGCAGTAAAAAACTTATGTGCATAAGAGCACATCCAACTCACCCGATCTTGCAAAAATATTCTTTAATATCCACGTGCCATTTCTTTGGAAAGACTGAAGAGTAAGGATATATGGTGCCTGTAAAGATGTTTTCCTCAAGAGTGTCTACTTTCCCCACCGTTTCTAAATTAGACGATTCCATCTATGACTTTTTAGCTTCCTATGTCCTATGTGTTTCTGTTGTTGTTCAGTCACTAAGTGGTGTCTGACTCTCTGCGACCCTACGACTGCAGCACGCCAGGCTTCCCTGTCCTTCACCATCTCCAGAGCTTTGCTCCAACTCATTTCCATCGCATCATTGATGCCATCCAGTCATTTTACCATGTCCCCATTTAAATATATGAACTTATAATGACACTAGGCAATGGCACCCCACTCCAGTACTCTTGCCTGGAAACTCCCATGGACGGAGGAGCCTGGTAGGCTGCAGTCCATGGGGTCTCGAAGAGTTGGACATGACTGAGCGACTTCACTTTCACTTTTCACTTTCATGCATTGGAGAAGGAAATGGCAACCCACTCCAGTGTTCTTGCCTGGAGAATCCCAGGGACGGGGAAGCCTGGTGGGCTGCCGTCTATGGGGTTGCACAGAGTCAGACATGACTGAAGCAACTTAGCAGCAGCATACGATTATCTCAAAGAATTTACATCAGTTCAGTTCAGTCGCTCAGTCGTGTCCAGCTCTTTGTGACCCCATGGACTGCAGCACGCCAGGCCTCCCCGTCCATCACCAACTTCCAGATCTTGCTCAGACTCATGTCCATCGAGTCAGTGATGCCGTCCAACCATCTCATCCTCTGTATTCCCCTCAACTTATGTCATTTACATCAATACTTGGCTTTTGAATCATAAGATAGTGTTCTAAGTGGACAAAAATCTTAAAATAATCATATTTTTAAGTGGACACTCATTATTCAGTATTAACGTACAAAGAAGTGCCTGAGAAAAATGTTATGAACTTAAATAGAAAATAAAATTACACCAGACATATGAATATTTCCCTGGATGAATTCCAGTAACAAGATTTAATTCCAACAGACATTTCCAGCCACACTTTATACAAGAACCATGTTGACACTTACTAGGACCAGCCTGAAGCATCCTAACCCCACCATGGGACCCAATAAGTTAGAACACATTAACGGAGTGGCACTTCCTTAAGGGAAAAATATCTAAGAAATAAACACAGAAGAAATGAGAGAAATGGAAAGTCACCATCACAACACCTCACTGATGACTGTCGCAGGCAAGGTCCGTCAGCCTGTGCGTCCCCCACACTCACTCCACAGACAGCAAACGCCAGCTGGAGTCTCGGTTTACCAAGGGGAGGAAGGGAAGCACGGCCCATAGGCACACAGTGGCCCATTCGGAAGCCCTGGAGAGAAGAGATGCCTTTTTAAACCATCAAGAAGGGGCAAAATGTCCCTTCCAAAACGGGGCCACAGGGCAAAAAGTGTGGTGCCGATGACATGAAGAAGGTTGGACAGACAGAAGGCAGGAGGGGACAGAGACCGTCCCTGAGGCCCCCACACCCCCGGGCCCTTGCAAGCGTGTTTCCAGCAAGCCTGATCACTTGTGACCTCCCACAACGCTGACCTTGACGGGGGCAGCCAGGGGAGTCCTGACCGTGGCTCCACGCTGTGACACCCGCCTGAGGGGGGTCAGTGACCCTCGGATTCACGCTCAGGAACATCGTTTCCAGATGACTCAGACTCCACCCAGAAGAAACCTGATGGCAACCCTAGCCCCCACAAAGCCCCGGCCAGCAGCTGGACCCGAAGGCCAGGGGCCCTGAGGATGGGCATCACAGCTGCGACTCCACAGGCACCGTGAGAAGAGAACAAGCAACAGAAGGAAACAGACTTTTTCAGATTAAAATGCCTACAAGTCTGTCCACTGAAGGAAAACCGCCTCCACGGAGCCCGTGCCTCACCATCCCCTGCAGACATTAAAACGAGGCTGCTGGTCTTCCAGCCTCTAACACCATACGTGGTAGAAGGGAGAAGCCTGAAACATTTATGAGTATAAGATGCGATGTAACCAGTGGTCCCTCCTTCGATTACAGGTGTTTTCACATTACAGCTGAGCTAAAGTCCTCTCTCAGTATTTTATTTTATTTTGTTTTTTTTATTTTTTTTACTTTACAATATTGTATTGGTTCTGCCACACATCAACATGAATCCGCCACGGGCGTACATGTGTTCCCCATCCTGAACCACCCCCCACCTCCCTCCCCATACCATCCCTCCGAGTCATCCCAGTGCACCAGCCCCAAGCATCCTGTATCGAACCTGGACTGGCGATCCATTTCATATATGATATTATACATGTTTCAGTGCCATTCCCCCAAATCACCCCACCCTCTCCCTCTCCTATAGAATCCAAAAGACTGTTCTATACATCTGTGTCTCTTTTGCTGTCTCGCATACAGGGTTATCGTTACCATCTTTCTAAATTCCATATATATGCATTAGTATACTGTATTGGTGTTTTTCTTTCTGGCTTACTTCACTCTGTATAATCGGCTCCAGTTTCATCCACCTCATTAGAACTGATTTAAATGTATTCTTTTTAATGGCTGTGTAATATTCCATTGTGTATATGTACCACAGCTTTCTTATCTATTCATCTGCCGATGGACATCTAGGTTGCTTCCATGTCCTGGCTATTATAAACAGTGCTGCGATGAACATTGGGATACACGTGTCTCTTTCCATTCTGGTTTCCTCAGTGTGTATGCCCAGCAGTGGGATTGCTGGGTCATAAGGCAGTTCTATTTCCAGTTTTTTAAGGAATCTCCACACTGTTCTCCATAGTGGCTGTACTAGTTTGCATTCCCACCAACAGTGTAAGAGGGTTCCCTTTTCTCCTCTCTCGGTATTTTATAGGCTGCAGTTCCGGCCTGGGCAGGTTCCAGCCCCGGCTTCTCCCTCCAACGCTGCCTGATGTTTACAGTCTGATGGTGCACCACTGGAAGGTCTACGGAAAAGTGAAAAGAAGGAAGCACTTTCACACTTTACACTGGGGTATTTTTGCAGTACATCAGTTATATGAAGGTAATCCTACCACAACCACTTGCCCTGAAAAGTTAGAGGACCTGTTCACTCACGACAGTTCTGGGCACCCGGAAACCGCACAAGCACAAAGTCGCAAACGCTCTCACAGACGGAGCAGAGCAGCAGGCAAGTCCTCCCAGCAGCGAGGAAGCGACGGGGCCGAGGAGGCAGAGCGGGAGGTCCGCAGTCGGCCCCAGGCGCACTGCGGGCCAGCGGGAAGGCTGCAGGGAGGGCACGTCCGAGGCCCCCAGGAAGCCCGGGCCGGGCAAGGACGAGGGGCAGGAAACCCAGGGGCCCTCAGCCTTCTCACAGACGCAGGACAGCCCTGGCTGAACAGACCCATCTCCCTGCCCCGGGGGACAACCCAGGCCCGTGGGCACGGGTGCGTCAGGGGCCCAGTGAATCCACATCGCGAAGCCCTTAGGCCCAATGAGCTTTTCCACATGCGCGCACGCCCGAGGTCAGGAGGCAGGTCTGTCCTGACATCTGAGCCAGGAACGGCCGCTGGGGGCCACGCTCACGGGGAGCCGGGGTTCCTTACGGGTGTCGGGGTGCTGACCCTGCGCTCTGTCCTCATCGCCCCACGTCTCCCTAGTGACCGTCCAGGACACCCGCCTCTAGGCGCCCTGGATGCGTCCACACCGTGGCCTTCCGGCAGCAGTGGGGCCGCCAGCTTCGCCCAGGCCTCTGGTGTGAGGAGGGTCCCCCGTTTCTCTTTCCAGCTGCCCCCTTCCACTGGTGTCAGCAGCCCCGCTGAGCAGACAGGGCTGCGCTAAGCAGAGCCGCGGCACCAGCGGGCAGGACCCTCGCCCAGCACCCAGTGCAGAACAAGCTGGAGCCAAGAGCAGGACCTGGAAGGTCCGTGTCTGAAGGCAGGCCCAGCGCGCAGCCTGGGGGAGGCGGGAGCGGACAGAGGGCCCCAGGCCCCATGGAGAGACGGCTCAGCAAAGCCCCCACGGCTGACGCCAAGCACCCTATCCTGACACAGGCTCCACCGTGACCCCACGATTTCTGGCCACTATCACCTGTTTGCTGCATGTGTCCAGAGTCCCAGGAGGTGTGCGCCTCCCCAAACTGGGAATCCTGCCACGTACCATGGCAGCAGGGGGACGGTCGTGCAGATCAACAGACACACCAGCAGTGATGCCAAGATGGAGTGCAGTCCACGCTCGAGAGGGGTGAGTTGGGGGAGAAACCAGCCCAGTGTGTTCTCCCACGTCTCCAGGAAGGCCCTTGGGTGGAAAAGATGCAGCAGGGTGCCCACCGTCTCCCGACCTCCCCTTCTCTCTGACTCCCCTCTCTGAAGCCTCTTTTGCAACCTGGTAGGGGAGTCTGGGTGCCCCCATCCTGGGCCCCTGGGGGTTGCAGCTGGCTCTCAGGCGGCCCCCATGCATCCCTTCTCGGAGGAAGTGGACAGGGGGGAGCTGAGAGGAGACAGAGCTGCCCGCACGGCCCAGGACGGCGGGGGAGGTCACCGCCGTCAGCGTCGCCGCTCTGAGCAGACAGAACACAAACATCGCCAAGACGAGACGCTCTTGCTTGCCAGGAAGGGCCGTCTGGTGGACGCGCTTTTTCTAACACTATTGATTCCATCCCCAAAGGTCATGAATTACAGGGGGAATTAGTCCTGCGATGTTTGCGGAGCCTGACCTTGTCTAACGACTTTCCCACTGCTGGCTGGCAGGGCCAGGAGCGTTCTCGCTCCTTGACTGCTGTTAGAGCCCTGACCCTTGTCATCACCCAGCCTCTCAGGGGAGCTGCAGGCCAGGCCTTGGGGTGAGGAGGGGGTCTATTGGGTAATTCAGGTTCTGTCCACAGCCTGGGATCTGAGGCACCCCTCCCAAAGCACAGAATGCCCCTTCAGGGTCATGGGTCTCCTGCCTGGGGACCCTCTGCACAGAACTGCCCATGCTTTTGAGACCTTTCAGGGCCCTGGCACTGTGGCTTCACCACAAAGACAAGCACAAAGGCCTCAAGTGTCCCCAAGGGGGCCGTGTTTACAGCAAGCCCAGAGTCCCTAGGACTGCAGGGAGAGCAAACCAGTCCGTCCTAAAGGAAATCAACCCTGAATAGTCATCAGAAGGACTGATGCTAAAGCTGAAGCTTCAATACATTGGCCATCTGATGAGAAGAGTCAACTCTTTGGAACAGACCCTGATGCTGGGAAAGACTGAAGGCAGGAGGAGAAGGGGACGACAGACGATGAGATGGTTGGATGGCATCACTGACTCAGTGGACATGAGTTTGGGCAAGCTCTGGGAGATGGTGAAGGACAAGAAGCCTGGTGTGCTGCAGTCCCTGGGTCGCAAAGAGCTGGACACGACTAACGACTGAACAGCAACAACAGTCTTCAAGTTCCTTGCGACAAGTGAGGCCGGTTTCGGGCAGGTCACCCAGCAGAGAGCAGACAGAAGCTCAGAAGTGGCCCAGGGGGCTCTGTTCCAGTGGCTTGTCTAAAAACATCCAGCAGAGCCGGGAGGAAGCCGCTGAGGGAAGCACCGCCCAGACAGACGCTGTCCTAACTTGCCCCTGGGCGAATTGAGGAATTTGTTACCTTTATTGTCAGCGGCTTACTGTGTTTCTTTCTGTGAGCACTTGAAGCTTGATAGATGATACAGTACAATTTATTATTTATACAGTGTCCTTCACAGAGAGGACCGGGAACCGTCCACAAAGGACTAAGACAGACGCAGAAGACGCCCCGAGCGCCCAGACCTCCGGGGGCGTGGGTGGAGGCCGGGGCGGCTGGCAGTGCCACCCTCTGTCCAGGCCCCCTCCACCTGGGCCCAGGAGACACGCCTGCGGAGCCCCTGGGGACACCCGCGGTGTGTCCATCAGCTTTGGGACTCAGCCAAGGACGGCGTCCCTGAAAGTCACCCATAGAACAAACGCCGAGGTAGAACTCAAAGCTGCGAGCACTCTGCCGACTCTGGGGGTTCTTTGGTTTTGTTGTCATGGTGGTGTTTATTCTCAGAGGCGGATCAGATTAATTTTACTGCAGTTGAAAATCATGCAAATATAGTTGAGAAAGAGGCATTTAATTCTTTATTGCTCTTGCACACGACACAAATAGCACCTCCAGTACGAGCACTGGCAGGCATTTTTAGTGTTGCTCCACGATACAGTACATCACAATGTTAATTTTCCACATTACTTTATTCCTTCTCCAGACCATATTTTACAACAGAGAAAACAAACTGCTTGTAATTACACTGCATGCCAGGACAAATTAAGTAAACACGCATTTTTAATGCTTCGGGCTGTTAGGGTAGAAAACAAAGGACTTCGGTTAAGGTCAATATTAGAGTTATGCCACGGCCCAGGGACACGGGAGACAAGCTCTGATTGAATGCCGGCCGAGAGGAAACGCTTCCATTAAAGCCACGGATGCAGACCCTGCAGAAGAAGGTCCCGTCAGGGAGGCCAGGATGCTTTTCCTATTTCATATCCATTTTCTGGGAGATTAATGTTAACGCCAATAATAAAAAATAATAACAAACTAAGAGGAAAATCCACTGTGTCATTAACAGGGACATAAGTCAGCTAAAAGCGAGCCCACTGCGGTCCACACCCGCCTCTGGAACTCACGTCTAAACAAATACATGCCATCAGTAGCAGCCACAGACCTGCAAGCTACATCTTTTCTTTCCTGTTCCCATCTGCAAAATAACAGCTGACAATCGTACTGCACTTGAGGAAATGCAGAATTGAGGAAGGGTCGTGTTTTTAATGAGCCAAAGAAACAAAAATGAACGTCACTAAACAGCCAGCAAGGTCAGGGAAGGTGCAAAACAAACAAGAGTTTCTGCTTCTGTGCCTCCACCCCGCCCGCTCCCCCAGCCCCGCTCCCCCGCCCGCTCCCCCCGCCCGCTCCCCCGCCCGCTCCCCCGGCCCCGCTCCCCCCGCCCGCTCTCCCGCCACGGCAGCGGAGTGGCCACATCACGAAGGTGCTTCTGCTTCTGTGCCTCCACCCCGCCCGCTCCCCCGCCCGCTCCCCCGCCGCTCCCCCGGCCACGGCAGCGGACACGGAGCAAGTGGCCACATCACGAAGGTGTTTCTGCTTCTGTGCCTCCACCCCGCCCGCTCCCCCAGCCCACGGCAGCTGACACGGAGCAAGTGGCTACATCACGAAGGTGCAGGGGCTGGAAACCCTCGCTATTACGAAACTGCTGGCATGAGTACCCTCGGGCGAACGCCCTCGGTGGCCTTGTGTTCATCCTTGCTCTGAATCTGTCGAGACACCTGCTTCAGTTTCCCCTAGAATATGGGAATATTTGACTTCTCCTCCTTGTCAGGAGCTTCCTGAAGAGAATCAGATGCCATCCATCCTTGTGATTCGTGGATTCTGGTCTTGCAGATTCGCCCACCCCTGAAGCATGTTGTCTCCTCAAGTCAACGCCCAGGGCCTCGTGGGACCTCACAGATGCACCAGACGTGCCAAGTGCCCGTCCCACCAATGGCGAGCAGCCTCTAGCTCTCAGCCTGGAAACACGGGTCCTGTCAGGGTCCATCCAGGGCCATGTTCCTCCGATGTTCATGCTTTTTCTTGGTGGTTTCCCTGTTTACACCAGCCCCATGTGGGATAGTGGAAGGCTGGCCGGTGCCCTGAGCTCGGGAAGGTGGCGACTCCCCTTGCAGAGGGGACACACGTGGTAGGTGAGGCTCCATCAGGTCAAGTCGCGGTGTCGCTGGCCCTGAGTTCCACGCGGGCGAACCCACTGCACGAGCTAATGAAGGGGAGAGCAAGCCACCCGTCAGAGTCCTCAGACTGTAGGGAGCTTAGACCCACCTCATTTTGCTCACTGACAAGCTTAGACCCTCACGTGCACAGAAATGCTTTACCCAGAGAATCATTTCAGAATTCTGTGTATAGAGGGATTTGCCAAAGATTCGCGTGCATGGAAATGCCCCAGCTGCACACCTGAGACAGTGCCAGGGCTATTGCCTTACACACGAGAACAAGAACCGCCATCACGCCATCAAACACCCCCACAGGATCTTCTTCTTTCCTGGAGAGTCTGCTGGGAAATATGTAAATTCAGCCACGAGATAAAATCAGGGTTTCCCGGGCCCAGAACACAGCAACCTCAGAAGAGCAGGCGGACTGGATGGAATTTGAGACTGAGCTCCACCCTCTCCACGCTGTCCAAAGAGACGCACTGGCGAGGATGGGTGAGCCCGTCCCCAGTGCTACCCGCCAGGTGAACACCACTGAGGGCTCATCCCAGGGACAGCCAGCGCAGACACACCCTGCCTCAGTGCCTGGGGAGAGGCTGAGATTTTAGGACCAGAAAGGGATTTGGAGCCTCAGAGACTCGGGAGGACGCGGATGGGCTGGGACACAGGCCCGCATTCCAAACCTGACCTGCCTGCTTGCACGGCCCTTTCCCACCCCCCCACCCTGACCCACGTCGGGGCCTGGGCACCTCACCCACGTCTCCACAAAGCTGCCTCCACCTCCCCAGCCGCTTCTCATCCTGAGAAACGGGCCAGCTGGTAGCCACGCAAGACCCAGGGCAGGTCTCTGCCCCCGGGGCCCCGGACAGCCCAGCCCGGAACTCAGCCACGCTCTGCACACATCAGCCACCTTAGTGCAGAGCTGGCCATTCTCCGCCAGTGTCCGCCCCTCCCTCTCCTTTAGACCATCCACTCCTTGAGACCAGGGCGGTGTCTTATGTTTTCTCCTGTTTCCAAGGCCAAGAGCGCCGCTGGACACACGGGAGTTCAGCAAACGTGCGTGAAAGGGTGCAGGCTGTGGGGAACCAGGCCCTCCGCCCACATCGGGGGCACCAGCAAACGCCGGAAACCAGAGGCCAGCTGGGGGCTTGAGTCAGGCGTTGACTCAAACGTATTAGCTTCAGTTCTCTGCAGAATGCCTCCAGGATGGACGTTAAGCGGATTCAGGTCAAGATAAGATTAAAAAAGTGAAGAATGAAGAAGGAAGGAAGAGGAGGGCAGGAGGGAGGCTGATCACTTGTCCGAAGATGCCACACCTTTCAAGGAAAATGTTTACGACGTGCATGTAGAGAGCGGGAATGTGAGCTAATTACTGCTAACCTTCTGGCACAGGCACCCGGTGTTAAAACAGAGAAAGAAAGCACTACCCAGAAAACCTGAGTGAGAAAACAGATAAACACGAGAATAACAATTTACACGGCAAGAAGATTCTAGTCTTTAAAACAGTATTATCTCTAATTTCTTTCAAGGGAGAAAAAAGTAAGTTCCCTGAGAAAACATGAGATGCAAAGTATGATTTGTTTAAATTCGATTCACACGCAGCTCTTCTGGGGGTGGTCAGTGAGGAGCGGGCTGAGCCTCCCACACCACACTCCCGTCAGGGTGCTGGCCGAGCGAGGGAGGCTCGGGCCCTGCACAGGCCTTGCTGGACTCCGGGCTCAAGGAGTGGACGGAGCTGATGGACGGCAGCCGCTGGACGGCAGCCTGGGACTCCCGGCTGCCTGAACCTAGAGCCCCTCAGCTGTGCCCCTCATCTTCCAAGGGGCTGGGCACTCAGCCAGGCCCAGGCAACCTGGACGTCTCAGACCTGTTAGCAGTCCAGGGGGCAGGCGGGCACGGGCCCGTCCAGCCAAGGGCACAGTGAAGTCGGTGCTCCCTCCCGGCTCATGTTCGGTGCTCCCTCCCGGCTCATGTCCACTTGACTCACGTCTTGCTCCTCATCGTCACTCTAGCTGAGGGTCTCCTCTGGGACAGGAGGGTCACACACAGCCAGCAAGGACCTCAGAGTCCCCACAGGAAGGGGACCAGGCTAAGCAGGGGCACACGGAGACACCCTGTGACTAA
Source organism: Bos mutus (assembly GCF_027580195.1). Taxonomy (NCBI): domain Eukaryota; kingdom Metazoa; phylum Chordata; class Mammalia; order Artiodactyla; family Bovidae; genus Bos; species Bos mutus. Next base: position 1,274,477 of record NC_091640.1, on the reverse strand, counting down.
GTGCCTGGGGGACACTTAATGGCCGGGTCCAGGAATTGCCGAGGTCTGGCCTGGTCCCTGCAGGTAACACTCACTGTGCAAAACAAATGCAGAAGCAGTGCTCTGACACCTTCTCTTCACCCTCCTCCATTGCCTTTTGTTTCTGTCTAAATGCTGCTGGCATCCACGGCTGGCATGCACTGGGTCATGAACCCCGTGGTCTGGAAAACACGTGCTGGGGGGTGCCTGGGCATCCCCAGGGGCACCATGCTCTGGGGGCTGCATGACCGATGCTGAGGTGGGGGCCATGTGAGGAGCGCCCACGGGAGCCGGCCCCCCTGCTCTGAGCACCCTGAGGACACTCTGGCTATGCTGGCTCAGGAGGGGGCTCTCCCCGAGGAGGGGGTCTCACACAGCCTGGATCTGCTGGCCTCCGAATGCTCACCATGACCTCAGCCGTGCTGGGGGGCAACAGGCTGAGGTCCTCACATGAGCTCGTGCCTCACAGGCCGGGGGACAGAGGAGGCAGACCAGGGCCTGCAGCCCGGCCAGGACCCCCTGCGGGCCCAGGGGAGGGGACTGAAGGACAGTGTCGCCGGGATCTGCCCACGTTTCCAGGACCCGAGCACAGGCACTGCTCTTTGGGTGCCTGGGCAACATGTTTCTGCCCCCTCGGCTCTCTGCGTCCCGATAACCAGCGTCTGCTGGTCGTCTCTGCTCACGTGGCAGCACCGCCCGCCAGCTCCACACTGCCTGCTTCCAGGGGAGCCCAGGGACGCCACCAGCAGATCCAGGGGTGCGCTCAGGACCCAGGCTCCGTTCAGCCAGTGACAGCCTCCAACAGCCAGCAAGTCGTCAAAGTCAAAGACAGGCCTCTAGTTTTAGCAGCCAAATACACATCCAGAAAAAAAATCGACTAACCGACTTTTGGAAGACCTCACTTCCTCCTGGTTTGCACAGCCAGCTCTCAATTTTGTCACAGATCGTGTTGAATAACAGGCAACACCATGTGACCTGTTGTGGAAAAGTATTGTAACATAATCAGTCAACCTCCCTGAGGCTAAAAGCACTGCACTGAAAAATCCAGAACTATTGGGTTTTAAGATGGTGTGGAGGGTGTGAGTTTTTAAAATGAGTCCTCTAGAGCACTGCTGTGTTGGAGAAGACTCTTGAGAGTCCCTTGGATGGCAAGGAGATCCAACCAGTCAATCCTAAAACAAATCAACCCTGAATATTCATTGGAAGGACTGATGCTGAAGCTGAAGCTCCAATACTTTGTGCACCTGATGTGAAGAACTGACTCATTGGAAAAGACCCTGATGTTGAGAAAGATTGAGGGCAGGAGGAGAAGGGGACGACAGAGGATGAGATGGCTGGATGGCATCACCGATGCAATGGACTTGAGTCTAAGCAAGCTCTGGGAGTTGGTGATGAACAGGGAAGCCTGGCATGCTGCAGTCCATTGGGTCGCAAAGAGTGGGAAACAACTGAGCCGCCAAACAAGAACAACAGAGCACTGCTGATTTTCAGAGTGGACGTGTCCTGTTTAGGAGAAACTGTCGAGATGCACAAGGCTTGTGAAGGCAGAAGAGGCCCACGCTGGCTCCGTGGCCAGCTCCTGGACAGGGCGGTGCCCCCAGTCACTCGTGTCTTGTCCAGAAGTTCATCCAACTCACCCTGCGGGGCCCCCACGGCCCTCCCAGAGGCTTCTGTGCTCCAGGACCTCAAAAAGCAAGAATTTCATTTTTTAAAAATCTAGTTAACATATCAAAGAGCAGAAAATGTGCAAATTGCTGCCCCAAGGATCCTTTATTGCCTTTCCTTTTCAGATGTGCGCCCGCCCCTGCGCCCACCCCTCCGACAAGGTTACTCATAGTCAGGGAGCAAGCTATTTATGTCCCTCAGATGTTTACCTTCAGTAAAGACACTTCAAAGAGCGCTCACGGGGCTCTCCCTGGCCCGGCAAACACTTAAAACCTATTGCTGTGATGGATGGAGCCTCTCCCCAGATTTAATAAATAGAAGCAGCGGCCTGCTCCTCTTTTAGGGCAGCTGTTCTCCTAATGGGCTCGCAGCTCACGGGTGGCCTGGCTGGCACAGCCTGAGAGCGAGGCAGGGCTGCAACGACAACCCAGGGCCTTCTTTTTATTTCTTCCCCCAAGTCTCCCGTCTAAGAGCCGGACGGTTTGTTAATGTTTCCCGCCCAAGCATTCCACAATCTTGACTTAATCTTTCTATGGAGGATGATTCCCCATAAAGATTACTTGCTCTTCTTTTAATATCGAGTTGCCCAAATGGGTTTGATGAGCATCCTTAATTAAGTAGAGAATGTAAATACATCTAAATGTTACCTCACCAAACACATTAAGTTGCTCAGAAGGCTTGATGACATCAGTAGCTCCCAGGGGCACAGCCCCGTCCGAACAGCACGGATTTAAATGCACACAAACGCCAGCCAGTCTTCCCCTCTGTGCCCTCACGGGCCTTGGAGAGGCACACGCCCTCGGGGGGACAGGGAGGGGGAGCTTTCAGGCATCATTTCTCAATACCCATCACGACCGTAGGACCCAAGTCATGGCGATAGCCAGGACTCTTAGGGACACCCACTCAGCTTCATAATACGTCGCATGTGTGAATGCTCAGTCGTGTCCGACTCTTTGTGGCCCCATGGACCATAGCCCACCGGGATACTCTGTCCATGGAATTCTGCAGGCAAGAATACTTGGACTGGGTTGCTGTTTTATACTCCAGGGGATTTTCCCAACCCAGGGATCACACTTGTGTCTCCTGCTTTAGCAGGCAGACTTTTTACCACTAGCACCATCTGGGAACCCCAGTCTTTACATAATTTGGTTTTTAGCCGCTAGGTCATGTCTGACTCTTTCAATCCCATGGACTGTAGCCCACCAGGCTCCTCTGTCCATGGGATTCTCCAGGCAAGAACACTGGAGTGAATTGCCATTGTCTTCTCCAGGGGATCTTCCTGACCCAGGTATTGAACCTTGGTCTCCTGCTTTGCAGGCAGATACTTTACCAACTGAGCTAGGAGGGAAACTCCATTATATTATTTGCCCCTTTTTAAAAACAAAGAAACTGAAGCCGGGAGAGGTCAAGCGTCCTGGCCAGGGTCACTCAGCAGCCTTGTATTCCAACCAGTCTCTGAACTTGGACCCACGCTCTCCAATCAGTAGACACCACATCCTCATCAAGAGGATGACCGAGCAGAGGGGGTGCACTTCCAACCACACGCAGCTCAGAGACTAGTTTCAGTGCCATCCGAGCCCCACCATATGGGGGTGCCTCCCCACACAAGGACGGGGCCCCCAAGAGGCTTCGGAACAGCCAGGGCTGCCTGTGGCCACAAGAGAAAGGGATTCTGAATGGAGCCTGTCGTTTCCAAAGTTGGTCGGTTTCCTGGCCTGAGGACTAGCACACAGCTGTGACCACGGGAGTCAGGTTTCCTGGAGGAAGAGGGTTTTCTGCTTGACAACAGCTGCTTGGTGTTTCAGAGCATGTTTCTGTTCCAGCCACAGAACCAGGATTCCGGGGAGAAGCCCCAAGACCCATTGCTCAGGATGGTTCTGCCAAGAGGACCCATCAGTATGAGGCCTCAGCATGTCCCTGGGGAGGGACTGGTCAGTTAGAGCCTCCAATGCCTGCATGTTGACAGCAACAGAAAATACTGATTCAGCAAATAAATGATGCCTCTCATTCAATAAATAGTGTTTTTCATTTCTATGTGCTACTTACTTCTAAGTTACTTAGAGATATAACATGTGAGAAAAACTAAAACTTGGTCTTCCAGGAGAAAAAACGATGTTTGGCCAACAGGCACTGGGTCAGACCCTGCAACCTTGGTAAGGAGACTGGGCAGATTTCTCCATCAGCGCTGGGCAGACCCCATCATCTCTCCAGGGTCCAGTCACACCCGAGACGAGCTCCAAGTTTACCCAGAGAGTTCCCGTGACTTGGAGCTGCACCTGCATGAGAATCTGGAAGGGGCAGGAGGAAATGGGACCACATATTCTTGAGGCCTTGTCCCTTCTCAGAGCGACAGGGGAGGTGGCCCCAGGTCCTCCTCGCCCCGCACCCAGGACGTTGCAGCAGACACGCCTCCCAGAGCAGAGCCAGCAGCCTGGCAGGGCCCTCAGTTCCGGGGGTAGGAACCCAGCAGACTACACGGGGGACCCCATGCAGCAGACTCTCTGCTCTGCCCGTTACACGTGAGGAAACTGAGGCACAGAAGTTACACCATCTGCCCAGGGCCACGTGTCTCATGCCAAAACTGGGCTTTGAACCCAGAAACCTGGCTCCAAAGTCGGTTCACTTCCCTGCTCAGAAGTAATCAACTTGCCTAAGTGTCTGTGTCCAAAACCTCTGTTCCCTGGGATTTCACGTGGGGCCCGACCCCAGAGCGTCCAGCCTGCAAGGTGAGCAGCTGTCCCCGGCCACTGTCTCCTAGGGGGCCTTTCCGAGCTTTGTTTTCTGATCTTGGGGCTCTGGGGGGCACCACGGGGCTGCGATCCCGCTGTCCGTGACCCCCATCCCAGGCTGCCCCTCAAGGTCAGGCTCCAGCCCCTGCCATCCCCACGTGGCCGCGACCCTCACAGTGCCCCACAGGGGCAGGCGTGCATGCCCTCCACCCTGTCGATGGCAGGGTGACACTGGGGCCAAGGCTCTGCCCAAATGCAGGTCACTAACTCAGCACTTAAAATCAGTTCTGCCAACTAGCAGTCCTCCATATTTGACAGCTATCACCCTCAAAGGAAGAGCTGGTGAAGACACTGGAGTCAAGTCCCAACACTACAACAGCAGCCCTGAGACTCACTGCGATGATTGCGCACTTCATCCTACATCATTAAATAAATGGTCTTTGTTTTTCTTTAAGAAGAAAGCTTCAGGGAAAAAGAATATGATAAATTCAGACTTAGGACAGTGCCCTTTAAATAGACATCAAAACGGTAGAATAACCGAAATCCCGAAGAGTAAACTGAGGTAACAGCATCACTGAGGGTCGAATAACAGCTGCTAAGCACAGCAAAGTTTGGTGCACACTGAGGTGTGCAGAGAGGGGTGTGTGTCTGTCTGTGCTCTACAGGGGACTCAGTGTGCAACCCTGAGACATCAGCCCGCGGGCCGCGAAGGAGCCTGACGCACTGTGATCTGCTGTCGCTGGAAAGGGCGGCCTCTGAGGCCCCAGGTCGCTCAGCGGCCGGAAGTGCGGCGGAGGTAGTTCAGCTGCTCACGTGGGCCTCAGGATTCTGCTTCCGGTGTCTGATGAAAGCGCAAGTTGTAGTATTGCAGCTAAACAATAAGAAAAAAATTTGTCAGAAAGATCGGTTTGTAACTGAAGCCCAAATTTCCCTGAAAAGAGAGAAAATTACTCCTCACGTTCCTAATGAAAGGAGGGATGCTCTGTGCACTTGGACAAGAGCCAGCCTCGCAGCATCCCCGGGAGGACGCAGGCCCTGCCCCCCAAAGGCCTGCTCCATCTGGTTTTACAGGAAAAGGAGGGACCCTGATGGCTGCGTCTGTAGGCCAAGCTGGACGAGGAGGCCCAGGCGCCCCAGCCCACCGCAGCAGCGTCTCCACGGCCCCCACAGGCTGCCCACGCCATACTCCCCACCACGCGGGCCCAACACCAGCTCTGCTGCCAAACTACTGCCTTGGTCACTGCCCGCAGGCCACACTGCAGCCGGGCCACGGCCATGCCCAGCAACCTCCGTCCACGAAGCCCGTCCTGCGACAGTCAGCGCTCCCACCTCCTTCCTGTGCTGTCATCCGCGGTTTGCTGTGCTCCCCGCCTTCTGGGAGCCGAGGGCATGGGGGTGGGGGCCGGTGGAGAAGCTTAGGGCTCTGCTCGAGATCCACCTCGCGAGACCCCAGCAGGAACTCTTCTGGGACACTGGCCACTCCCAGTGCTCCTGGGTCCTGGCGCCTGTGAAGACCCAAAGGCAGAAGCTCCTTTCACGAGGACCAAGGACACGGACCCCAGTGTTTGCTGCAGGGCAGGTGGGCCAGCTGGGCTGGCGGCGGTGGGGGGGAGGCGATGGGCGGGCAGGCAAGGAAGGCTCCGGCAGGGCACCAGGTAACCCCTGGGGCTTAAGGGGGCAGGAGAGCTGGCCTCCCCAGACGAGCCAACACGGGCCTGACCCCCAGACCTAACAGCCCACGGCCCTCCACAGGACGGGGGGCCAGGGGAGGGGGCAGAGAAGCTGGGGGAGGGGGCAGGCAGCTGGTCCTGAGCTGGTAGGACAACGTCGGCACAAAGTCAAAGCAGCCCTCTTGTTAGAGGTGGCCGTGCTGCCTGGGCAAGAGGCGACCAGAGGGCCCGGCCCCCACGTGGTCAGTGCTGGGGGTCTGCACTCAAGAAGCGTAGGATCAAGTCCTCTGCCCTATAGCCTCTCCAAGCTACACCAGTGACCCCCTGGGCCAGGATCTAAAGATAAGGGCTGGTCTCTCAGGATCTTGGGGTGAGGGCTGTGCTCTCCAGATCTCGGAGTACAGGGCTGTGCTTTCAGGATCTTGGGATGCGGGGCTATGCTCTCAGGATCTCAGGGTGAGGGCTGTGTTCTCAGGATCTTGGGGTGCAGGGCTGTGCTCTCAGGATCTCAGGGTGCAGAGCTGTGCTCTCAGGATCTCAGGATCTTGGGGTGAGGATCTGTGCTGGATCAGTGTCTCGGATCTTGGGGTGAGGGGGCTGTGCTCAGATCTCGGAGTACAGGATCTTGGGATGCAGGGATCTGTGAGGGCTCTCTCAGGATCTCAGGGTGCAGAGCCGTGCTCTCAGGATCTCAGGGTGCAGAGCTGTGCTCCCAGGATCTCAGGGTGCAGAGCTGTGCTCTCAGGATCTTGGGGTGAGGGCTGTGCTGTCAGTGTCTCGGGGTACAGGGCTGTGCTCTCAGGATCTCGGGGTGCAGGGCTGTGCTCTCAGGATCTCAGGGTGAGGTCTTCCTGTCAGGATCTCGGGGTGCAGGGCTGGTCGGTCTGGGGCCGTCTGGGGCTCCTGTGTTTGTCAGCAGTCAAGCCCCACGTTTTCTGGGTGTGTGGGCTGATGGGTCCTCCTAGTCCTCACGGTAGGCAGCCTCTCAGAGACAGCTCCGGTCTGAACCACCTGTTCAGTCAGGAGCCTCTCCCAGCAGGGACCTCCTGGCTGCCCGCAAGGCTGACAACAAACCCATCATAAGTTCAGGACACACAGAGAAGCCAGTGGCATGAACAGCAGAGCTCTGAGTGCCAGCCTGAACCCGCACAGCCCTGGTGACCAGGGTGCCTGTGTCTGAGCCGTGTGCCGGGCTCTGCTGCCTCTTCGTCCACAGAGGGACCACCGTCCTCGAGCGGGAAACGGCACTTCAGTCCAGTCACTCAGCGAAAATCAACAAGGAGCTGGCTGATCCCACAGTGCAGAGAACATAGGTCTCCTTGAGTCAAAATGGGTCCCGTTCTGTTTCTCGAAGGCTGCTTCTCATTAATGAAACCGTTGTAATTAAGAATAAAAAAATGCAAGAAATGTAAAATTCAAAAGTCCAATTGCGGCTGCAAGATAATTATTAGCTTTCTGATTATAACTGTTTCTTACCTATAATCCCCGCTGCCTTGTCATTAGTGAAGCCTATTTCCATCATCACCAGAGTCTGATATTAAGGAACAACGAATTTCCCGCAAGTGAAAGAGCGATTAGCTGAGCTGTGTCCACTCAACCACAAGTGAGCCCTGGAGTGACCCCTGCTCTGCTGAATTCCAGTCACTGATAAAGGGGCTGGCTGGGGGAGGGTCGCAGCCTGTCCCCACTCACCTGGAAGGCAGAGCACCTGGGCATGAGTGCGGAGGTGGGGCACTCAGACGCTGCACCTGTGGGGAAAGTCAGTCTTCTTCCCGACTTCACTGCCACCCACTTCCTCTAAAGACAAACGTGGTTCCCACGTCGTGCCAAATGTTGGGTGGACAAGGGTCTGTGACCTGGCAGCCTCCCACCTGCAGGAGCGCCGCCAGGCATCAGGGCCCCTCTGTCCTGCTCCAGGGGCCGTGGGGAGGTCATCGGGGGGCACTTGGAGCCCCTGCCCCACCCCACCCAGCCGCTGTGCCCACCCCTGCAGCTGCCAGCAATTAAATCTACGGGAGGAGGGAACTCACCTCGTACCACTCCGCGGTAATTATAACTTGCTGCCGACGTCCAGCTCTGACAGGCTCCGTCTCGTCTGCCCCTTGGCCCTGTGGCATTTATTTACAACCTCAAGAGCATCTCAAACCCAGCAGCTCACACGGACACTGGGGTCGGTGATGGATAGGCTGTGGGAAGTGACTGGGCAAACAGCGGATCAGCAGTCAGTCGTGTACATCTCTCAGAGACCTCAGAGGCGGCTTCTGTGGCCAGAGCCACCACGATGAGGTGCTGGTTCACCACCTCGTCCCACATCGACGTGTCTCTGGACTGTCCGCCTGTGACCTGGAAGTGCGGAGCAGACACCCATCAAGGACGCGCTGCCCGGCTCTGCGTCACCGGCTCTTCCTCACGGCTCTGTCCTGTTCCTCTGGGCTCCTCTGCTCATGACCTGCAGGACCGACCTGTGATGTTTCATAGCCCCTCCACCCGCCAAGGTGATGCACCACAGACCAGCCACGTGCAAACACGCTGAAAGACACCACAACCTCACGCAGAAAAGAGCCTGGCACGTGGCAGAACTCAGACCCCATCCATGACCATCAAAGTAGGTGATTCCTGCCACATCCACCATGAAGATGGACACAGAAGACTGTGTCTGGTCCCGTTCTCCTTAAACAAAGCCTGAGCCACGTGACGCTCCTGAAAAATTTACGAGGCAGGAGTGAGGCTGGATGTGAGATATCTGAAAGATACCAAATTACAGGAAAATTTGCATTTTACGTATTTTGAAATACCCTATTTTCAATAATACATTATCTAAGCTTTGCAAATGACACATTATCATAAAATTTAATGCATAAATCGCTACTGCTCTCACTGTGGTTACACATACATATTTGGAGGGTGCAAGAGGGAGACCTTTGGGGGAAATGGTCTGTGTCCTGCCAATTTGCAGGTCAGTGTGGTTGTCTGAGAAATGGGTTCAGGCCCCAGTCCTGGCAGCACAGGCCAAGGCCTGCTGCTCTGAGAAGGGCGTCTGTCCTTTCTGAGCCCCCGCGTGATGGTGCTCACTTGCTCACAGTCTGGGCTCTAAGGGGCACTCAGCCGCTTCTGTGTGCACCGAGTCCCTGCACAAGCCAGGCTGCAGGAGGGCACGTGACGAGGGGAGGTTGGAGTGGAGCCACGGTCCCGACGTTACCCAAGCTTGGAAGGTGCAGACGCAGGCACGTGAGAAGCTGGACGGGGACCAGGAGCGTCCTAGGTCAGCGCCTCTGCCCAGTCTGCCCGCTGGCCCTCTCCTGCAGTCATGGCCCTCCAGCCACGTGCTGCACGTTCAACCGGAGAGAAACAGTGACTGTTGGGTTTGTTCCTCAAAGGGCGCGTCTCCCTTCAAAGATCAGGCCTCCTCTTCGGCTCATCCTCTGGCTTGAGTAAACTCCTATGGATTTCTGGCTCACTCAGAAAAACTTATTAGGACTGAATATGAGTCTTCTCTCTACTGTCAGAGACAGCGGAGTCCACTCCTAGCAGAGCCAGAGGTCCGGGCACTTTGTCCGCAGGGGGCGGGTGCCAGTCCACAGGGAGGAGGGGTCAGAGGTGGAGATACAGGCCAGGGAGGCGGTTTGAGGTGAGACCAGTGGAGAATGTCAAGCCGAAACATTCCCACGCCTCCCGGGGCCTGGCCTGCAGCCCCTGCCACACCTGATCGTTGTCACTGTCAAAGCCAGCGCAGGCATAAGAGGAACCAGCGCCGGGGATCACAGGCATAAGAAAGCTGCCGAGTCTTCTCAGCCTTGGTTCCAGCTCCAGCACGAAGTGGCCCCACACGGACAGCCCAGCACCTGTCCAGCCGGTATCCCTGACGGCCCTCCCCGTGCGCCGGATGGAGAGGAAGTCGGGCAGGTGGACAGATGGCCCTGGGCATGGGGGGGCTCTTGTCCAGTGACCACAGTTTGGGCCCATCCTTGAGAAACCGATTCAGGACGAAACAGACCTCAAGCGGTTCCCTGGAAAGTGGCCATGCCTGTGACTATCACAGTCTTGGGGGAGATGGGCGCTAATTGCTGTCTAGACGTTTTATTACACAGCGAGGCCTTGGTCACTGAGCGCCTCCCTCTCTGCAGGAGAAACTAGGGTCAGCTGGACTGTTTGTCCTGAGGAGGGCTCAGCACAGGCCAGGGTGTGGGGGCCAAGGATCCTGAGCCCCACTCACCGGATCCCAGGGCGGCTTCTGGGGAAAGCGGGCACTGGGATGCCTTAGGGCCAAGTCCCTTCATGGGCGCGGGCCCCGATTGTGAAACCAGACGAATCCGTGACTTCCTACAGATTCTCCTGTGCGACTTCCGTTTGGCTTACGTGTGTCTTTTTTTTTCTCATCGTTCTTGCAATGGTGGATTTTCTTTTTTTTTTTTAATTACTTTTCAACCACCGTACAGCCGGGTCTGCAATTTGAGGTGTAACAGCATCCTGAGGTGAAAACGCTGCAAGAGTCCAGTCTTTCTGCGCAGACCGGGCGGGGCGGGCCTGGCGCCAGTGCCTGAGCCCCGCCTGCAGGGACCGAAGTCGCAGGAGGGGCCCCTGTGATCTGCGGCCACGTCCCAGGCCCTGAGCCACCCGGGGCAGCACCTCGGCCATGCAGCATGGAGCACAGCCTCCGACCCAGCCGGAGCTCCGAGGAGCGTCTGTGCCGCCGAGCCCCCTGCACCCAAGCCCCCTGCACCTGAGCCCCACCCGAAGCAGCCCCAGGCCCGGCATGCGGAGGGTCCCCTGGGGCCCCAGCAGTCTCTGTCACTGCTTGTGCAGACCACACGACAGGTCACGTTGCTTTGCACCTGCAGACTTGGGGACCCTTTGGCTCATAGGAAACGAGTCTCACAGCGATTAGCTAACTCCAGCTGGCAGGCAGTGTTGGCAACGATGTTGTGGAGTTATTCTGGGGGGTTCTCTGAGCACCAAGGCCAAGTCACTGAGGTCTGCGTATGCATCATCCTGCAAAACCATCTCAAGACTGAGCATTTGTAAACCCAGGGTGCTCCCAAAAGGAAAGGGACCTGGGGCCTCGGCTGTACTATCTGACACCAAGGATTTCTCCCCGACTTTGTGGCTGGTACCCCCTTGCCCCCACCCCCGGTCCACAGGCTCCTGTGACCTCAGCCAAATCCACCCTAACTCACTCCCCAAAAAACAGTTCAGATTCTCTGGCCCAAACGTCAGAGTTATGAGTCTAGAGCTGCATCTTGCTAATTAGGGGACGGTGCCTCTCGGACCTGCCTCGATGGGTATCCAGCTGCCCAGGCCTCACTGTGACCTTGCAAAGCCCATTTGAGGGTCCTGCCCATTGCAGAGACTCTCCTGCAGCACCCCTGCCACCAGGTCCTACCCAGAGCCCCACTTTCGGGAAACCCACCTTAGCAGTGTGTTTACTACCTGAAAAGAACATGAAGGAAGCGGAGAATTTTTTTACTCAAAGAAAAGTTTTCTTGATTTATTTTGATTTCTTTTCTTGTTTTTAACAAATTTATAACTTACTTTAATAGCAAGTTTATAACGATACAGTTTACAGTGGGCCCTCTGTATCCACGGGTTCAACCAACCGTGGATGGAAGCTATTCAGAAAAAGGATTCCAGAAAGTTCCAGAAACCAAACTGGAATTTTCCATGTGGCAGCAATTATTTACACAGCATCCACATCATGTTAGGTGGTGTGAGTAACCTGTGAGTGTTCAGCCACCTCAGTCATATCCGACTCTTTGCAACCCCATGGACTGTAGCCCGCCAGGCTCCTCCATCCATGGAATTCTCCAGGCAAGAATACTGGAGTGCGTAACCATTCGCTTCTCCAGGGGATCTTCCTGATGCAGGTGTTGAATCTGCATCTCCTGCATTCCAGGCAGAGTCTTCACCGCTGAGCCACAGGGGAAGCCCTCGTAAGTAACCTAGAAATGAGCTAAGGTACACATAAGCATGCGTGCGTATGCCTTGCGCATCCTCCGATTCAGCTGCCCAAGGCGATCCTGGAATCGATGCCCTACAGACGCCAGGGGTGACAGCACATCCCATAAAGTTTAGCTTCATGTACACATTCCTCAGATACGCAGATGACACCACCCTTATGGCAGAAAGTGAAGAGGAACTAAAGAGCCTCTGGATGAGAGTGAAAGAGGAGAGTGAAAAGTCGGCTTAAAGCTCTACATTCAGAAAACTAAGATCATGGCATCCAGTCCCATCACTTCATGGCAAATAAATGGGGAAACAGTGGAAACAGTGGCAGACTTTATTTTGGGGGCTCCAAAATCACTGCAGATGGTAACTGCAGCCATGAAATTAAAAGACGCTTGCTCCTTGGAAGAAAAGTTATGACTAACATAGACAGCATATTAAAAAGCAGACATTACTTTGCCAACAAAGGTCCATCTAGTCAAAGCTATAGTTTTTCCAGTAGTCATGTATGCGTGTGAGAGTTGGACTATAAAGAAAGCTGAGACCTGAAGAATTGATGCTTTTGAACTGTGGTGTTGGATAAGGCTCTTGAGAGTCCCTTGGACTGCAAGGGGATCCAACCAGTCCATCCTAAAGGAAATCAGTCCTGCATATTCATTGGAAGGACTGATCCTGAAGCTGAAACTCCAGCAGTTTGGCCACCTGATGCAAAGAACTGACTCACTGGAAAAGACCTTGATGCTGGGAAAGATTGAAGGCGGAAGGAGAAGGAGATGACAGAGGATGAGATGGTTGGATGGCATCACCAATGCGATGGACATGAGTGTGAGTAAGCTCTGGGAGTTGGTGATGGACAGAGAGGCCTGGCGTGCTGCAGTCCATGGGGTCACAAAGAGTCAGACACAACTGAGCGACTGAACTGAACTGACACATTCCATGCTTTCAGTATTTTCTCAGAATGATACAACTGCCGTCACATGCTAATTTTAGAATATTCTCAGCACCCCAGAAAGAAAGCTCATACCCAGTGGCAGTCACGCTGATCCCCCACTCCCGGGAAACCACTAACCTACTTTCTGTCTCCATGTTTGCTCTTCTGGATGTTGTATGTAAATGCTATCATACAATAGATAGTCTTTTTTTGCTGGCCTCTTTCGGGAGCACAACATTTTCGAGGTTCATCTTTTCTGTGGACAAACAACACCTGCCTGTGTGGACGGAGCCCGACACTAACTCTTCCCCAGCTGACGTTCGCCACGTCCGCGGCCTCACTCTGGGTTCTGGGGAGGAACGCCACTGTGAGCTCTCTCTGGCGAGATTCATGTGGACGTGTGCTCACTTCTCTCGACTTTCTCTCCCTGGGAGACTGTGCGCTAACATTCTGGGAACTTCTGCTGTTACAGCTGTTGAACTCCAGGACCACTGACGACGCCTTTCCCTTGGTGAGCTCTCTGCACCTCCTGGTCCCTCTCTCTGTCTCTCTATCTCCCTTTCTCTCTTTCTGTCTTTCTCTCTCTCTCTCTTCCTCTCTCTCTGTCTCCCTGTCTCTCACCCTCTGGACACTCAGCCCCTGCAGCTTGAGTCCTTGTCTGCACATCAGAAAGCTGGAGCAAGACCCTCCGCTTCGGCTGCACAGAGTCTGCAGGCGCACAGGATCACAAGTGTCAATTAACCCGAGTTAGCCCAAGTGTGTCCACAATGACCGAGGACAATGTGTGTTGTTTTATTTCCTAATCCTCCAAGGGTCCCAAGAACGGGCCCCAGTTTCAACGACCTGAGAGGCACTTGCCCCAGACCCAACTCGAAGCCTCTCGGTGACGCACGGGCTTTCATCCCCGACCTCTGTACATTCCTTCTGTGCGTAATCTGCTCCTAACAAGGTACCTGCTCTTGCTAATTCTTTTCTTCTGAAAAAAGCAGTGTAAAAGGAGTTGATGTTATACAATTCATGTTTGCAGGAAGAAAAATTACTTTCCAACAAGCAAAAGAAGAGAAATGTGGCAATTTGTAAAAAAAAAAAAAAAGTAGCTCCGTCTGAGACACAGTGATTTTGTAAAATCCGTCTTTTCACTCACAGCTTTGCAAAAGCAGCTCCTCCCCATGGGAGAAAGTTTTTACTGAGTCTTGCAGGTGAGTAAGATATTTAAAAAACCCGAATGAAGCTTTTGGCCAATACAACATGATAAATATAATAATACTTCTGAATGTTACAGATGAAAGCTGTTATGAGAGTAAATCCTAAGAGTTCGCATCACAAGGGAACTTTTTTCCTATTTCCTTAATGTCGTATCTATACGAGGTGATGGGTGTTCACTACACTTATTGTCATCTTCTCCCGATGTGTGTGAGTCAAATTATGTTGCTGCGCCTCACCCTTGTATAGCGCTCTGTATAGCGCTCTGTATATACATCTCAATAAAACTAGAAGAAAAAAGTGAGTTCTTTGGAAGGTGTTTCCTCTCCCCAAACGTGAATTGAGAAACTCCAGTTGAGTGTCAATAACAGAAGCATAAATGCTAAACAGCTTGACTACTCCAAACCTTAGAGTTTATATCTATTTATATATTATCCTTTCCCTTCAAAAGGACTGAGCCCAGTGGGGCCAGAGCTGAAGACAACAGAGGAAAACATACAGGCGGCGGGGGAGACTGGGATGAGCAGGAATCCTCATTCTCAGCAAAGCCTTTCGATAGGTTCAGAAATTAGCTGAGCTGCCTGACAGCTGGTTGATGACACACAGATAAGGACAAATATGCCTGCGAGACCCAGATCCCATGTCTTCCAAACCTGTCTGGCCTGTCTTTAATGATATCTGCCTTGAAAGTTCTTTTTGCTACAGTGGCCAACACCTGGGCTCCAAACAACCGTCACCTGAGACAGCGCCTCTCCTGGGTCTCGGCCCTGTCCCCCGGGAGCCCTCTCAAGGCACCACATGGCTGGCCCAGGGTTTTGCAAAACAGCACCTTCCATCCCCAAGCGCGTCGAGTTTCTGTCCTTGAAGACGGTCCTCTCTGGTCAATTAGCATGAGCTCTGATATTGGCTGGTGTCAGAAATCTCGTAATAATGTCAGAAATCTCACAGAGTGTTAGCATCCTGCTGCTGCTGCTGCTGCTAAGTCACTTCAGTCGTGTCTGACTCTGTGCAACCCCATAGACAGCAGCCCACCAGGCTCCCCTGTCCCTGGGATTCTCCAGGCAAGAACGCTGGAGTGGGTTGCCATTTCCTTCTCCAATGCATGAAAGGAAAAGGGAAAGTAAAGTCCCTCAGTCGTGCCCGACTCTTAGCAACCCCATGGACTGCAGCCTACCAGGATCCTCCATCCATGGGATTTTCCAGGCAAGAGTACTGGAGTGGGTTGCCATTGCCTTCTTTCTGTTAGCATCCTACAGCAAATCTTTTCATCACAAAGACCCAAAAGATTCCCCATACAATGTCCCACATTTGCTTTAAAAAAGCTGTAAGTAAAGTCATCTCAGAGATGCAGCACGAGATCATTGATGGAAGCAGGTGCTTTAGAATCAGGAATTCTGGCCCTGACCCTCAACTGCCCATGAAGTCTTGGACAAGGCCCAGAATTTCTGTGAGCCTCAGTTTCTTCAGCTGAGAAATGGACAAATTCCCTAACTGGAACTTTACAGCCTGTTGTCCCCAGCATCAGAAATTATATATACAGTATGTATGTAGACAAGGCTTCCTCGGTGGTACAGTGGTAAGGAATCCACCTGCCAGTGCAGGAGATGCAAGAGACGCAGGTTCAATCCCTGGGTCAGGAAGAACCCCTGGAGAAGGCAATAAAAACCCACTCCAGTATTCTTGCTTAGAAATTTCCATGGACAGAGGAATCTGGTGGGCTACAGCCCATGTGGTCACAAAGAGTCAGACAAGATGAGTGGCTGAGCACACTAAACTATACAGACAAGGATGTCTGTATTTTGCTTTATGTTATTTTTATAATGCACATCAAAACTGGTAAGAACCAAGCTGCACAAGTCTGAGGTATTCTTTTCGCGAGAATCAGGGATAATTTCATAATCGACCACTTTTACATATTTTTCACTCACATGAAGTGAAAGGGAACATGCCACTGCCTCACTGAACATTAAGGATCAGGGCTTGGAAACTTCAAGTATTCATAAATACTTCCCAAGTCTTATAGTCGATTGCATGCAAAAACAGATGCAACACATATTTGGAAGTTCTCTGTCAAAGGAAATTTCCTTTAACTGTACTGAAAATGTTCCAATATGTGATTAAAATGTTTTTGCCATGTGCGTAGTCAAGCTCATCACTTTACAGCCTGTGGGCATGTTTAGGATGTCACAGAATGGAACCCCTGTCGTTATAACTTATGATGGATTATAGATAAACAATATGAGGTAGGTCTGCTCGGAGAGTTCTCTGCAAACGCCAGACTGTAAATCCTGATTTTTCACCCAGCTTCGCGGGTGGAAAATCCTGGTCACAGCTACTCAACTCGGCTCAGCGCTTGTACCAATCACAGCTGTAAACGATACGTCAGTGAACGTGTGGCTGTGTGCCAATAAAACTTTATTTGTGGACACTGACGTGTCACATAATTTCCACAAGAAATTTGATTCTTTCTTCTTTTGATTTTTTTTAATCCATTAAAAGAATTCTCAATAACTCCTTCTCAGCTTGTAGGGTATACAGACCCCAGCAGCCGACTGGATTGGCCGACCGCTGACCCAGAATAGTCTGATATGAAATCAGAGTCTCTGTAATGGTCTTATTTGCATGAATACAAAAATGTCCATCTGTAAACGGATTTCTTCAAGGGAAAAATGTTAAATTCTTATGGTAAATCCAAGTTACCCTTTCACAACCCAACAAGCAAAGCCCCCGTGCTGGCGGAGCGAGGTCTGGCTTGGACCTGCAGGGTCAGGGAGTGGAGACGCTGGAGTGGGTCCTGACTGGGGAGAAAGGGACCTGGGATGATGGAACGGGGCCTGAGAAGGGGTGCAGAGGAGGGGAGGGGGCTGAGGAGAGGCCGGCCCTCCCGCCTGCAGGGCCCCTTCCCCGCCCTGAAGCACTCGCCCAGCAGGCAGCTGTCCGCCCCGCAGAGCAGCACACCTGCCGCGCACGTGGACCGCGGGCCTGGCGCCCCCGTGCGCACCTTCCGCAGGACAACGGAGGCCCGGCCTCATCCCGCGCAGGGCGCCTGTGTCCCTGTCGACGGGCCCTCGTCTCCCCTCAGGGGACACGGCTTCACCAGCTTCAGTGAGAGCGCAGCGGAGGAGCCAAAGCGGCTTAGCACCCCGCCCCCGAACCCTGGGGGGGGCGGTCTGGAAAAGTCTCTGGAAGATGCGGGCAGGTGTGACCTGCATCCGTGCACCGTGTCTGTTCCCAAGACCAGCAAGAGGAAAGCTGCCTTTTTAATGGTGGGGGCTTGTGTCCGTCTAGTCAAGGCTATGGTTTTTCCTGTGATCATGTATGGATGTGAGAGTTGGACTGTGAAGAAAGCTGAGCACCGAAGAATTGATGCTTTTGAACTGTGGTGTTGGAGAAGACTCTTGAGAGTCCCTTGGACTGCAAGGAGATCCAACCAGTCCATTCTAAAGGAGATCAGTCCTGGGTGTTCATTGGAAGGAACGATGCTAAAGCTGAAACTCCAGTACTTGGGCCACCTCATGTGTGAAGAGTTGACTCATTGGAAAAGACTCTGATGCTGGGAGGGATTGGGGGCAGGAGGAGAAGGGGTTGACAGAGGATGAGATGGCTGGATGGCATCACCAACTCGATGGACATGAGTTTGAGTGAACTCCAGGAGTTGGTGATGGACAGGGAGGCCTGGCATGCTGCAATTCATGGGGTCGCAAAGAGTAGGACACAACGGAGCGACTGAACTGAACTGAACTGTGTGCAGCCATAATTTTCTGTTTACATTGCAAACAGTCAAGCTCGAGTGTCTTCATTACTGAAAGAGAGGCGAGTTGCTCCGCTGTTGGTAGTTCCGCTTATTCATTGGTGTAGATGGTGTTTGTGAGCCATCGAGTCACCTTCTGCCCCCGCAAGTCACTCAGCCTCACCAACGGTGAGAACAGCTGTCCACATCCAACTTCATATGAACATTCCTGATTATGGTCAATGAGGTTCACGCACTGGTCTGTGAGGTTCACACACTGGTCTATGAGGTTCCCTCACTGGTTTGTGAAGTTCACACACCACAACTGTGAGGTTCAAAATATAAAGAAGGAATACTATTCTCAACTAGGACCTGCCAATTGATTCCCACAGACAGAAATTAAAGTGTCAGAAGGGGTGCAGGTGGAATTCTGGGCTGATGAGTTCAATCTTAAAAGGATTCAGAACGGCTTACTCAAATTTAGCAGACTTGTAGCAGCCAAACTGCACCATCCCTGACAACCACCCCGGAGTGGGAGAATTTCTTTGAAGAGATCCGAAAAACAAAAGCCGCCCCAACGTGGACACCCGTCTCTAAGTTTCAGTCTTATTGCCAATATAAGTTGAGACACTGGCTTTGGCGTGTGGCAGAGTTAAATTTTTTTATCTGTAATCCTGGTGTGGTCCTTGGAAACTAAGTTATTAAGCTACCCTCCTGAGAAAAAACTCAGAACACGCCTGTTCAGCAACAGGAAGGAGACTTCTCTCCATTCCATTTCAAAGGTGCCATGTTCTTCTCCGTGAAACTCTGCTTTGTCACATGGCTTCGTCCAGGGATTGTCGGCTAACTGCAATGAGAGTCGACACTCCCATGGACAGGGGCTGCCACGATGGACGCACTTCACCCAAATACTGGACAATAAGAGAAACTTCATGTTTGTCTTTTGCAAAATGACTTGTCACAGAGTGTCACCTTTCGGAGAGCATCTGCTGAGAGCGTAGCTACACTGTGCGTTCTTGCTGCAGGCAGGGACGCATGCAGCAGGTTGTGTTCAGAGAATGTGCGTAGTCGCTCAGTCCTGTCCAACTCCTTGTGACCCCATGACCGTAGCCCGCCACACTCTTCTGTCTGTGGGGATTCTCCAGGCAAGAATACTGAAGTGGGTTGCCATGCCCTCCTCCAGGGGATCTTCCCAACCCGGGGATGGAACCCAGGTCTCCTGCATTGCAGGCAGATTCTTTACCAGCTGAGCCACCAGGGAAGCCATCAGGGAATGTGGTCCCAGATAAACAAGAGGGGAGATGGCAAAGCAACACGGGAAGATGAGGCGTCAAGGACTTCTTTTCTGAGCTGAGGTGTAACTGACACACAGTACCACAGATGTGCAACACGTTGATTCCATATTTGTATATGTTGCAAGCTCAAGACTTTGTCTAAGTAATATTCATCACCAAACGCGTCACAGACTTTTTTCTAGTAACAAGTTTTAAGACTTACTCTCTCAGCAGCATTCAAATATGCAACACAAATATACAACTATTAACTATAGTAATAATTAAACTGTCCTTAAATGTACACTTTTGAGATGTGTCTTCCCCGGGTCCAGAGACTGTACTTCCTGGACGGGCACCATGAACTCCTCTCTTGAGAACTGAAAGCACATGTTCCCCACAGTCCCCGTATGTGCCCCCTCCTGGGCTCACGGCACAGCCTCTCCTGGGGGCTGATGCACCTCGTGCTGATGACAGCTTCCCCGAAACCTCACCAAGAGACACTGCCTCTTCCCAGATCTGCTGTGAGCACAGCGCATGCCCACCTGCATCCACAAGACCGTGACGGACCTTCTGTCCACCACATCCGGGGCGCCTACCCTCTGCAGCTCTGATGGGCCACGCGCCTGCCTGGAGCCCGGGCCTAACTCGGCTCACCTGCCCACCATCTCCCCAACGGAGGACACCGGCCAGGCCCAGGTGCCCAGAGGTCGGGCAACCTGGGTGGCGTCCCAAGCCCGCAGAAGGTGGGCTGCACGTCCAGTCTGTGGAGACTTCGAGAAACGGACTGTTTCTAGTCAGACTGTTTCTAGTCACTGTCTCTAGTAGGATTGCAAAGAACAGACGACAGCGCAGAAAAACCTGGATTAGAGTGAGAAGACACAGTCCCTCTCTATTTGGCCAGTGGATTTTTGCATGGCCCTAAAATCTCTTCTCTCTCTCCATATAAATAGCTCCATTATTTCATCAGAAAAAAAGAGAAAATCTTTATGTCTCTCTCCTTTAGGTGACCCTTAAGGACCAGTAAGCCCATGAGGAAGGAAACCCGGTTCCAGCCCAGGCCCAGACCTTGGGAAACCCTGAGCATCACACGTCTGCTTCCTCACCTGCCAGCCAGGCTCCCCAGCCAGCCCCTCAGGATCCTCACATCACATGATTGCAGAGGCGATGCAGTGCTGCCCGGAGTGTGTCTGCTGTGATTAAAGGTGATGAGAATCAGCAGTGTCACAAAGGGCTCTGGAACCTACTGGTAAGGTTGTGCACACATGTGGGTGTGCACAGCTGTGTGTACACAAGCACGTTTGTATGCGTGTGTGTCTCTGTGTTTGCACATGTGTGCTGTGGTTCTTTAATGTTTATGCGTGCATGTGTGTACACGTGTGCATGTGTGTACACTCGTGTGCATGTGTGTACACTTGTGTGCTTGTGTGTGCCTGTGTACATGTGTACACGTGTGCCTTTGTGCATGTGTGTGTGCGTGTGCGCGTGTGCATGTGTGTGCACAGGTATCTGTGTGTGCACGTGTGCACACATGTATTTGTCCCGCAGAAGCGTGCAGGGGCTCCCATTTTGAAGACCAGTTCAGACGCCCTTCTCCGGCTGGTCAGCCTCAGTGTCTGACCCAACTGTGGAATCACCTCAGTTTCCACACATCCACCGTCTGGGGATGCTTCCACCAGCAGTCCAAACCCCAGACACTCCCTTTGAGAAACCAGTAAGTTATGGTAAATCATACGATGACATTCAAATCCCTGTGAAGTCCAATCTTCAAGGAAGATTGCCTGTTACAACATGAAGTGAAAAGGCACAAAACCAAACTAACAAACGGTCTCTGCTGCACATGAAATAGAAAAATAACAGAGAAAACACAGGAAAGTGGTTTGTTGGGAGATGAACAGTTTCTCTTATTTTCTTATGTCTCTCAATTTTTTTGTTTCTATGCAATGATCACACAATAACGTGTTATAAACGGAGAAAGAAGAAGGGCACCTTTGATGTGAGGGTGGAGAACGTGTGCAGGGCTGGGACTCGGGGTGGAAAGAAAGGCCGTGCCTCGGGGCAGTCCTCCGGGACTGTGCCCGGCCAAGCTCACTGTGATACCCGTTCTGACACGCATGTCAAGTGTGAGTCTGGACTCCGGGCCCTCCACTTGCAGTCCCTTGGGGAGCAAGGCCTGGGTGCCCTCAGAGACCACACTGGCCCCGCCAACAACTAGATGGGCAGCCAGTGCCAGGCCCGAGCGCCAAGGATAGGCAGTAGCTTTGAGGCCTCGGGGACCTCAGCCGGTGGAGCCCATGGTGGATCCTAACTCCTGGCAGCCCTCTTGCCCCCATGGGGTCCCCATGCCCCTGCCCCAAGAGCCCTCCTAGGCCTCCCATCCCCAGGGTTCCCCCAAACCACCCTTTGTCCCCTATAAACCGTGGCACCCACCTCCCCCCAAAATGGCCCCAAGGGTCTTCATACCAACTCTGAAGGGTTCTTTATTCACCTCCACTCATGTTGATGACACTCCAAGTTTGGAACAAATGTGATCAACACACAGAAGGTTCCCCGGAGAGAAGAGTGCTTTTCTGCTGCAGGAAGGGCACACAGAGGGCGATGGGCAGAAAGCTGCGTTTGTGCTTAGTGAGCGCCTACTGTGTACCATCACTGTGCTGGGCTTGAAAAGATGAAAAAGACACAAGAGCCCATGCAGAGGCCAACACACACACACAGACACACACGAATCACATCAGCTCATAAATGCCTCAAAGGAGGGAGTGTAGAGACCGAGCTCGGGCCTGGTGTGCACACAGGAGCCAGGCTCCTAACGGCATCACCCAGCTCCTTTTAAGTCAAACCTAAGTACAGAAAATGCAGATTGCTTCAAAGAGGATTTAACTTTTCAGGACAGACCATTTCCAAGCCCAGCCTTTCCCACCTCGTGGAATTGCCAGCTGGGTGCCCGGGGTTGGGCCTGCCCCAGTCTCCAAAGAACAGGGCTGTGACTGAAGATTCGGGCACGTGAGCCTTGATCAGACACATAGGAGCACCTCTGTAGCCTCCGCGGAGCCCCAGGATCTCACAGCAAATCTGATTACTGAATGGCAGCACGTTCCGTGAGCGTGTAATATCAGAGCCCGTGCTGGGGGCGGGCAGGCACGTTTAATAACTCGTGCTCTCTTGGTTCCCCACCTGAAGGATTTCAAGAGACGATCAGGGAAAATAAAAACAGAATGGATGGTTGAGAAAGGCAAATTGGAGGGTCTGAACAAATTGAGTTATTCTAATAAGATGTCTCTTCCAGAGTTCTTTTCTTCATCAGGCGCAAACCTGACTGCTAATTAAGTTATTCCACTGGAAAGGAGAAAGGAATCACCTACAACTTTTTCTTTAAGAACCACTTTATAACCTTTGGTCCCTTGTTCCCGCTTTGGGCCACAGGGGTATAAACCTGTAATTAACAACTTCTTTATTGCCTCCTCGATAGTAATTGCCATGTATCGCCTTAGGTAGTGAGAATAAAATCCTTCCTACACTCTCCTCCCCACGCTCCGCCAGCCCCCTGGTTGTTATTCAGGTCTTGCCAAGATTTCACCTTCCACAAACCTGTGCTCACTGGGCAGCTCCTACACTCTGACCTCTCTGTGAGCGTCAATACGTCTGCTGTAAGAAATCCCTCCCTGCAGAGCAGCCTGGAAAGAAACAGGGGAAACGGGGGAAAAACATACAGGCCGGGCTGAGATTAGCTTATCAATTATCATGAAACCGTCTGCAGCTTCAAAGGGCCGGGAGCCGGGCAAGCAGAGTTGATCGCGCCTGGAAGGGTCTGCAGTTGTCTCCTCATTGCCCAGATGTGGGGCCGCCCACTTGGAGCCGGGGGAGCCCGGACGTGAAGGCGGGGACCGGCGTCTCCCCAGGACTGAGTCGGCGGTCCTGGGTCAGATGGCGACAACACATGTGTGCCCACTTGGACCAGCGCTCCGCGGAGGACACAAGCATTCGTCTCCTCCCTGCGACCTCAGCTTTCCTGCTGGTCGGCAGGCAGCAAAGCGCTCATCACGGGCGGTGTCTCCGCGGTCCACGGGGCTTCAGGACGTCGGCTGGGCCGTCCCACGGGACTCGAGCCTCTGACCACACGTGGGAACACAGGCGACAGAAGCAACCCACTTGGAGGCCGAGCGCCAGTGACTGACATCACTTCCTGATTAGAATTCGGGGGACTTTTCTGAGTTTTGCTTATTTTGGGCTTTTTCCAGTGGGATGATTGAGACTTTGATTTGATCCACAGTATCTTAGAACCCACCAGAACAATGGAAAATGAATGTAATGTTTATCAATACAGAGAAAAGTCCTCTGGCTAGAGAGATACCAAATAAAATCCAATTAAGTTCTCCTGTGGTCACAGGTCTGGTTAATGAACAACCCTCGCTGTGCTGAGCAGCGAGTGAGCGGCCCCAGCCTCTGCGCCTCCGGCCCCCTGCTCTGCGGGCCAGCCGTCCACGCTGAGCACAGCCTGGCCCGCACCCAGTCAGGACCGGTCTGAACGCCATGGACACGGGACTCCAGGGCAGCAGGCCCCGCGCCCCCGCATCCTGAGGGGTGGGGGATGGTTTCAGTGGGGGAACCTCCATCCTCCCGGCAGAGAGCAGCCGGCACTGCCCCTCTTCATCTTCAGGCTCACAGACGTGAATTCCCAAATTACTGTTTTTCAGAGCACAGCCTCTCAGCGAGGCCTACATATTTTTATTCCATCACTTGTTTCCAACCTCTAAACTTACTGTATGTGTTAGTGTAGCCGGCATAAATTAAATATATATTAGTAGAACCTTCCTTTCTCATTTTATTGATATTTTTGAGTTAGAGGGAAGGATCTCTGCCTATGGTAAAGAAAAGGAACACAATTATGTCCCAAAACTGAGCAAGGATAAAGCAATATTCTTTTTAAGATCACCCATACTCCCAACAAGATTCCCAGGTTGTTCACTGGTAAGAAATCCACCTGCCAATGCAGAAGCCTCCGGTTTGATCCTTGCTTTGGGAAGATCCCCTGAAGAAGGAAATGGCTACCCACTCCAGTATTCTTGCCTGGAGAATCCCGTGGATAGAGGAGCCTGGAGGGCTACAGTTCACGGGGTTGCAAAAGAGTCAGAGTCAACTTAGCAACTAAACAACAAATAATCCCAACATCCAGGGGCAAGCCATGTAATACTTTGTCATATTTCAATTGTCCTTCCATTTTTTTACATTATAAAGTCATAAGGTTCTTATCATTTTAATTCTACTTAAGAAAAAAAAAAACTTTCTCGAAGTTACAGTTTCCCGTGTCCTTGAAAACTCTACAGACTACTTTAAAGACTATACAGCAGTCTGTCTTCTAGAAAGTGGTGGGTGCAGCCACTAAGCACTGCCTCTCACAAGGCGCAGCAGGGTGGCTGCCTTCCGAGCCTTTCTGTGACCTGAAGGGCGGTCTTCGCAAGGACCCAGTGGTCCCTGTGTTACACACAGAGAATCACAGAGCAAAGATATCTGGTTCAGGGTCTCACAGAGAAACCAAGATGCCTGCCAGAGCTCACGGTTCCCATGCCAGCCTATACCCTCCAGCCTGAATGCAAAGTCGGCTTCACCCTTGCAGTCTATTTAAACATCGGAATAATTGTTTCCAGTTTTTCACTGTACAGACCTCACTTTAATATATCCAACTTCTTGTGCTCAGCTGCTTTTGCAGAACCCTAATCCAATGCTGACTGTGTGTGTGTGCTCAGTCGTTCAGTCTTATCCGACTCTGTGCAACTCCAGGACTATAGCCCGCCAGCCTCCTCTGTCCATGGGATTCTCCAGGCAAGGATACTGGAGTGGGTAGCCATTCCCTTCTCCAGGGGATCTTCCTGACCCAGGGATCGAACCCATGTCTCCTGCACTGGCAAGCATAATCTTTACCATCTGAGCCACCACCAGGGGATCCAACTTCTTCCCACCACCCAAAATGTATCCAGAGCCACGGAGATGGAGCCAAGCTGCTTTGTTTTATTTCCTCTCTTATTTCCCATTGCAACAGTGAACCGCAGTGCAGGGGATGGGACCAAGGTGGGAGAGAGAGAAACAGGAGGAAAGAACCTAGATGGTCTGTAAAACAAAGACCCACAAGAACAAATAAACAAACAACGGGGTCCTTGAACTGACCGAGGCTGTGACCCGGGCATCGGGGGAAAGCAGACTGGCCTTGTGCGAGCTGTGAATTAACTGCCTTGCTGTCGCTGGACGCCAGGCCCATGAGGGAGCAGAGCCATCTGGACTTCGGGGAGGCTGGGCCATCGCAGGGACCTCCTGCCCCCGCCGGCCTGGGGGCCACCATCAGAGCCACGGCTGGCAGAGACCCACTCGGACGAAGCAGCCTCACCCTCAAATATCTCTCACCCAGGATCTCGGAAGGGCCGACTAACCGGAGCGACATCAAGAGCGGACGCTGCTCCGGGAAACCACATGGAGCCGCGTGTCGCGAGGCCACCGTCACCAGGCGGCCCCTCACGGCCAGTGTCCACCTCCTCAGAGCCACAGCTTGATGGCTACCTGCGTACCTCCGTGTTGGCCTCTCAGGAAACGGTGTCCAAATGAGCGGATCCCCTCATACTTTAAAGACAAAGACAGGGCAGCACGGAGCCGTGCCTGCATTCTCTGAATGGACGTGCTGAGCGTCCTCCTCTGACCTGGTGGCCAGCTGCTGTCTCCCTAACCCAAAGCACGAAAAATGCTTACAAACCAAAGCACAGGCCCCTCTTTAGCAATGACATTTTCTGCCACCCGTTAATGAGCCAAACTGCTAGTCCAGACATGCTAGAGAAGGAGCAAGTGCCAAGTGGAGAGACGCCGGGCTTTTATGTTGCCTCTCTGAGATAAAGCAAAATGATACGTAATCTTGAATTATGTCATGATGCAGAATGCTGTGGTTTCCTGGAAATACGGGGCTAATCATTTATTCACTTAGGAATCAACTAGAGCATCAGTTGTCAGATTAAACTCCTTTAACGTTCCCAGTCTCCCTCGCAGGGTGTTAACACTCTAAGTATACTGAGGCCTTTGTGTATATTTAAGCAGGAAAGAGGAGAAGGCTTTCTCGTGTGCCAAACGGAAAGGGAAAACAAAAGTATCCTTTGCTGCCGTTGGGAGGCCGACACTTGGTGAGTTGCCACAGCGGCTCAGAAGCACACTCAGCCACACGTGTGTGCAACGGCAGGGCCGTCAGCTGCCCAGACAGCCAAACGGAGGCGGATGTCGGCGGGGCACCGTGGCCTCCTCGGCCCGTTCTCCCCGAGTCCACCCCCAAGGCCCGTAAATTGTCGCGTCCACCTCTCCAAACCCCCCGCCTTCTTCTCACTCAGTAAACTGTAAACGCGCGCCCTCGGTGAGCTTTGTTGCTTCAAAAACAACTAATCTTCGCCCAGTTTTGTCTTGAAATATTTCATCTAAAAACTATAAAAGATCACACTACTTATTTTTGGCAGAAATGTCATACAATTTTGTATCACTCCACATCCAGTAGCTATGCGCACACAGCTGTTTTTCGTGGCTTCACAGGAATTTGCATCACGTGAGAACCAAGCATTTTTCCTTTTCTGTCTCCAGTGACTTGGTGTGTCCATGTCCTGAGGATCTTCTAGAAGCCATGCGAGCAGGAGAGAAGAGCACACCAATTTGCACGTCGCCAGCTGCCCAAGTGGAGCTGGGGGGATGAGGCGTATATCAATTTTGATTCCGTGATTTAGTATAAGCTCAAGAATTGTGGATAAAAAAAGAATTGTGGATAAAGATTTCAACTTAAATATATATATATATATATATATCTGAAGCAGCTAGAAATATTCAGAAATTCTGTACACTTCTTTCCTTGCATATTTAGCTTGGTATTCTTAAAACTTTCTGGTATCCATCATGTTTTCCCTAGATAACTGTAAAGAAAGAATTTTGTTCAAGGTTTGTGAACCTTTTGAGGGAAGCCTGGCTATGTTTCTCCCATCTGTGTGGGTAGTGCCATAAAAGTTCCTTTTTTATTCAGATTTCCCTAGGATAAACCAAAGTTCTGAAGCCACTGGCAAAGAAACAGGAACAGATGTCACCTGCCGTAAGGAGTCAGCATTAGAAACAAGTTGTCTCTAAGACTTTTTAATATAACTAATAATTCACACTTGCTGAGAGCAATTGGGTTAAAACAGTCATTATACATAACACACAGAGGAAAGGCCCGGGTATTAAGGCTTAGTTGGTAGACCATCCTAGAAAGTTAATAGACAATGAATTTTAGCAAATTCTGGGAGATAGTGAAGGACAGGGAAGCCTGGTGTGCTATAGTCCATGGGGTCACAAAGTGTCCAACATGACTTAGCAACTGAACATCAACAAAAAAGTTCTAGCATATAGAACAGGACATGTATCCATCAAAGTAACGGTGAATATTCAGATGTATTTACCAACGTATCACCAATGACCAAATACTGGAGTTTCTGTTTTTAATCAGGGGTCACTGACATCACGGGGACAGTCACATGGAAAGGAGGTCTGAGTCTGGAAAAGTGATAAATGTTCTCTTTGTGGATATTACTTTCCTACCTGGAGCTAATAATTAATATCATTTGATGTGCTAAGCATTCCCAATAGTGAAATTTAAATCAAAACCCACTGAGTAGGGAACCAGAGTGTCAGAGAGAGAAACCAATTTTCTCAGTATTAGAAGATCCCTGTTCCTTAATGTTTGTTATCTGAGCATGTCTCACTTCCACAAAAATACCACACTGAATATTATATATAAGATATGACTGTATTCACAATAGCCAAGACATGGAAACAGCCCAAGTGTCCATTGACAGAGGAATGGATAAAAAAGAGGTGGTACATACATACAATGGAATACTACTCAGCTATAGAAAGAGTGAAATAGGGACATCTGTGGCCACACTGAGAGACCTAGAGGTTATCATACTAAGTGAAATCAGTCAGAGACAGGTACCATACAACGCCACTCACACGTGGAATCTGAAATATAGCACAGATGAGCTCGTCTGTAAAACAGAAGCAGACTCACAGACAGAGCAGCCAGTGGTCGCCGGAGTCGGGGGTGGGGAGGGCGGATTGGGCGTCTAGGGTTAGCAGATGCAAGCTGGCACATGGAGAATGGTTAGCAGATGCAAGCTGGCACATGGAGAATGGACAAACGACAAGGGGGGCCCCACTGTATGGTACCAGGAATTGCATTCAATATTCTGTGATAAACCATCCTGGAAAAAACATGAAAAAATATACATTTGTATAATTGAGTCAGGCTTCCTCATGGCTCAGATGGTAAAGAATCCGCCTGCAGTGCAGGAGACCAGGGTTCGATCCCTGGGTCAGGAAGATCTGCTGGAGAAGGGAATGGCAACCCACTCCAGTACTCTTGCTTGGAGAATCCCATGGACAGAGGAGCCTGGTGGACTACAGTCCAGGGGATCACAAAGAGTTGGACACGACTGAGCAACTAACACTTTCGCTTATAACCACGGAAGCTCCCACTTGTAACTCGTGGCAGAAGGGCTCGAAACCGTCATTCAGGAGACTGGGTTCTGGGTCTTCCACCTGAAGCCAGCCCCAGACCTTGGCATGCCCACCGAGCAGGCGGCAGTTCCCTTGTCTGTGAAATGAGAACGACTGCGTAAAGGGTGAAGCCCTCACAGGCCCAGCCCCACGCAGTCACTGTGCCGGGGGGTCCAGGGCTGCCCAGCCCCTGATGGGGTCCTCCGGGGCCTCCAGTCTGAGGACGCTCCCATGGCCTTGCTTTCGGTCGGAGTCAGTTCTCACCCAGCTACTGCTGGGGGCGCCCCTGAAGCATCTCTTCCCCGAGTTCACACACTATTATCAAAGGCTCTTGTTTTCGCTTTTAAGGTTAAAAAGCCCTTAGGTTTCAAATAAAATAATACTTAAAGAAATAATTTCAGTAATAAGCGGGCATAAAGTAGCATTTTCAGTTCAATTCAACAAACGTCATGGAGCACTGTCTCTACAGTGATATGAATGCTTCTGGAGCTGATAAGGGAGGCTCACGCTTTCTCCCCACAGGGAGTTTGCGGTTTAGCGAACAGCAGTGGGGGTGGGGAGGCCAAGATAACACAGACGCAGAAGGCGGAGGAACAGAACAGCCAGAGAACTCAGAGGCTGCTGGTCAGTCAGAAAACGCAGGAAGTGTGGACGGGGCTCCGCACTTGAGAGGGGGCCTGAGAGCCGGACAGGAGTTATGCCCGGAACACTCTGAGCCACAGCAGCCCCATAGGAAGATGCAACTGATGGGAGGAACAGCAAAAAGCCTCCGAAATCAAAAATGAATGAAAAGTGCAGAAAATAAAATTTTGTTCAGACATTCACCTCATCAAAAGTACCCCCCTCAGGCTTCCGCCCAAAGCACTGACTCAGAAACTGACGTGCTTCCACGTGAGCAGTTTCCTCAAAGAATTGCCAAAGAAGCCCAGGTGTGTTCTGCTTTCTTGGTTATTCCATGCGGAAGGGTGGCGGCTCCAGGGCACCATCCCAGGAGCTCACTCCCTGCAGTGAAACCCTCAGTTCTGTATGTTACACACACGAAACCTATCTCTAGCCTCCAGCGGAACACAAGTTATCCACACTGCATCCATAAGTGCTAAATGGTACACAACTTGTAAATTTTGGGGAATTGTGCAAATCTTGGGCCTCTTTGTGAGCACTCTTAAAAGGTCCTCCATTCATCTCCCAGGTCCTACTCAGGAGGATTCCAGGGGCAACACCACTGTTTGTAGCAGGAATCCTGGAGCTTCGTCATAAAAGGTGGCTGGTTTAGAATTCAGCTCAAATTCCGAAAACATGCGTCTACACTGAGTAACAAAGACAAGCAAGGAAAACTAACGGCCCGCATGCAAAGTGATAAAGGAGCTTGTACCTCTCGAGTGGAAAAGGTTCCAAAGTATTTTCCCTGTAATTTGCATTGTAGTTTGTAAGATTTATCGGTTCTCATTCAAGTCACCAAAAATACAACGGAGAATTTTATATTAATTGGAACATTAATAATGCATTTCTAAGCTAAATGATGTCCTTGGGATTTCAAAGGAAATCTCAGAAATGCGTGGCTGAAGTGCTCCGTGCCACCAGACAGGCTGAGCCCCTCATCAGGTATTCATTTGAATGGATTTTTCCTTCAGCGCGTCCACAGGCACTCGGTAAATTGGCGGATAAAGCAAATGTATTCGTGTAAACTCGTTTGATTAGCACCTCCTGCCCTTCCAAATGAGGGAATAACATTCTGGGATTCTCTCACAGAGGCTATTTCAGTTGGCTGTATTCAATATGCACTGCATCCCTTAAAGGCTACAGTTTTATTAAAAGCCTAACAATTACATAACCAAGAACATTCCACAAATGAGAAGGAATCATTAGAGTTTCCTTCTTCTCAGAGGTTGTAAATCCCTGGAACTTTATCCAAAAAGGGATGGAATAACAACGGTGCCAGCTCTTCAAGGGCTAGAAAATAGCCCCTGATTACAGATCCCTCGAAGCACCTCTAACTCTCTGCTGGAACCTGACACTCATGTTACTAAGAGGGGAAACCCGGGAGTGAGGCAGTGTCCTTCAGCAGGGACGGGCGCCAGCTCCCGTGTCCACGTGGGCAACCACAGGAGCCTCGAGGGAGTGACCACAGCAAACCACCAGGATGGGGCAACCTCCTCATCACAACGTAGAACGAAGACCCTGGACAGAAGGAAGGCAGACTCCAAGAGTCACCACGTTTAGTCCAAAACCACAAAACCAGACAGACCGTTAGAAGTCGGGACAGCGCTTACCCTTCAGCAGGAAGAAGGTCACAACCAAGCTGTGTGAGACCCTGAGGTCCCCTTCTCTGTCTCGGCAGTAATTAAGTGGATCTCAGTTCCTGGACAATTTGCTAAACTGCGTTTTACATTTTGCTCACTTCTCTGTATGCATGTTATTCTTCACTTGAAAAAAAATACTGCAAATAGAAACAAAAACCCTGCAAGGTGGTGAACCCCAAAAGGACAGCAATTCTCTCTGCCCATGGTCCCTGCGCACCCAGCCCCTCCAGACCCAGCTAGGGGTGGGGGGGCGGCGGGCCACCCGGGGACCAGAAATTCCCTCGTGGGATGGGACTGTGTGATCAGGATTATCTGCCCTGCGGTCGACCCTGTCATCTTCTTTCTCTGCTTTCTTCAGCGTCTGATACTCTGCTGCTGCTAAGCTGCTAAGTCACTTCAGTCATGTCCAACTCTGTGCAGACCCCATAGACGGCAGCCCACAAGGCTCCCCCATCCCTGGGATTCTCCAGGCAAGAACAGTGGAGTGGGTTGCCATTTCCTTCTCCAATGCATGAAAGTGAAAAGTGAAAGTGGAGTTGCTCAGTTGTGTCCGACTCTTCCCAACCCCATGGACTGCAGCCCACCAGGCTCCTCTGTCCATGGGGTTTTCCAGGCAAGAGTATGAGTTGGTAAAAACAAGTATTCATCTTACCCTGTTATTTACAAAATCTAAGTAACAGCCTCGGTTGCATTAAATATACAAAGAGTGAGAGAATAAACACCAGAATTGCTCATATTCAGGAACTTCCTGGCTCACTCAACTTCAGTCTACCTGAATGACCGATTCTCAGAGCGTTAGAAAACTGCAGGACAGACTTTACGCCTTGCACCTGGGGGGGCATGTGTGAACACTGCTGTGTGACAAAGCCCTGCTGGTGGACGGCACCCAGCCAGCCTGCTCTGGGGGACAGACCGGCAGTAGCCTGCAGGCTAGGACTCGTCTCTGCAGAGAACTGCTTTCTTCCTATTCTATTGCTTAGTCACACTAATATATCTAACCAGAGACATCATATAAACACCTCCAAAAATGCTAAAAAGCCCTCTGACAAATTCACCCTCATTCTTAATGCACTCAATGAAATATGCATGGGTGGTTATTTTCACGATATAATTAAATGCATCTTAATCCAAATGCCGACATCATGCTTTTTTAATAAAATTTTATGTATTTGAGGTATGACACGTAATGTTTCAATATACATATACATTGTGAAATGATCACTACAGTTGAGCTAATTTACATGCATCACCTCACATAATTAGCACTGTGTGTGTGTATGTGTGTGTGTGTGTGGTGAAAGCACTTAAGATCTACACTCTTAGAAAATGTCAAAGACGGTATTATGAACTACACTGATATGCTATACATTACCCTCCAGAATTTACCCATCCCATGTAACACAAACTCTACTTTTGCCCAGCATCTCCTCAATCCCCTTCCTCGTACCCCGGGTAGCCAATGTTCTGTTTCTATGAGTTTGACTTTCTTAGATCCCATGCATAAGGAGATCACACAGTATTTTCCTTCTGTATCTGGCTTATTTCACTGAGCATATTCACAAGAGCCACGATATGAAAACAACCTACACATCCATCGGTGGAGGAATGGATAAAGAAACCATGAAAGATGGATGATAGGGAGGTAGGCAGATAGATTGGAAGAAGAGAATACTATTTATCTGAAACACAGAAGGCAATCCTGCTGGTTTTGCCCACAGGGATGAACCAGGAGAACCTTATACTAGGTAAGCAGTTAGAGCCTTGTTTTGTCACAAGGGTAGACAGTGGTGACTTTAGGAAGCTCGAGTGAGGACTGAGTAGGAGGGTGACGGCAAAATCACCTTGCACAGTGGTTTCCAAACGCAAGCTGCTGTGGTCAGTCCCCACCATAACGCACTGCTCCCAGAGGGAAGAAGACGGGCTCCGCCCAGCCCATCCAGCTGTGACCCCGTGTGCTTCTGATCAAACTGCCCGTTTACACCTCACTTCTCAGGTACAGCTTTGACCTGGGCTCTGGCTCTTCTCAAAAGGCACTACTACTTTAAGAAATCACATGAAAGTCACAAGAAAGAAAACGGTGGCAATGGGAGGGAGTCGCAGGGACGGGGACTGTGCTGTGTCTTACTGGAAGCAAGACAGTTATGCCGGCTCCAAGGTTTCATGCTGTCTTCTTGATCCACATCCACGCTTTTAATATTTAAGAAAAACTAGAATAAGAAAACAAGCAACCCAAATGCCCACCTGCTCATGAGTGGATGCTGGTACATCCACAGGACAGAGTATTCTTCAGCAAAAACTAAAAAGGAGTGAAGTGCCAAATAGATGAACTCTGAAAGCACTGTGCTGAGTAAAAGTCAGCCACAAGAACCACGCAGGACACGGCTCCATTTCTGTGAACTGCCCACAGCCAGCCGATCTACAGACTGGGAGGTTGGGGGTGATGGGACGTGACCCCCAAAGGGCACGGGGTCTCTCTTGGAGGGAAAAGAATGTTCTAAACTCAAGTGCTGACAGTTGCACACACCTGAGAATGAGCTAAAACCACAGCAATGAACACCCTCAGGTTGAACGGTGTGCCGTGTGAACTATATCTCAATAAAGCTGTTATTGAAATAAATAACAGCTTTTTTTCCT
Organism: Bos mutus; assembly: GCF_027580195.1. Classification (NCBI taxonomy): domain Eukaryota; kingdom Metazoa; phylum Chordata; class Mammalia; order Artiodactyla; family Bovidae; genus Bos; species Bos mutus. Next base: position 1,240,843 of record NC_091640.1, on the reverse strand, counting down.
TTCCAGCCTCATTGGGGTGACTGTTATCACCTGATCTATATGTCTAGACTGTGTGACGAACGTGTTTTTCTCATGCATTATACATGTAACTTAAAACAGTGCCCACGGGCACCTGGGCGGAGGGCACGTCCCTCCATCACCGGGGGCAAGAGCTCTGCAAATTAACAGTTCAGTGAAGCGGGTAATGGGTCTTCTGCAGGCACCGAACCCCTGTGGGGCGTGGGGTTCCCGTGTGAGCGGGTTACTTGCAGCCCAGGCAGTGTGGTCAGGGCCCTAAGCTCCTCAGGGGCGGGGGCTCTGCGGGGACACCCAGAGCCTGCGGCCCGCACGCGTCTCCACAGCACGCTCTGCAAACGCGTGTGACAACAGCTTCTGCACGTGCCCCGCGTGCTCAGCACACGTGTCACAGTACATGTGAGCACACATGTACTACACACGTGTCTCTTGCCAGGAGGTGGGACCTCTCAGTTTTTGCCCACAGCCTCTCTTCCCGGAGACCACACGCATTCGAGGTCTACAGGTCTGGGCAGTTTGTGAGATCGTGTCCACGGCCCCATCCTTGGGCAGAAGTTGGCTTTGGTCTCTCAGGACCTTCCATGCTGGAGTGTTTTCTGGGAAGAGCCCTTCGTGAAAGTAGGGGGCGGTCCTGGGAGCAGCCCCTCCCTACAGACAGCAGCTGGGGCCTCTCAGGTCTGGGGGTTCCCGGCACACATAGAGGAAACACACCAGCATCTGGGAGACAGGACACAGGACCTGCCAAGAGCTCCTGGAAATGTGGGACTCAGGATCCTGGCCACTGTCTTCTCAGGTGGGCAGCGGGGTGCTCAGCCCCCCAGGACAGGAGCCCCGAGTCACCCCAAAGCCAGACTTTCTCTTCCTCCTCCCACAGGATTCCCAGGGTCTGACCTGAACCTAGGTAAGCCCAGAGCTCTGAAAATCAAATCCACACTTGAAAAGCAACAGGGACCTGTGGCAAATTCAAGCTAAGCATGTTGGCCAGTACCCCAGGCCCCAGACTTCAGTAAGACGAACAAGCACCCTCTGGAGCTGTGTGTCCATCAGATCTCTGGCCACTTCACAATAGCTGCCTAGGTCAGCGGGCTGTACAGGGTCTAAACTCAGCAGGCAAGCCCCTTCCATGCCCACCCACTCTCCTTTGTCATATGTGGTGCAAACCATCCACAATCAGCCACCATCAGGGCTGGCTGACCGTCCGGGATGCGGACCATCCATAGGGACAGCACCCGCGTGGGGACGCTGCGGGCATGGAGACATCTCAGCTCTCCCCCAAGTCAGGACTCTCTCCCTGGAGCCCAAACGCCCCTCTGCCCACATCCGAGGACCCAGCCCTACAGAGCTGTGTGTCTGTCTACACACATTGGTTAGACCGGTTATCAAGCGGTCACATCGCTGGTTCTGAAAACCTTATCCTAGAGAAGCTGGTTTATTTCAGGATTTCAAACATTTCAGTACAGTCTTTCCTCTACTTTTTTGTACCCTAATATATCAGCCAGCATAGAAATAAAGTTACTACAAACAGCTGGCCTAAATTACTCTCCCAGCCCCTCTGTGAACACTTTCTGTGGGTTGCAGAATATGCATATTTTCTACGCCCCACATTTGGCTGATAGATGTTGTTGCAGGCGCTGGGTAGTATGGTTAAAAATGTTTCTCTTTCATTTCTGAGTCTTTAATTTTATGTTTGAGCTCTGCATAAAAATAGCTTATAATTGCTTTTTGACAGTAATAAGCCTAAGATTGTGACTCAAAATTTTGAGATATTATGTTCTTTTGTAATTGTATTCAATGAATACATAGTTCAATATGGAACTTAAAAAGAATTCCAGCTTGTGCAGTTCCTATATTCCACTGACACATTAAAGTCACAGTGAAAGTGGGCCAATCAGGGGGCCTGACTGGGGTCCACACCTACTTTCTAAGGACGCTCACCTCCACTGGCAGAAGGGTTTTCTTGCAGAAGCTGTGAGTGGAGCAGGAGAACCTTTAGAACCTTCCACCGGCTTTCCCGACACCTGCCTGCACTGCATCCGAGCACCACAGATAGAGCCACAACGTGAAGAACTTTAAGTCTCTGATTTTCCCTAAAAGACAATGTGCGGAAATTTCTCACATTGCATAGAGAATTGTTTAATATGAATAAAATATGGTCAGAGAATATGGTCACTGAACACAGTGACAGATTCTCTTTTCTTGGGCTCCAAAGTCACTGCAGACAGTGACTACAGTCATGAAATTAAAAGACGCTTGCTCCTTGGAAGGAAAGCTATGACAAACCTAGACAGCATATTAAAATGCAGAGACATCACTTTGCCAACAAAGATCCATGTAGTCAAATCTATGGCTTTTTCAGTAGTCGTGTATGGATGCGATTGTAGGACCATAAAGAAGGCTGAGTGCTAAAGAACTGATGCCTTTGAACTGTGGTGCTGGGGAAGACTTTTGAGAGTTCCTTGGACAAGAAGATCAAACCAGTCAATCCAAAAAGAAATCAACCCTGAATATTCACTGAAGGGACTAATGCTGAAGCTGAAGCTCCAATACACTGGCCACCTGATGCGAAGAGCCAAATCACTGGAAAAGACCCTGATGTGGGAAAGATTGAGGGCAGAATGAGAAGGAGGCAACAAAAGACATGATGGTTGGACGGCACCACTGACTCAACAGACATGAGTCTGAGCATACTCTGGGAGATGGTAAAGTACGGGGAAGCCTGGCGTGCTGCAGTCCATGGGGTCACAGAGAGTCAGACACAACTTAGCAACTAAATAACAACAACAGAAATTAAAAGCTAGAAACACACAATGCTTTCATCGCACGAATTGAGATTGATACGCCTTTAAGCAATGAAGACATTACCCAAGGATGGGGTGAGCTGCTGAAAACTGACGAGAGAACTCAAACAATGATCTAGAAACATGAGAATAAAGTCTATAAAGAGTGTCCCACAGCCACCGATTCTGTGTAGAGTGTTCATTTATTTTTTGGTTTTCAAGCTTCTTCAATAAAACACAGGTGCACAAATGTTCCCCGTTTACATTTCAATGAACGGCTTCTGCCAGGCTGGGGGGGGGGTGGGGCGCAGAGGGGTGCGGGTGGGAGGGTATGGGATTCAGAAAGCCCCCAGAATTTAGAACCTGTCACTCTCACATGTATTAAAGTCACATCACTACCATTTTCCTCAGTAGCGAGAAAAACCCAGAATAGTTTTCAGACACAGAGACTATCATCCAAAAGTAAGGAGAGAGAGGTGGCAATAATACGGAAGTAAAACACAACTAAATGATGTTTCTCAAGGTCAGTGTCTCCATGGTGACGGCGGGTCCTCCGCAGACAGATGTCTCAGAGCCTCAGGCTCTGTGTCCGCATTCCAGACCAGGCCAGAGAAGCAGGGCCCTGCCACCATCATCATGTTCATCACGAACTGAGGTGAGCAGCCAAAATTTTCCTTCCTAAGCTTCAAAAGTGATGGAGTGAGTATTTTCATGTTCAAAATAGAAAACAGTTAATGAGAAACACAATTCACTTCCAATAAATTACATATTTTTAAACACTATGAATGCATGAAACAAGATAATATGGGCAGAGAGCAGAGCCCTGGGGTGGCAACTGTGGTGAGGATGGTGGGGTGACAGCCACGCCCACCTTGGGGCCTGCGGAGACCCCGGATGTGGCCACGCTGGGGTCCCAGTCTGGGGCCTCCGTTTAGAGGCAGATGCCCCGGTGAGCAGCTCTGCGCCTCTCACATCACTGACATCAGCAGCAACAGGACTGAGGTTCTCTTCCGGGAGAGGAGACGTACTCTCCTGGCTTCTTCTCAATGAGTATTTTTTCACTCTTACATTAGGTGATGCTAGCTGCCATTCCAAAACTGGCCCATCTTCATATACGTAGCTTTCTCTAAGCTGCCAAACACCGTCACCTCCTTAGGCATTCAGAGTTTGCCCCCAGTTTTTCATTAACCAGAAAGCACTTGATTTTACTAAAATGAGTAACACTGGGTCGTAATGACGTCGCTCTGAGCACTTCTGTCTGTCTCAGCCGCACGCCCCCCAACCCCATTGGAGCCCAAGCTCTGTCTGGGGTGTGGTCCCTTTGGACTCACACACACGGCAGAGAGCTGAGGCTAATGATGTAATGAGAATGTCACTCAAAATTTTATAAACTTTAATATGGACATTCAACTCCCATTTCTTTGCAAGTTGAGCAAGAAATGACAATTCTGCTAGCACCAGTACCAAACACTCTTTTTATATGGGGTTTTAAAATGTAGGGGATTGCAAATCTAATGCCTTATTCATGCTGCAAATTACTCTCCTTGGCATTGAAATATAACCGCAATTAAACCTGCAGTAAAGTGTTACACGAAAGCCCTGATTGCTTCCAGCGGAATCCTGAGCTTTCTTGGGACGCCAGGCATTGATGGCTGAGCCATCACTTCTGTCATCCACTTTTATTACCTGCCCAACAGTCCCTCAAAAGAGTTGGTTCTTGGCTTTCTGCAGTGTGGGTTTCCATTCCCCAGGACCAGTCCATAAAAGAACCCAGGATAGCCCCCTGCCCCTCGTGTCCATGATCCATTAGGTGTGCCCACTTCTTGCAGCATCCTCACTCCTGGCCAGGTACATCTCATCACTTTCCAGCTCTAGGAAGCACGTGATTTCAGGCCTTAGAGCTATGTTTCCAGTTCCTGCACCATGAAAGCAACCAAGTCAGTCACCCAACACCTCCTGAGTGCGTTGTGCCGGGAACAAAGAAATAGGAAAGACAGGCAGTCTCTGGCCTCAGGAAAGGTGCCTTCTGGTGAGGACAAGTGATATCAAAACAAAGAGCCAGTGTGCCGAGTCCCCTGAGGGCGCCTAGTGGAGGGAGCATCGAGGAACAGAAGGATCAGAACACACGCACGTGGGCAGAGGCGGGACAGGCCGTGATGTCCACTCTTGGGAAACTCACCTATTTAAGACCAACAAGGACCTACTGTACAGCATCAGGAACTCTGCTCAGTGTCATGTGTCAGCCTAGATGGGAGGGGAGTTTGGGGGTGAATGGATACATATGTATACATGTATAGCTGAGTCCATTGGCTGTCCACCTGAAACTATCACAGCATTGTTAATTTGCTACGTGTGTGCTAAGCCACTTCAGTCATGTACAACTCTTTGCAACTTTATAGACCATAGCCCACCAGTCTCCTCTGTCCATGGGATTCTGCAGACAAGAATACTGGAGTGGTTTTTCCTCTCCCAGGGGATCTTCTGGACCCAGCAATCAAATCTCTGTCTCCTGCATCACCAGGCTACTAGCACCACCTGGGAAGCCCTAAATGACTATACTTCAATATAAAATAAAAAGGTTTTTTTTTTAAATTATTGAGACTCTACAACTTAAACCCTGGGACATGAGAAGAGTTCCTAAGGGTGAGGAAGATGCAGTCAACTCAAAGCTGACCCCTCGACCCACCCACAGCCCAGCTGGAGGCAGGTCACCCTCATCACCGTGAGCCTAGTTTTCCGAAAAGGGCAGGAGTGGGGATGAACAGCTGTAGTTGTGAAATTCAGGACAGTGTTCAGGAGTGAGACATAGAATAGATGTAGAAGGTTTAGCCAGAAATCAGGAAAGCACAGTGTGAACCAATGTGCCGGGTAGAAACTATTTAAAATACAAAAACTCCATGTGTTAGAGAAAACAGTGGACACAGCTCCAGGCACACAGGCGCTGGGAGGCCGTCCAGCTCAGACGCGGCTCAGCATCGGCCTCCACGGCGAGAGGGAGGCATCTTGTCTGTTCTGACCTGTCTCACCAACATCTGGTCATCGTCATTCCGGTTGAGAACAAATCAAAGGCAGAAAAACGAAACTTTAGCACATTTGACATATTGATGTCAATTTGGTTTTTAAAAACTAAAGAAACAGGAATGGCTTAGTAAATAATAACTAGAAAAGCTATATTTCCACAATATCAATGGATCTCTAAAGCAAAAACCCCAACCAAATAAAAAGGCCTGGGTGCTGCCACCAGGAGGCTAATAGCATGGGGGGGGGGGCGGCGACCCAGGGGTCGAACCCACGTCTCCTGCATTGGCAGGTGGATTCTTTACCCCTGGGCATTTATGATATTACACTGAGTTTACTAAAAGGCACAAGAAGCATATTTTGGTAACATGCACAAAGGTGGAGTATCCGGACAGGAGGGGCACCTCCCACGGGCTGCCAGCCGCCCCGCAATCCTCCTGGACACCTGACAGGGGACCAGAGGGGATGAAAGTCCTCAGGTGGCACAAATCTGTGAGGATACCGGGGGACAGAACGTCTCGACAAAGCAGGACAGGGTCATGACCCTGGAGTGGTCCAGAGGTACCTCTGTTGTCCCTTCCCCAACACAGCCCAGACCATCGGTGGCCGTCGGTGGCCGTCGGTGGCCGTCAGTGGCCATCGGTGGCCGTCAGTGGCCATCGGTGACCGTCAGTGGCCATCGGTGACCGCTGGTGGCCACCAGTGACATCAGTGGCCGTCACTGACCTCAGTGACCGTTGGTGGCCATCGGTGGCCATTGGTGGGTGTCGGTGACCATCGGTGGCCACCAGTGACATCAGTGGCCGCCAGTGACATCAGTGACTGTCGGTGGCCGTCAGTGGCCTTCGGTGGCCATCAGTGGCCTTCAGTGGCTGTCGGTGGCCGTTGGTGGCCATCAGTGACATCGGTGGGCTGTCAGTGACTGTCAGTGACTGTCAGTGGCTGTCAGTGGCCGTCATTGACCGTCAGTGACCTCAGTGACCGTCAGTGGCCATCAGTGGCCGTCAGCGGCCATCAGTGACCTCAGTGACCATCAGTGATTGTCAGTGACCGTCAGTGACTGTCAGTGATCATCAGTGACCATCAGTGGCCATCAGTGATCTGGATGCCAGGCTGCATGAACATGGTTGGTGGGAGGTGGGGGGCAGGAGAACCCCCCTCAGGACCCCCTCCTGCCACATGCACTGAGCAGTCACATCAGAGAGTGGCCGCCCCTGGGTAAGAGCATGTGGACAGAGGGTCCAGGGACACCTGGGGTCCCTCTACCCCAAGGTGCCAGGAGGAGGCATGCCTGCTTCCCTTCCCCAGGCCACTCCCAGGAGATCAGAAGGTGAGTTTACAGGACGTCCGAGCCGCTCCAGGACTCAGCAAGGCAGACGATAAATAACAACAAAGAGAGACCTTTGAGACGTCGAAGGAATGAAACAGGCAAGAAGAACTCAGAAGAACAACTGCTTACTTCAGAGAACCAAGGGAGATGTTAGGAGGACGAGAAAGAGCAAAGATGAAGACCGTGAGGTCAGAGAGAGGGGACAGCGCCACATACAGTGGAAGCCGAGGGCTCTGGGAGGGGTGGGCCGGCAGTGAGGCCAACAGGGCCCCAGGAGACCAGCCTCCAGGGGCAGGGGGCGGAGGCCAGCCCAGGACATCCCCACATGGAGGACACAGGTCCTCACACTAAAGCGTGTGAGAGCACCAACAGGGAAGACTCGGAAAACTCTGTCCTCGACACCCGTCCTGACCAGCACCGGGCACAGGGAGACCCCCGGACGGCCAGCAGGGAGGCCAAGCCCGGCCCGGCCCGGCCCAGCACGTGGCCAGCCAGCAGGACTGACCCCGGGACCAGGGGACCCTGGGAGTTTATGAGATAAAGTGATAAGTCTACACAGCACCAAAGATGCGCTGAGTCAGAGCCATTCTGGACCGACGTCCACACTGGTGTACCAGCCTGTGTTCCGTCATCCGCCCGGGGAGCGCGTACCCAGGCAAAGAGAATCTGCTTTAGTATTACCTTTGAAATTAAAGTTTCCAGAGCCTTACAATGAAATTTATGTCAAATTAATTTCTGGGGCTCAATGAAGCTTAAAATGAATTCATAATGAGGTACATTTAAGAGGTGTATATAGGGGTTTGGAGGGGCTGATCAAAGAGGTCCCCTTCCTGCCATTAACTCTAATTTCATGATTATGACACATTTTATCCCACACGACACATAATCTAAGAGATGATATGCTTTTACAATTACTGTATATGCAGAATGTGTGACCAAATGGAAGTTGAATATTGCTACATTATTATTATCATTATTAGTTAATTGAGTATCAACAATGTGCACACTTATATGAGAGACAACGAAGAGAGAGTTCCTCTGTTGGAGATTTATATTTTAATTTAGACATACTTATAATTCCAATATAATACATACAACCTGAGAAAATCATTGTCTCAAAACTGCAAGAATTTCCTGAAATATGTGCTTACAAATCCTGATGACTGGGTGTCAACAAAGCGCAATATTTAAGAGATTCTGCTTTCATAGAAAATAAGGTATTTTGCATTTTTCACATGCAAATATTAAAAACTTTAAGAGCATATCTTAATAAATTCAGCTTCCTCAGAAAATGAAATGTGGAGCATTATAAAGACAGGAAAATGTGCAGAACTTCTGAATCTACTTCTCATGTATTGCTACCTTGATGCCATGAATATTACGTTTGAGCTGAGAAGGTAAAAATGGATATATCGTTTAATCTGGTTTAGACACAGATTCCTAATGATATACACAAGATTTTTACTTCTGTGTTCTCCTTCCTAAACAACACACATTCAACGAGAAACAGACAAATCATAGCATTTGTGGCCTGAGCGTGGTTATGCAGACCGTTTCATTCCATCCCCATTTGGAGAAAATGTCCAGTGCAGACAGTGGTGAACTACTCCAGGGCAGAGACGGCAGGACTCACCCATTCCTGAGCCCCTCCAGGAAATAGGCCATGCCCAGCCGGAACCATCGGGGCGGCCCCAAGGGTGTCAGAAGGTGCACTCCCGGCCCCCAGACACAGGCCGCAGGAGACAAGGAGCCCCGCAGCGCGGTGCCACAGACCTGTGGGTAAGAGCTGCAGGGTCCACGGGAACACGACGACCCTCCGCTGGGAATGACACACCTCTCCCTCCAGCATCCGGACTGCGCTCTCCTGGAACGACCGGCATTCTGTCAATGGTATAACTGTGGGAAGGTATTCACACTCATGTGTTTATACACAGAAACCCAGTGTTGCTCATATAAATAATAAAGAAAATTCGATAATCGTTTAATCATACAGAAGATTCACAAGATAGGGTGAGTCTTGAAAGTGACCACAGAGCATTTGCACTGACCACCAGGAAGTCACAGCCAAGCCGCCCCCGACCCTGGACATGGGGGAGCTCCCTGGCCTCCCGTGAGGATGCCCCTCATCCCCACATCGTCCAGCTCTGTCTCCACTTCCCCACGGACTGGCATTTTCTCTTTTTTTCAATGTTTTATTCTTTTACCTAAAACCTCAAATCCTTTTCTGGAATAAGTCATGACATAAATACATATAAAATTAGTTAAAACTTTAAATGATCATTTCATCCCTACCAGATTATAAAGCCAGCTGAATTTTTAATTAGATGAGCAATATCTTCAAAATATGTAAAGTCTAATTAATAAATAATGAATTTCTAAGTTGCTTCAGTCATGTCTGACTCTGTGTGACCCATAGACAGCAGCCCACCAGGCTCTCCCGTCCCTGGGATTCTCCAGGCAAGAACACTGGAGTGGGTTGCCATTTCCTTCTCCAATGCATGAAAGTGAAAAGTGAAAGTGAAGTCACCCAGTAGTGTCCAACTCTTAGCGACCCCATGGACTACAGCCCACCAGGCTCCTCTGTCCATGGGATTTTCCAGGCAAGAGTACTGGAGTGGGGTGCCATTGCCTTCTCCAATAAATAATGAATTAGGTGTCTATAAAACATTATATCAGCTCACCTCATTAACTGTTCAACTGGGTATTCATAAAACTTTTACTGCTTCTGAGGACAATTTATACATTGGTAAGATGTTTTCAGCTCCCTGAATGCCTGAGTAAGTAAGAGCACTGCCAAGGAACCGGGTCAACTATCATTTAACCAGGTACCACATTGTGAAAAATGACTGGTCCTTCAGTTCAGTTGCTCAGTCGTGTCCAACTCTTTGCGACCCCATGGACTGCAGCAAACCAGGCCTCCCTGTCCATCACCAACTCCCGGAGTTTACTCAAACTCATGTCCATCATGCCACCCAACCATCTCATCCTCTGTCACCCCCTTCTCCCACCTTCAACCTTTCCCAGAACCAGGGTCTTTTCCAATGAGTCGGTTCTTCGCATCAGGTGGCCAAAGTACCTTACATATTTGCAAATTAAAATACCATTATTTCTGGGCACCAGAATATGACACTGGAAAATAAAGCCATGACTTACTGAGACATAACCCCCACAAAATCAGCAAATCAGAGCATAAAATATTTACACGCCTGCCTGTTGCCAGTTCCTCCTGATGCCCTGCTGCCCTGGGCCGTCCTGGTGCCCACCCAGGCTTCCTGGAGCTGCCCACACCCACCCCGTCCTGCCCCAGGCCCTCCTATCCTGCCCCAGGCCTCCCTGATGCCGAACTGAGGCTTGAAATTGGTGGCAAAGACAAGCCTCATTCTTAACAATTATTTTCTACTGCAACAAGACACATATCTGCTCCAAACTTTCTTAAAACAGATGCCAGTAAAAATATGCTTCCAAAACAACCTAGCAACCATAACAGACACCAACAAAAATTGGCCAGAAAAATGTTTTGTGATACATCCAAATCTTCAGAGTTTGGGTTTTTTTTTCATTCAGTGATGGAAACTGCTAAAACGCTCTCCGTCTAAAGGAGCATTAGTCCTTTACACCAGCTCCACATGAAAAGCACAGAAGTAAAGCGCTGTAAAGGGGACGTTTCCGGGCACAAACCAGGATTTCAGGTAACAGCGTGAGCCAGGCTGGGACCTGGGACCCAGGACCCTTCAGTGCAATGTGTGCGCCTGAACAATGACTCCTCGAGCAACAAAATACAAAGAAACTATCAGGGACTAACAATGACTGCATGAAGAATATGATGTAAAAAGGCCAAAACCCAGCTGCCACGTGGAGGTGTCGAGGGCAAAAGCAAAGTCCCATGCATGAACCAAGGGGGGCGGACCCCCAAGTCACCTCCCCGCCCGACCCCTGACCTGGCCCCACCCTTACCCCATGTAAGGGGAAGAGCAGGGCTCCTGTTACTTGTTCTCGCCCACCGCACCCATCCCACCCACCCCACCCATTGCAGCAGAAGCCCCAGTAAAGCCTTACCTGAAGTCTTCGCCTGGCAAGCATGCTCCTTCCCTCCAGGGGCCTGGCGGCTCCAGGCCTGGGGTCACGGTTGTCAGGTGCCTAAGAGACCGACTTGGCCTTGCTAGGAGCCAGGAGCTCCGAGCTCAGCCCAGCCAGCCCCCCACTCCCCAACCCCACATCATCAGTCTCTCTCCACATGGCTCCCAGCCGGCAGCGGGGCTGGGGTCTGGGACCTCCCGACCGAATGCAGGCGCCTCACGCGGCCCCTCCGTTTACACGCAGAACTCACCCGTCTCCTCTACTGTCACGGGTGCACACCCACGGAGCTCTTGGTGCCTTTTTCCCACAAGACCCAGAGGACACAGATGGGGGGAAGCCATCTTCACAGCCACTAACCTCCATGGAGACTCCAAAGGACCTCGGCGTGGGGAGCAGACGGTGAGCGAAGCCCGGCGGGCTGCTGGGGCAGAGCCATGTCTGGTCCCTTCCCGCCGCCGGCTCACACCTGCCGGGTCACCTGCAACCGAAATAGGAACACTCGAGGTCAGGGCGGCGCCAGGCTGGCTGCGGGGCTTGTGTGACTATTGAGGAGAAGCACATACAGCGTTTTCACCCCACGTGCTGGATATGTCGTCCTGATTCCAGCATTCTGATAACTGTATTTTAGTAAAATTTGTTCCTTGGAACTCGTATTTTATTTTGTGCATTTTAATGCATTCTGACCATCGTTCCAGCAAAGGCACAGGGGTGGGGGACAGCAGAGGGGAAGGTGAGGGGATTAGGACTCTGCCCTAAAGCCACCTCGTTCACGTCCCACCCGCCCAAGAAGGAAGGCGCCTTCTGGCCTAAGGATGCTCCAGACGACTGCCCAGAAGGATATCTGCAGGAAAGCAAGTGAGGTTATTGTTTCCTTTCTTCTTCTAGAGTTGGAGCCCAAGAGCAAAGGCAGAAGAGCGTCTCCGCCAAGGCCCGTTCTCTGAGCCGGAGCGAGCGGAGTGGGCTGGAGGCCCTCCAGCTGCTCTGCAGCCTCCCTGCCATCGCCTGGCCCCAGCCTCCAGCAGGTGCAGCCCAGCCTTCCAGGGCCCCTTACGCGCCAGCCACTCCCTCTCCAGCCTCCCTGCAGCCACCAGCCTGCCTGGTACCCAGGGCCCTGCCATCAGCCCCGACCCCGACAGCCCCCAACACGTCCCTACCTGGCTCTCCCCTCCTGGGGGTGGGCGCCCCCCGCATCACCTGCTGCCTCTGACCAGCGGCTCTCAATGAGTCCTGGGCTCCTGCCAGTGCCACCCATTCTGGCACATGCCCCCACAGAGGGCCCTTGAAAGCCATTCCCAGCAAAACCCTGCATTTTCCAGGTCCAGGCACACGTGCCAAGCGCCCCAACACGCCTACCGGCCCCTCAGATCCCACCATTGTCTCCTCTGCTGGGGCCGCTCAGCCACCTCTCACCCAGCATCTGCTTCACCAAAGCGCCCACAGGGCCTTGGGGCTGCCGCTGCGCTTTGGGACTGCGGCTCCAGGCGACCCCTGCTTCCGTGTGGGGCTCGTGCGTCCCCGAGAGCTGATCCGCACGTCATTCCCGAGTGTGGACACCACACAGCAGAGAGGAGGCCCCCACGGGTCCAGTCCTGCAGCTGGAAAACCAGCGTTTGTCCTCATTCATGGAAATCTCCAAATACATTTCCAAACGTGATCATATCCACAAACGGCTGCCAAAACCCAAGGCCTCCAGTCCAGAACAAAGGCGCAGAACCACAGAAGGTAAAACCAGCCACTCCCCAGCCTCCAGGCCCACAGCTGAGAACGTGCTATGAAGACCCGATGCCTGCCCTGACGGTGTGTATACCAGAAGGGCGGTCAGGATAGTCGCTATCAGACACGACAGCAGCCTCGTCACATCCGCAGCATCACTATTTCCACGCATGTCAGAGGCAGCAGCAGCTGAGGACGAACCATACAGCCCAGATGTGGATCCACACTGCCTTCCTGGGTCTCTGCTGCAGGCCCAGGGCTGGCCCTGCAGGACTGCAGGGGCCTGGACGTCAGGCTGCGGCTCAGGCAGGGCGCCCCCCTCCACCCCTCATCTTTGCGGCGTCCATACAGCAGCAGGAACCAGCCGTGACCACCCGGAGCTCGTCACAGGGCTCCTGGCCTCCTGCTCGGGGTGCCCCCGGGCCCGCACTTCGTCCTGGGAGCTCAAGCTCCAGCTCCGGTACTATTCGGGTGAATTCTAAGCCAGACGCGGTCCCATCCTTGACCTCCGTGGCCTGGTTTCATCCCCAGCCTTGCAGGTGAGTCCGGAGGACACCCTGCGGGATCCACTGCCCCCGGGCGCCACCAGGACACAGCTCTGTCCAGCGGCAGCCCAGGAATCAGGGGCCCGAGCCCTTTCTCTCCAAACTGACGCGTGTTTTTACTTTCCTCCATCTTCCCTGAATCTGAGAGCTACACACACGGGCTCCTCCTTCTTACACGAATGAAGAGTGAGGAAGTGGGCGCACAGGAAGGAACCAGGAGTCCAGGCAAACCCACCCAGCGGCTCAGCGTTCATGCTGCCCCGACCCTCCATGTCCAGGCACCTCCATCCTCAGCACGGTACTGGAAGAAGGGCCTGGGGCAGCTCCTGGGGGTGGCCAGCCTGTGGGACCGAGCCCTTGACCTGCAGATCTGACGCTGACTCCAGGGAACAGAGTCAGAACTGAGTTAGCGTATGAAAGGTAAAGAGGGTGTTTCATCAGATCCCTGACAAGCTGCTGACATTTTCTCTAACAAAATAATGTTTGAGGCTTGCATTGCAGGTGATGAGGGAGAGCTGAACTGTAACTGAACTGCTTATATTTCTTTTATCTCAGAACAATTACACCTCAAGTCCACTGAAGCCAACCGCCTAATCAAATCCCACGGCACCTCGACGTCCCTGCAGTCCGACACTGTCCCTCCCCAGAAAGTTGCGGAGACGAAAGGAGAATAAGCCAGGAGCTCTATTTCTCCACCCGTCCCCCACGCCCTCCCACAGTTAGATCCCCATCAGGGGACGGAACTATTAATATAAAAGTGTTCCCGGGTCAGAGCTCCGTGATGTACCTTCTAAACTGAGACACAATTATTTCTATCAGAACCAGTCCTCAATCCAGACGCAAGAGATCCGTGCTCCCCAAAACCACCCAGTGAAGCCACATGGTCCAAACTGCCCTTGTCGGGAAAAACCAGGCACCATTTTGAGGCGTGACTGTGATGCCCATTACGAAAATTAGTTTTCAATATAATACATTATTAAGTCGCTGTTCCTGCCTGCCTTACAGGAGTCAGAGGCCCACAGGAGCCAGATCAAATTTAGGCAAAGGAATTCTCAAGTTAATTTAGTTTAATTATGAGAGCTGAAAACTACTACTGAGTCTGCCCTGTTAATGAACGATCCTGGTTAATGAATGGTTCTGGTTAAATTGTAGCTCTTTCACCAGGTCCCCTTCTTTATTGCAAACTTCCCTAAAAGCCAGCTAAGTGGAGTCAGAACCCCTCGCTAAACCTGAATCATAAATGATTTTTTGCACCGTAAAATTTAAATCTCAGGCCCTATCGTCATGAAGTTGGACCGCTCTCCCCACGTCCAACACCGTGGAAGGTGGAGAACACCCAGACTGCCACTCGCCCCCGGCCCTGTTCTTTGCCCTCAGCAGCAGCTCCGGGCCAGCAGCCTCTCAGTTACAATCTTCCTGTTGCTTCTGCATCACCGGCCACGGCCCCAGGTTTCAGGTCCGCCCTCAGGGCTCACCTCCTCCACTCTGCCTTTGCACAGTCGACAATCCAGCTGCATCCAGGCCAGCCCCACCCCATGGGGCCACACTTACTGGAGATTGTGCCCAGCTTGTCTGCGTGACCACGTACACATGCTCCAGGCGTGCTCATCGTCAAATAACAAAACCCACGCGTGTTGGAAGCCTGCCTTGGGGCCCACGGTCCTTGGAAGCTCACACAGCTTCCCCGCGGCGTGGGCAGCATGCACGCGGGCAGAAAGTCAGTCTCCATCTCACTCCAAGTCCCCCCGCCCCAGGCTCTCTGGTTCTTCCCTGAGAAGTCCCACTCGGCTCGCACGCCCCTGGCTCCCCGAGAGCCTGTTCTGGGGCCTTGCCGCCTCCCTATTGTCCTCGGGCCCCGTGGCCCCGCCAGCCCCCTTCCAGTGCTCCTGCCCCTCAAAGACCTGCTACTCCTCTCCTCTCATCCACACCCCGGGACCCCTGCCTTAAGCCTCCTCTGACTTTCTCTTCCTGTGACTCATTCACTCCAGGGCTTCAGCCGCTGCCCACTGGTTGACAGTTTTCTAAGCTGCTTCTGCTGCCTCAGACACCTCCACTTTGATGTCCGGCAGACACGAATTTTAACACGTCCCTAACAGACACGTCCCTCCTTTCCTGTAAATCTCCTTGGAAAGCATCACCCTGGAGTCACTCTTGTGAATTCCTGGTCCCTGACGCCCTCCCCAAATCATCCGATGATGACGTCATATCAACTCCCACCCCCAGTTCGCTTCCATTTCTGCCCGTCTGTCCATCACTGCCCTTCTGTCCATTGCACGAGGCCTCTATCTAATCTCTCAGGGACTTTATCGGGCAGCCTCCTAGCTAAGTTCTATGCACTAGTCTTGTCCCAATCTAATCTCTGCATCCCCACAAAGGTCAAACACCAAGCCAATCTCACCTCTCAGTCTTAAAGCCCTTGGGGCCGTTCTGGGCAAACTCCAAAGCACAGGTCCTCAGGATGCCCCCCAGCCTTGAATCACACGTCCCATCAAGGGAACCCTGCAGCCTTTGGGCATGGCTCCTGTGCTTCTGAGCTTGGAGTCCCCTTTCTGGTGTCTGCCCTCCCCACTCTGTCCACACACCCCTCACTGGTCCGTAAACCTCAGCTAGGGTTGCACACGTTCTGGGAAATGGCCTCTGTCTCCCCCTCTCGTCTGAGCTGGGGACCCTGCCTGGGAGTCAGGGGTCCCGAGTGCATACCAGCATTGCACTTGGTACACAGAACCTGCTCCTGGTCTTACCTTCCGCCTTCACTAGGCCTTGAATTTTGAGCATGGATTCTTTGTGTTTCTAGCTCATGGCTGCAGGCCTGACACCCAGCAGTTGTTGGGTGAAGCCTCTTGAATGGGTGTTGCTGGTGTGCAGGGTGTGGAGGTCTCTGGGGGCAGAGACAGGACCCCCCCCCCCGTTCTGTGCATTTCTCCCTCAGAGCTGACCCATTAGCAGAATTACCTTTCCCCAGGAAGTGCCTGGCCACCAGAGATCATGGGCCACATTCGGCACTGAATTGACAGCATTGTCTTGATTGAAGTAGCAGTCAGCTAGAGACCCTCAAAGGGGGCGTCCTCACAAAGGGCTGCCCTGAGCACAAATCTGAGATTAAGCGGCACTCTGATGCTGGAACAATGAGGGTAAATCTTGGAGGGCTGCACGCCATCTCAAGAGACCTCGGGATCCTCAGCCTCCTCACCTGCTCCTTCCTGAAGTCCCTCCCCCAGAGGCTGAGCCTGGGGCCTGAGTCGCAACCCCGCCTTCTCCCACAGCGAAGGCTCGCCAGTCACTCCTCACAGCGCACCTCAGCAGGCCCAGGGGTGAAAGCGTCCTCGGGTGAGAAGGAAGCAGCGCAGTGCCGCTGTCAACTTTGAGAACGTGAGCAAACAACACGATGGCCGCATGGCAAACCCTTCAGCAAGTCGATGGTCCCAAAGCTCTGCCTTCAGCAAAGTTGCAGGAGGCCCTACCCGAGTCTTGATGGTATAGGTCACTGAAAATAGTTTCAATGATTGATCACCGTGTGATTACTGGCATGCACCCCAGAAGGAAGTAACTTGGCAAATATATCCATAAAAACAGAATCGATTTGAGAGGAATGCTATCCCATTCCAGCAATGAGTAATATTCATCTACAAATACGTAACTAGATAGAAACCACACTGTCTCCATCGCATCTATAAACTTCTGACCACTGTGTTGAATAATTATTAATATTTCTTTTAAGTGATTGTGTGCTGTGTGCTTAGTTGCTCAGTTGTGTCCGACTCTTGCAACCCCATAGACTGTAGTCTGCCAGGCTTTTGTGTCCATGGGATTCTCCAGGCAAGAATACTGGAGTGGGTTGCCATTTCCTTCTCCAGGGGATCTTCCCAACCCAGGAATTGAACCCAGGTCTCCTGTATTGCAGGCAGACTCTTTACCAACTGAGCTACGTTGCTTCTTTAAGTGATTAATATTTATTAAATTTTATAATTTTTTTTGATAGACTATGTCCTTACAATAATTATACCAATAAATCCAAAAGAAATCAGAGCTTTACAAATACAAAATTTTCCCAATTATTTTAAGCATAGGGAATTCTTTTTCTTCAAAGAAGCATGATAAGATAATGGACCAAAAAAATAAAACATGTTATATAACATTAGGCTAAACTCCTATTGGGAAGAGAAACAGAAATTTAAGGGGAAAAATAATATTTAACTTCTGGCTGTTAAGGAAAGAATAGTTATCATGTATTTTTAGATGGATAGTGCCATGTACCAAATTGCTATAGTATTAGGCTCATATGATCCATTTTAATTTTTAAAGACCAGTATATATCAATATGGTGGAAATTACTTCTTTGCAACTATCCGAACTGATGAAAAAAGGCAGAAGTCTTCTTGAAAGGTGCAAAAGGCAGCGTTGTTCTGTGATGCTCTGTAGGCGTACCCAGGAGAAGAAACTTGACAGCTAGGTATTCTGTGACTACCTGGGGTCCCTCTGGGCACTGAGGGCAGTGCCAGCAGACACACCCAGCCTACAGGAGGGAAGGCCAGAGCCTGGAGAAGGGAACGACTAGCTCGGGAACAATGGCATTCGAGGGCCTGCATGGAGGCCTTAGAGTCTGGGGGAAGGCTCCATGCAGAAGAACCCTCGAGCTGTGGGTGGTAGAGTGAGTCCTGGACAGTCTCCAGGCAGGGCAGATGCTGAACAGAACACCAGAGATGGGAAGCCTGGGGTGTACCGAGCCCAGGATTGCAGGAGGGGCAGGCGCAGCTGGCATCCAGGGCCGGGCTGGAGAGGCCAGGTGGTGGGCACCCCCGGGGGTCTTAACGGAGCAGAGCATCAGGACCTGGTTTGTATTCGGAGGCCACTCTGACCGCCGCAGGAAGACCGGAGGCAGGAGTTCAACTGGGAAATGTCACATGGTTCAGGGGAAGAGACAACACGGATAACAAGGCCTGGAGGAACTGACAGCCCACTGTCAGGGGAGGTGCTGGGGTGCGGACAGAACAGCTAAGCATCCCCAGCCAGCAGTGAAACAGCCCTGATTTGCTGAGGACGTCCTAGGGCCCAGCGCACCTGGAGTGACTCCTCTACCCCTCACCAAGGTCCCACGGCAAGGAGGGCTATTTGTTAATTGCCTACAACTGATGAGGGGCTTTGGCATAGTCAATAAAGCCTTTGACTGTGTGGATCACAAGAAACTGTGGAAAATTCTGAAAGAGATGGGAATACCAGACCACCTGACCTGTTTCTTGAGAAACCTGTATGCAGGTCAGGAAGCAAGAGTTAGAACTGGACATGGAACAACAGACTGGTTCCAAATAGGAAAAGGAGTACGTCAAGGCTGTATATTGTCACCCTCCTTATTCAACTTCTATGAAGAGTACATCATGAGAAATGCTGGGCTGGAAGAAGCACAAGCTGGAATCAAGATTGCCGGGAGAAATATCAATAACCTCAGATATACAGATGACACCACCCTTATGGCAGAAAGTGAAGAGGAACTAAAAAGCCTCTTGATGAAGGTGAAAGAGGAGAGTGAAAAAGTTGGCTTAAAACTCAACATTCAGAAAATGAAGATCATGGCATCCGGTCCCATCACTTCATGGGAAATAGATGGGGAAACAGTGGAAACAGTGTCAGACTTTATTTTGGGGGCTCCAAAATCACTGCAGATGGTGATTGCAGCCATGAAATTAAAAGATGCTTACTCCTTGGAAGGGAAGTTATGACCAACCTAGATAGCATATTAAAAAGCAAAGACATTACTTTGCCAACAAAGGTCCATCTAGTCAAGGCTATGGTTTTTCCAGTGGTCACGTATGGATGTGAGAGTTGGACTGTGAAGAAAGCTGAGCGCCGAAGAATTGATGCTTTTGAACTGTGGTGTTGGAGAAGACTCTTGAGAGTCCCTTGGACTGCAAGAAGGTCCAACCAGTCCATCCTAAAGGAGATCAGTCCTGGGTGTTCATTGAAAGGAATGATGCTAAAGCTGAAACTCCAGTATTTTGGCCACCTCATGCAAAGAATTGACTCATTAGAAAAGACCCTGATGCTGGGAGGGATTGGGGGCAGGAGGAGAAGGGGACGACGGAGGATGAGATGGCTGGATGGCATCACCAACTCGATAGACATGAGTTTGAGTCAACTCCAGGAGTTGGTGATGGGCAGGGAGGCCTGACGTGCTGTGATTCATGGGGTCGCAAAGAGTTGGACACAACTGAGTGACTGAACTGAACTGATGAGGGACTTCCCTGGCGACGAAAACAGTAAAGAATGTGCCTGTAGTACAGGAGACCCCGGTTCAGTCCCTGGGTGGGGAAGATCCCCTGGAGAAGGGAATGGCAACCCACTCCAGTGTTCTTGCCTGAGAAATCCCATGGACAGAGGAGCCTGGCAGGTTACAGTCCCTGGGGTGGCAAAGAGTCAGACCTAACTCAGCAATCGATGAGACTCCAGGCACAGAAACTGGGAGGAACCGTCTGGGATGTGGGACAGCTGGGCAGAAAGGGTGAGTGTGGCCACCTGTCCTGAGGCCGCGTGCAGAGGGCCCGGTCTGCGGTGGAAATACAACTCGCCTTGTAAACCGTTGCCGGGACAGAACCCAAGGGCCAAATGGAAGGTATCTGCAGGCTGGCCTTTCATGGACCTCAGTCCTTGACTTAGTTCTCTCCCTCAAAGAGGAAGTTCTTATGAAAAGTGTTGAGATGGGAGAGACACCGGAGGATCTAAGACAAATCCCCTATTTTTCACCTCGGGAACTGCAAACTCAGGGAGGCGGTCCACCCAGGCTTACAATGAAGATAAAGGCTCAGCTTGGGCCACGGAGGCCGAGGCGTGGCTTCCAGAAGCAGACAGTGGATCCCTGAGAACAATCCTGATGGAACCACTTTTTTGGAGTTATTTAGGCAGAGATAGATATGGCTACAGAGAGGCACATGTGTCTGATGGTCCTTTCAAGCCCCATTTTTGCTAAATGTTCATAGGCTACAAAACATCCCCTTCCCTTTTCCATCATGAGTCTGTGAATTCCATGTGAACAGCCCACACTCACCGGAAGTTCCCAGGATGATGCAACGCGATGAAGAGGAGCAAGAGGAGGGCGTCGGAGCCCGCACCTGCGCCCTGGTGACTGACGGGCCCCTGCCTGTCTGTGCCCGCCCGCAATGCAGGCTCCTATTCACCCGTGAGGCACGTGGCAGCTGCTAAATGGCTGTCTATGGCAGTTTGGTGAAAACAATAATAATACGTTATAAATCAATGAAAATGAAGTTTTTGCTGTGTTAATCTGATATAGATTTGCTAACATTTGTATGAAATTCAATTCTGTTTGATTGCATCAGCATATGCTTCATTTCTTCCAGCACTATTGATTTTGAAGGTTCTTATCCATATGTCTAAATTATTTCTATTACATCCTTGCATTACTGTTCAGAAATAACCTGGGTAAACGGAAGCCATTTTTTCCCATTTTCTGTTGTTTTTCCCTTTTCTCATCCTCATTCATTGCTTGGGTCTGTATTTTGAATGGAAAGAAGTACCTTTAGAAGAGCCTTCCTTCCTTCAGGAACAGTTAATGCTGAATTATCACTGCAATGTGCAGATTTCCATTGTTAACATTTATGATTGTCATTATTGTTATTATTTTCATTGCTATTGTTTTCTGAGAGCATCTGTCTGTTTTGATGGGTCAAATTTTCAAGGAGGGTTTAAATGATCCTGGAATCTACAGCTACATATTAATCTTCCTTGGGGGGAAAAATCGTGTGATTGTGCATCTTACTGAGGCCAATTAATAACCAAAAAATGCTGAATTTTCAACACAGAATCAAAAAGGAAAGGAAATCAAAGGGAAAAACGCATGTTGAAGGCCAAGAAAGCAGTGTTGAAAAGCATCCACAGACACAAAAAAAGTGAGATCCCGATGTCACCCACCTTCCGGCAACCCAAATATCCTCGGAAGAGCGCCCCCCACCCTGGAGAAACAGGGTCGACCACTAGGCCACCATCAAGTCCCCATCAAGCGCCCCCTCACCACTGAGTCACCGTGAAGAAAATAGAAGACAACAACTCACTGGTACTCACTGTGGACGTCAAAGCCCATGAGCACCAAGTGAAACAGGCCCTGAAGCCTCCGACACTGACGTGGCCAAGGCCAGCACCCTGGTCAGACCTGCTGCAGAGGAGAAGGCATGTGTTCAGCTGGTTCCCGACTGGTACGCTTTGCACGTCGCCAGCAAAACCGGGATAAGGCAATGGTACCCACTCCAGTACTCTTGCCTGGAAAATCCCATGGACAGAGGAGCCTGGTGGGCTGCAGTCCGTGGGGTCGCTAAAAGTCGGACACGACTGAGCGACTTCACTTTCACTTTTCACTTTCATGCATTGGAGAAGGAAATGGCAACCCACTCCAGTGGTCTTGCCTGGAGAATCCCAGGGACGGGGAGCCTGGTGGGCTGCCGTCTATGGGGTCGCACAGAGTCGGACACGACTGAAGCAACTTAGCAGCAGCAGCAGCAACAAAACTGGGATAATCAAAACTGAGTCCCAGGTGGCGCTAGAGGTGAAGAACCCGCCTGCCAAAGCAGGAGACATAAGAGACATCTGTTCGATCCCAGGGTCGGGAAGATCCCCTGGAGGACAGCACAACAACCCACTCCAGTATTCTTGTCTGGAGACTCCCATGGACAGAGGAGCCGGGTGGGCGCCAGTCCATGGGGTTGCAGGGAGTTGGACACAACTGAGCAACAAACAGCATGTGCTGCGTTCAGCTCCTCTGAACTGAGTGCCCCTTGTCACCCTCCATCTGTGGCCCTGGGGGCAGGGAGGGGGGTGCTTTCTGCCTCCCGTTCCTACAGGATGTCCCATCTCCTCTCAGAGACCCGCTTCTGTTCGTGCAGTCTGTGCTTGGTATCACCTGCTGCAGGGGGAACGGGGGAAGCTAACACTCACTGACGGAAGCTCTTCTACTTGGAAGTGAAACTGATTCTAAGTCAGCGCCCAAGCAGAGGGCCGGGCTCAGAATACCTCCGAGTCTCTGGTGCCGTGAAGGCTGCGCCAGGATTACTTGCCAAGCGCTGGCACTTCTCACTCAAACCTGACCTGCCATCTTTTATACAGCAACCTATATGTTACAAATGAAGCAATTTATTTTAACTGTTAGCAATAGCTTTTAAAATAATGAGGACAAATCACAGTGTTACAAAGAATACAGCAAGCTCACCAGAACTCCAAAGAAACATTCTCGACCTTGGCAGCTCGTTCCAGCAATTCCTGCATATACTTTAAATTTGTATTTACATGTGAAATAAAATCTGTATTGTGCATCACATCACCTTAAAGCAACAATTTTTTTTTTTTATCTCTTCTGAGACAAATTCCACCAGAACATGAGACGAGGTAGCACAAAGCCATTTTTACAAGCAACATAGAAAGTTAGTTTGCCTTTATTTTCTGTTGCATCATCAGGCTTTTTTCCACCCACGGCCCTTAATTTTTAACTCAGTGCTCTTAGGGAAGAGGCAAAAGTAAACACAACTGCTAGAGGCCAACCCACGTTCTCTGCTCTTTGCAGGACAGGAACCAGGCTCTGAGCCCCGCTTCCCGATCAAACTGGACAAATGGAAAGAGGGTGGAGCACTGAAGCCGCGGCTAGAGGGCCCTGGAGAGGCCGGTGGGTCTCAGCCCCACGAGCTTCAGCCCAAACCATCTGGGACCAATGGTCGGCTCCAGGGGCAGAGTCCACTTGCACCCTCAGGGTGTGTTTTGAGGTTAAAGAAGTCATTCCACCTGGGCTGCCTGGAGCCCTGAAACTAAGTGGAAAGCATTTGGAAAACATGTAAATACCTAAGCTGACAAAACACTCATGGAGGTCGCCCCACCTCCTCTGCCAGCCGTGACGAGGGCTTTCAAGGGAACTGGGGTGGGGCGACTTGCCTTGATTTCATTTAATGATAAGGCATCAATCTCTGCAAATTAGACAATTTTAGCAAACCACATTCTTAAAAGCATGCACTAACTTAACTTTACCGAAACTTTACTCCAATCAAAATTAGTTTTATACATACGTACTTCCATATGTGTAGACATATATATATATAAAGAAGAGAGACAGAACCAGGGCTTACCAGGAAAATAAAAGATCCCTTTAAGTGACTTTAACAGAGGAAATAGAGCTTTAAAAGTAAAGATCTTTTTTTTTTTTTAATCTAAGAGCATCAAGCTACATTATTAGATTTAGTTTCAGGAGTTTATTTATGCAATGCCTGTAATTAACAAATATTTTCAGCTGGGCTCCCTGTGCTATAGAGCAGCTTCCCACCAGCCATCTATTCTACACGTGATACTGCTGCTGCTAAGTCGCTTCAGTCGTGTCCGACTCTGTGTGACTCCATAGACGGCAGCCCACCAGGCTCCCCCGTCCCTGGGATTCTCCAGGCAAGACCACTGGAGTGGGTTGCCATTTCCTTCTCCAATGCATGAAAGTGAAAAGTGAAAGGGAAGTCGCTCAGTCGTGTCCGACTCTTAGCGACCCCATGGACTGCAGCCCACCAGGCTCCTCCGCCAAGGGATTTTCCAGGCAAGAGCACTGGAGTGGGTGCCACTGCCTTCTCCCTACACGTGATAGTGTATATACAACACTGATAGTGTATATATGTGATAATGTATACATGATAGTGCGAGTGTATGTGATAATGTATACATGATAGTGCGAGTGTATACATGATAGTGCGTGTGTGTGACATGATACATGATAGTGCGAGTGTATACATGATGAGTATGTGATAATGTATACATGATAGTGCGAGTGTATACATGATAGTGCGAGTGTATGTGATAATGTATACATGATGTATACATGTATACATGATAGTGCGAGTGTATGTGATAATGTATACATGATAGTGCGAGTGTACATGATAATGTGATGTATGTGATAGTGTATATATGATAGTGCGAGTGTATACATGATAGTGTGAGTGTATGTGATAATGTATACATGATAGTGCGAGTGTATACATGATAGTGTGAGTGTATGTGATAATGTATACATGATAGTGCGAGTGTATACATGATAGTGTGAGTGTATGTGATAATGTATACATGATAGTGCGAGTGTATACATGATAGTGTGAGTGTATGTGATAATGTATACATGATAGTGCGAGTGTATACATGATAGTGCGAGTGTATGTGATACATGATAGTGCGGTGTATACATGATAGTGCGAGTGTATGTGATAGTGTATACATGATAGTGCGAGTGTATACATGATAGTGCGAGTGTATGTGATAGTGTATACATGATAGTGCGAGTGTATACATGATAGTGCGAGTGTATGTGATAGTGTATACATGATAGTGCGAGTGTATGTGATAATGTATACATGATAGTGCGAGTGTATACATGATGATAATGTGATAATGTATACATGATAGTGCGAGTGTATACATGATAGTGCGAGTGTATGTGATAGTGTATACATGATAGTGCGAGTGTATGTGATAATGTATACATGATAGTGCGAGTGTATACATGATAGTGCGAGTGTATGTGATAATGTATACATGATAGTGCGAGTGTATGTGATAATGTATACATGATAGTGCGAGTGTATACATGATAGTGCGAGTGTATGTGATAATGTATACATGATAGTGCGAGTGTATACATGATAGTGCGAGTGTATGTGATAGTGTATACATGATAGTGCGAGTGTATACATGATAGTGCGAGTGTACGTGATAGTGTATACATGATAGTGCGAGTGTATACATGATAGTGCGAGTGTACGTGATAATGTATACATGATAGTGCGAGTGTATACATGATAGTGCGAGTGTATGTGATAATGTATACATGATAGTGCGAGTGTATACATGATAGTGCAAGTGTATGTGATAATGTATACATGATAGTGCGAGTGTATACATGATAGTGCGAGTGTATACATGATAGTGCGAGTGTATGTGATAATGTATACATGATAGTGCGAGTGTATGTGATAATGTATATATGATAGTGCAAGTGTATACATGATAGTGAGAGTGTATATATGATAGTGCGAGTGTATACATGATAGTGAGAGTGTATATATGATAGTGAGAGTGTATGTGATAATGTATATATGATAGTGCAAGTGTATACATGATAGTGAGAGTGTATATATGATAGTGAGAGTGTATGTGATAATGTATATATGATAGTGCGAGTGTATGTGATAATGTATATATGATAGTGCGAGTGTATACATGATAGTGAGAGTGTATATATGATAGTGCAAGTGTATACATGATAGTGCGAGTGTATATATGATAGTGCAAGTGTATACATGATAGTGCGAATGTATATATGATAGTGCGGTGTATACATGATAGTGCGGTGTATATATGATAGTGAGAGTGTATGTGATAATGTATATATGATAGTGCGAGTGTATACATGATAGTGAGAGTGTATATATGATAGTGCAAGTGTATACATGATAGTGCGAGTGTATATATGATAGTGCAAGTGTATACATGATAGTGCGAATGTATATATGATAGTGCGAGTGTATACATGATAGTGCGAGTGTATATATGATAGTGAGAGTGTATGTGATAATGTATATATGATAGTGCGAGTGTATACATGATAGTGAGAGTGTATATATGATAGTGCAAGTGTATACATGATAGTGCGAGTGTATATATGATAGTGCAAGTGTATACATGATAGTGCGAATGTATATATGATAGTGCGAGTGTATACATGATAGTGAGAGTGTATATATGATAGTGAGAGTGTATGTGTGAGTGTATACATGATAGTGCGAGTGTATACATGATAGTGAGAGTGTATATATGATAGTGCGAGTGTATACATGTCGACGCTACCCGCTCCATTTGTCCCATTCTCTCCTTCCCCCACTGTGTCTGTTCTCCACATTTGCATCTCCATTCCTACCCTGCAAATAGATTTATCAATACTACTCTTCCAGATTTCATATATATGTGTAAAGCAATTTTCCTCCAATTAATAAATATATTTAAAAATTAAAAAGCACTTAATTATACTTTTGAAAAAAACAAACAACTATCTTTGATAGTCAAAGGTTGACCCTGAAGACTTTAACTTAAGTCCTAAAGTTTAAATTAGCCCAAGGGGTCACAAAGACTCAGACACGATGGAGCAACCGAGCACGCCATCCAAACCCTGCTCCCTCCCGACCTCCTGTGCATTTCACATCCTAGAATTAAAGCAAGCACAGGTGGCCTGCAGACATGAGCAGTGTCTTCTGGAACAGCGTCCAGTGAGGACAGGATCAGGGTTTCCAGAAGGAAGACCTAACATCACACACACGACTCAGCTTTGTGACTGGGATTTGAGATACTCAGCGGTAAACTGAGGCTGTTTGACAGTGAGAGGCGGGCCGCGTGTGTGCAGGTTGTTGTAGCGCACCTCCGCTGACCGTTTCCACAGCTCCCTTGTTGCCCCTGGCCTCCGCCTTCAGTTCTGAGCCCTCGTCACTCCCTGTGGGTCAGCCAGACCCAGACAGAGTCGAGTCCTTCCCGCATTACTGTTTTCTTTCCAAAAAGGCTTCCAAAGACCCAGTGCCCTGCTGTCCTCTGCCGTCACCCTGAGTGGGGTCTTGGCAGCATCTCATGGGCTGGGTGGTGTGTTCTTGGGGCAAACCCAAGCCTGGCCATGATCCAGCCCCAAACTCTGTGCCCAGCTTTCAGTGACCCGGTCCTCTGGCCCCACAGCTCTGCCTGGAGCCCAGGTTCTGCGTGCTCCTCCATAACTGACGCTTTTTGCTTGGGTTCTTCCTATCACACCTTGCATTTCACATCTCATGGTCATCAGGAACCCACATCCTTCACTCCTGGGGACACCAGGTGGGCACCTGTGCTGCTCGTGACCCCTGGTCCCAACTGCCAAGCAGCCAGGTGAGGGCACATAGCCCATGGGCAAACTAGAGACCCGGAGACACAAAACACACAGGAACCCAGACCCATGACTGGAGTCCCAGGGGCCTGTCTCTCATCCCTCTTGCTCCACGTCCACCACCACACGGGAGCCATCAAGCCAGTAAAATACCCTCCTTCCGCCTCTGGATTTTGTCAAATTGCATTGGCCTTGTTGAGAAGCCCGGCTGTGGGAAGGGGCTTCCACACGACAGGGAGGGGCCCTGCACCTACTGCAGGGGGTTCAGTCCCTTGTGCCCTGGAACTGCCTGCCAGGGTCTGCCCAGGGCGTGGGGGGGCCGAGGGAAAGTGCCTGCCACCCACACACCCGCCAGGGCTCGCCTGCAAGACTAGAGATGGGCTGAATGCCCTTGGTTGTTGTGTGAGGGGCTGTGTGTGTTGTTCTTGTTGTTGCGGGGGGCGTGTCTTTTTTTCATTTCAGAAAGAAAATAATAACACAAAGGCTTCTTCGATGCCCCTGTTTCAAGGGTGCTACAGCCCAGCTGCTGGCTGGCACCTGTCCATTCTATCCCAGCAGCTTTAAAGAAACATGCTGACGGGTCTGCCCACACTGAGGACACTTTTCCTCCACCTCTGCTTTTTTCTAGGGCTCACAGGCACTTTCCGACTTTCTCCTCTGCCTCCTCCTCCTTTTTCAATCTTTCTGGCTCTTCCATTGTCATTCGCCCTGCTTGTTGCTCCCAGCAGCCCTGACATACCGCACATCATCTGAAACCACAGACGACAGGATGCAATAAGCTGGAGAAAGCAGCAATCGGAGAAAGTTCTTCATTCACTCTCGCTCCTAACTCTCTGTCTTCTTATCCTACATAGAAAATAAAAAAATCAATACCACCGCCCAGGGCTTGATAAAAGTGCCGGCCGAGTACAGCAGGCACACTGGATATAGTAAATTAAAGTGATCAAAATTTTCCAGTCGACTCTGCCCACACCCTCCGTAAACTAACAGCCCTGTCGGCCGGGTGTCCGTCATGGGAAGCTTTATTTTATCAGGGCCTCTGATTATCTGGAGAATGAACACACACTTGCCCGGGTTGGAAGCCTCAGCATTGGGGTGTGAGGACGCACGCCCGGAGGAAGGTGATGCGGGAGCGGGCGCCCAGTTTCCACCAAGACATGCGTGTTGCCCACGGGGCACGGGCTGTGGGCTCCACAGGAAACACGCCAAGAGGTGCTTCGTGTTTAGGCTCCTGAGCGCGGGAAGGCAGGGTGTCAGCCGGCGCTGTCCAGATGCAGACCCAAGTGCAGGCTGGAGGCCCAGCTGTGCCCTCATGTGCCTGCACGTGAGGAACATGACCTACAGAAGCCCATGTCCTCCTGCAAAATAACAGCAAAGACGGCAGTAACAGGAACATCACAAGCACAGTCTTGCAGACCTCAGAGTCCTGGGAACAAAGAATAATGTATACAAAACACCTCCATATCGCAGGTGCTCACACAAGGTTGCTGTGCACACAAACACACACCCATGCACTTACACATACTTGCACATGCACGAGTGTACACAAGCATGCATGGACACACAGACATATATACATACACACAAACACACACATACACAAAAACATGCTTCTATACACACACCCACACACTTACACACATGCATGCACACGCACAAGCACACACAAGCATGCAGGGACACACATCCGTATACACTACACACACACACATATACACGCATACATGCATCTATACACACACATGCACACAGGTGCACACGCACATGTATGTACCATAAAAACTGAAATACAGTATGCTTTTCATCTCACTAAAAGACAACTGTCCCTCCAGATGGATAAACAGTATGCATATTCCTAGTAGATCAAATCTGTTAGCACCCTTCACACACAATTTACCGACACAGGAGTAAAGATTTGACTCTGGAGCACAATTCCCAGTAACGGGACCCAAGCCTTGGGGCGCCTCCAGGAGGGCGGAGGGCTGTCCCCCAGCACGGTTGTATCAGCCGGCTCTGCTGTCAGAGCCGCAACCCTTGTTAAGTCACTGACACTCGTCCGACGTTGGAAACGAACTAATAGCTTCCATCGACCGTCGGAGAAATGAGCAGAATCAGAGAGCAGCCAGCTGGCCGGGCAGCCGCGAAGACATCCCGGGACAGCGCGGGAGGCAGGTGCCCGCTAACAGGGAAGTCGCGCCTGAGGAGGAACTCGCCCGCCCCATGAGGGGTGCGCGCCGAGCCCAGGAGACCAGGGCTGAGCGCCAAGGTCTCCACAGGTGCCTCCACTGCCCAGACGCTCCATCTATTAGGGTTGGCGCCGCGCGGACGGCAGGGAGGCGCGGGCTGACCACTGCCCAGACGCTCCATCTATTAGGGTTGGCGCCGCGCAGACGGCAGGGAGGCGCGGGCTGACCACTGCCCAGACGCTTCATCTATTAGGGTTGGCACCGCGCGGACGGCAGGGAGGTGCGGGCTGACCACTGCCCAGACGCTCCATCTATTAGGGTTGGCACCGCGCGGATGGCAGGGAGGCGCGGGCTGACCACTGCCCAGACGCTCCATCTATTAGGGTTGGCGCCGCGCGGACGGCAGGGAGGTGCGGGCTGACCCCATCACGGGTGTGACCCTCCGTCCCAGGGCCTCGCGCACACCAGGCTCTAACCCACTGCCCGGCTGGCACCAACCCTGCTCAGCCCCAGCCTTCTCCTGTGTAAAGTCTGGGTAAGGGCCCCACGCTCCGCATTGCCTGAAGAGCAAAGTGAACACATGCACACCTGGTGGGAGTCTGGGTGCCGTGAGTGGCAGACACCCTTCTTGAAAGATCTGAACCAATCCATGTCCACCCGGGCTCGTGTGCTCGCCCCCTGAGCGGCCACTAGAGGCGGACAGGCACGCAGTCCGCCTCTTCCCAAGGAGCTCGGGCACGTCCAAGCTCGTGACCACACCACACAGCCCGGCTTTGCCCTTGGTCCTGTCACCATGCTGACAGCCGCCCTTCACAAAGCAAACGTGATGGGCATGTTTGGACGCGCACAGAGGCAGAGCCCTGACGGCCTGCGTCCAGGTCGCTTCATCGCTGGTTCTCCCAGTCCCACCCTGCCCACCTGCTGTTCCACCGGGAGCCCCAGCCCTGTCCGTTCACCTGTCAGCACCCTTTCCAATGGAGCCTTGTCATCATCATCACACTGTAAGTAGTTAGTGACAGTCTCCTCGAGTGATCTAACAACCAGTCAGTTCTCAAGCCTTCCTGATTATTTTGGAAATGCCTTTCTGTTGCTGGTTTGTCTGAATCTTCACAATGCTTTCCACAACCTGGGCTGGGAGAAAGCATTTAGCCTGATTTCCGGGCATTGCTACATGCTGGTCTATTTTACCACAAGCTCCTGTCCTTCACCATCACCTCCTCCCCAGCCTTCAAGGGTCCCGACTTCTCTCCATCCCAGTTTCTGTCCTGAGTTGCAACTCAATGCCTCCATCATTTCAGGGAGGCCCCAGTCACTCCATCACTGTTACATTCAAGGCTGAGTCCTGAAGCCTCGTCTGCAACTCAAGGATTTTCCCGTCCTTGGAAGATTCCCACCTCACATCTCAAACCCTCGGCTTCGGCCGAGAGATGAGCCCCCAGAGTCCCCTCCAGGCAGCACACAGCCCTCAAGAGGAACAGCCCCTCAGGTGTGGAGACGAGGACAGGTCAGACAAGACACCCGCTCTCGCGTTGGCACCCGTCTGTAGAGCGTGACTGGCACAGATCTGTCTTATTAAATGTCTCTCCTCGCTGTAATTGCCTTTCTCACCTCGTTTTTAAAAACGAGAAGCCTCTCCCTGGACATGCGAAGTCTGGGGTCCAGCTCCCCTAATTTCTTCACCACTTTTCATCCCCACCTTCATGCGCGCCCCCCTCCACAAGCGCCCCTCCCCTGACCTGCCCGTTTGGCTCACGTGCACACGGCGAGCTTGTCTACTTAAGGGTAAGTCACCTCCCCACAGACACGTCAGGGCCATCGAGTGCAGCTTCTAGATCTGGACCCTGTGTCAGCTGGAGCCTGCCCTGCGTTCATGCCAAGGCTGAGATGCGTCTCATAACAGAGTCTTGCAGAATGGGCCAACGTGTCCACACTTGGAGGTCATGGCCTCCACACCCAGCCACAGCCCCCAGCTCATGGTTTCCCCAGCCCTCCATGACCCCCGATCCCAGCCTCCCCAGCTTTGGAACCAGATCCAAGGCTTTCCTCAGGAAGTTTCTTACAGCCAATTATAGGACTTAATCAATAGTTAACACCTGTGACAGCGCTAATCTTTGTGTCTAACATCTAATTTCTGGGAGGCTTACATACTTTCACAGGGATACAAAGTGCACCTAAATAATAAGAATAATAAAGTGTGCCTGCCTGGAGCAGAGACGAGCATGCCGACGTCACCATGAGGTTAGTGGGTCCAGCTGTATCAGGACACCTACGAAGGCTCCTCTGCCGAGCAGACCTCCAGGACTGTGTCCCACGGCGTCTGCTTGGAAGGAGGCGAGGAAAAGAAGCAAATGTGGGAAAGCACTGCATGTGCTGGTGTGAAGGTTCTGGCTGTGTCCTGATCTACTAGGAATGTGAGAAAGCACACTCCCCAAATCCACGCGGAGCACCCTCAGTTTTCCCCCAGACTCTCTAACGGGACTACTAGCCTCCTCTCCCCGAGGGACACAGCCCCAGCTGGGGGTGGGGGGCGGGGAGAACTCAGCATCACAGGCCTAGCGGGGGCTGGGCCACCCGAGCCCCAGACCGCCAGACTGGGGCAGGAGACCTCCCACCACCCAGCCCACAAGGTTGAAAGGAACAGAAATCACCTGCTTACATGGTGGTCAGAGACTTTCCCACCCACGGCGACTTTAGGTGCGAGCTCCGCCACACAGAGGGACCGGAATTTAAACAGTTCAGTTCATCAGATGTTTTATTCAGTGCATGTAATGGAGACCCCAGGCTGAGTGTCAGCAATCAGGTCCTGGACCTAAGATCCCATGCATGATTCCAGGGCACCGTCTTAAAGGCTGATTCTTCTCTCCCAGGAAAGGAAGGTCTTTGGGACGAAGGCTGTCTGCCTCCCCTCTGCTCCTTCGGCAAAGCTGGAGCCCGGGTCTGGGGTGATACTGATGGGCCTCCATCAGCGTTAACTAGTTAACCTGACGGTGACTTCATAAACCCCTCAAGACACAGACATTGGGAACCTTGAGCTCAGATGGCTGTCTTTATAAATCTTGTAGATGGAATTGCTGTGTTTATCTCACAGATAAATATCTTTCCATCTGCACCTGTATCAATGTACATTTTAAGAACTGAGTATTGTTTTAATCTGATCATTGCAGGAAAACAAGAGGTCACTTCTAATGCAAATAAAAGCTCCTTCCATCCCGTACATGACATTCTGGTATCTAACGGCCTTTACTTCCAACCACTCCCTGGTTTAGCAACGTCCAGGGCACCTGGAGGCAAGGACCAGCTGCTCTGGTATGAGGACATTGAGTCTGTAACCACATAAAGACGGGGCACAGGACGTTCTTCTTAAATTTAGTATCCAACTCCAAACTGTCAATGCCACTTGGTTCATGTAACACGTGTGGGGACAGGACTTTACAAAAAAATTGTCTGATGGTGTATAGGACTGAAGGAGAGCAGACCCTGAAGACATTATGGAGGGGGAGGGGGCATCAGGTGGGGACCATTTGACATGAATGAGAGAACTCCTTTGGGGGCTTCCTGGGAAAGGGGGATGGGCTCAGAGGCAGCAGACAGCTGTTCCCCTTCTGTCTCCCACCAAACGTCAGGGCGCATCCACCAAAAGGTGTTTGGGTGAATTGAGATCACCATTCGCAATGTCACTAACTATTCCCCTAAACACATGGCCTCCAGGACGCCTTTCACACACCGACTTACAAGCTCCTTCTTGCCTCTAAGTGTCTGTTAGTTGTTGCCCGGGGTGGGGATGGGGGGGTGGTCTGTTGCTGCTTCACTGCAGGAAGACCCTGATACAGAGACATCTAGGCTTATCTGAATACTTTTTAGGGTAAAGTCCTAGAGGTGGAACTGTGCTGTCAAAATGCAGGAATGTTTTAGCCTTTGATACCATCATGGTTCTGATAAGTAAGAATCAGTTAGTCGGCTAATTCCTCAATGACCCAGCGTTCTTCTGTGAGTTCAAAGCCTGACCTCCCAAGCTGCTTCCTCAGGGACCCTGTGTCCCTGTCCATCGCCCCCGCAGGCAGACAGATTCCACATGGAAATCAAGCAGGACAAAGTTCCCCAGAGACCCCCCATGCAACCAGGATCCTGTCAGCTTCTAGTCTCAGGAATGTAATATGCATGGCCTCTGGTGGCTACTGACCACGTTGACACAGGAGAAGAGTCATTTCCTTGAGGGTGTGGTTCAAAGAACAGCTGCAGGAAGTAGGAAGTCAGGTGAGGGCAGAGGTGGTTGGGGTGGGGACCCAGGGGGTGGCTTGTAAACAGTCTAGAGTCTATTAGCCTAGTCTAGTAGCCCACACCCCCCACCCGCTCCCCTGCAAGGACTCTGAATTTTAGCAGTCCGTCGTCCACAGGGGCTGTTAGTTGTTGTTAGTTGGGGTTGTGATTAAAAACCCTTGGAACACGTGTGGGGACAGGACTTTACAAAAAAATTGTCTGATGGTGTGTAGGACTGAAGGAGAGCAGAGCCTAAAGACATTATGGAGGGGGAGGGGGCACCAGATGGGGACCATTTGACATGAATGAGAGAAAAACAGAGGAATTTAAAAGTGTGACTGCAATTGATGAGAAAAGTTCAATAAACGTCAAAATTATTCTGAAAACACTTGATCACCAAGAGAAAAATTTCACCCCAAACTAAAGGTTGTAAGTTCAGGGGGAGCACTGGCAGGAGCCCTGCAGGTTAACCTGGGACTCTGGGGTCTGTAGGTTCCCAGGACCCTGGATTCCATCTCCCCAAGCCTGCCGCTCAGGCGGTTCTGCCCTGGCTCCACGGCCTCCTGAGCTGCGTCTCCCAGCAGAGATGCCGACAACATTCTCTCTGGTTCAATCTGTTTTGCCCTCTTGTCTGATATTTCCAAGGGTTTTTAATCACAACCCCAGCAGATTGATCAATGACAGATATGAGCAACAACTTTTGCATGCTAACGGTGCTGGATTTTTTATCTGAGATAATATTTCTCCCTTAAAAAGTCTCTGCACGGCTATGTATTAATTAAAATCTAAATACTAAATATTGATTGATGTGTTATCAGGCCATAGCAGTTGGGCTCTGCCACATTGATTTTTTGCTGTGATTTATTATCATATTTAAGAAAAATCATTTTGTGTGATTATACGAGGAAATAGACTTTAGTGAGGGTGTAATTCTTTTGTATCACTTTGGTTGTGTGGAGGTCGGGCCAATTCCTCAATTGCCACCAAGATCGCCGATACCCTTCACGGCTCTTCTCCAGGGCTGCACCAGCCGGGGCTTTAAGCCTCCTTGGTCTTGTCATTAGGAATAATGGGTAATAGGATTTCCTCCTTAATCACAACAAAGATTAACAGATGGATGAACCCACGTTCTCAAAATTATCTGGTTATTAACAAGTATTCCTTTTTATCACATTAATAACACTGTCGCAGAGGATTTTTTTTTGCCTTTAACAGCAAGAATTAAAGCAAAGCCCCAGAACAATGTCCAGGCCAGCCCGATGTGTTGCCATGAGCCAATTAATCTTTTCTCTTAGTGCAGAAGCTACGGCTGCTGCAGCAGAATGTGGCCATGAGGAGGAACAGAAACGCATGGCTACACGAAGCAGCCTAGTGAAGGCCTGGGCCTGCCTTTGTAAACGCGATTTATACGCAAACAACAAGGGCTTAGATTCCAGTTGTTTACCGTTCCCCAAACACAAAGGTGGGGGAGACAAATTCAGTCACGTGGAAATTTCTGCACATCAGATTCCAGATCAAACTTTCACAGAAACATAATCACTGTCATTTGAATTACTGCATCGAAATATTCCTTGCATTTTATTTTCTTCTCTCTTATTTTGCGTGTTCATCTGAAGAGACTAAAATTTCCTCAGTATTAACTGAATCATTCATTGATGCAATAAACCAAAGTCACTCATTGTTCTTCCCACTTATCACATCTTTCTGACCCCAGGAAAAAAAAAAACAGAAGAAAATAAATGTATTAACTGTAACTTCATATTTGTGGTTTTTCTCTTACAGTCAAAGATCCTTAAATTACATAGAATTTCAGCCACGAAACCTCCCTTGACTCTCAGCTGAGTACCTAACTTGCTGCCCCAAGTCCACCAAATTCAAACATAGGGCTTGTCCGCGGTTCGCAAAGGGATCATAACAACAGACAGAGGGTGGGTGAGGAGTCATAGGGAGATTTAGGAAGAAAAAAAAAGTTTCTAAGGAAAAGAAATCAGACCATCTCATCGTCATTAAATCGAAATCAATTTTAAATATGAGGCCTTTCCCCCTAATTTCACAAAAATTTAAAACATAGACTCAAAGGCAACATCGGGAAGAGACCATGCTGGGGAGAAACATAAATGCGCTAACACTGTGCACACAGTCTGTGTCCTTCTCTTGTGAACGGTCTGTTCTCAGAGGGGTTTTCTGAGGAGGGGGGAGATGGGAGAGCCTTGCTCACAATAAGGCTTATTTGGGGTACACGAGGGTGCTCAAGACTCGCTCAGCAAGGCCGGGTCTTAGGAACGCCCTGAGCCCGGGTCGGAGACAGAGATGGACCGCCCTGAGCCCCACAGTCGAGCACGGGCCGCCCTGAAGGTAACCCGAGGAGCACACACCTGCCACAGGACACGCACACGTGGCCCCTCACGGCCGTGCAGCTGGCACGTCCGTCCTGAAGGGGCATCTGAACCACAGCGGGAAGGGCAGGAGCGAGGGTCGTCCAGGCCAGCGGAGGCCCAGGAGGCACGCAGACCCAGACACAGAGCTGGGACCTCGCGGCCAGGAGCTCTTGTGGTTGTGAGGTGCGTGCGTTTTATGGACATTCAAAAAAAATGAACTCTGAATCCAGTCTCCTATATCAGGCAGGGTAAAGAGCCTGGAGCTAAATTTGTGGAAATTATTTTATAGGAAAAACACTAAACTCAGTCCTACCTATAAAGACACTATTTCTAAACCTTGGTGCCTGAGATTGAGTTATGAAACAGAAAATAATAATAAATGCTTCCCCCATCATTCTTGCAAGACCCATGCCCACTGGATGACGAGAGAGCTGCACAGCGTGGAAGGCGTGAGGAGGGGACCTTCACCCTTCTCTTAACTGGGTTTTGCATTTGCTAAACAACAACGCAAATAGCCTCTGACCCTCATGCGGCCCGGCCAAGCACAGCATCTTCCCAGAGAAACACATTAGCCCATCCTCACAGGGAGAACACAGCGTGTTTGCATTGGTCCTCATATTTGGGAGAAGCCCGTTATCAAAGTCCCCGAAGCTGCGCATTGGAAAATCCGCCCTGATTTGGCCCATGATTTCCCACTTGGTCTCGGAGAAGGACTGCTGAGGGTCCTGGGGACAGGCTCTGCCCTGCTCCCCCCTGCACCAGCCCCAGAGCTCACGGCAGCCAAAGGTGGTCCCACAGAAAGCACGGGACCCGGAATGTGGAGGTGACCCCCAGCCTAGCAGGTGTCCCTCTTGTGATAAATGCCACAGACACACCAATGACCTCAGGTGACCTGATCATACTCAGGCGCCCGTGTTGATGACTTTCTCTAGTACCTGGCTCCCACTCTTTTCTCGTGAGAACTGAGCTTCTAAAAGCAGCCCAGCTCCACCCATCACATCGGGCTCCTGTACATCGAATAGATGAGGTCATGAGGATAGGCCCCTAACCCACTCTGGGTTCCTCACAAGAAGAGGAAAAGGCTGCGTGAAGACAGAGGTGAGCACTGGAGCGACACGTCCACAAGCCAGGACTGTCGGCCCCTCAGAGGCAGGAAGGGACCTGAAGCAGGTACCACGAGAGCCTTCAGCAGAGCCTGGACCTGCTGACACCTGGACAGTGAGCTTCTGGCCTCCAGACCATGAGCAAGTGGACTTCTGTGAAGCTACCGGGTGTGTGGATGCTGTGGCAGCTGCAGAAGCTGATCAGGGTGAGACTTACATCTGAGGCTGGTGAAGTGCTCACACTCCCAGAAAGAGGCCTTCCTCATCCCCACAAGGACCATCACCCACTGCTGAAGAAGGGGAGGAACAGCAGAGATTTTCAAGGATTATTACCATCACCGACATCACCAGCTTCATCACCTCCACCACAGTCATCATCATCTTCATCTTCCCCATCACCATCACCATCACTCTCAGACCCCATCACCATCACCCTCAGACCCCATCACCATCACCCTCAGAACCCATCACCATCACCCTCAGACCCCATCACCATCACCCTCATCCTTAGACCCCATCACCATCACCCTCAGACCCCATCACCATCAGCCCCACCATAGTCACCATCATCATCTTCCCCATCACCATCACCCTCAGACCCCATCACCATCATCCTCAGACCCCATCACCATCACCCTCAGACCCCATCACCATCACCCTCAGAACCCATCACCATCACCCCCACCAGTCACCATCATCACCATCACTATCAGCCTTAGACCCCATCGCCATCACCCCCACCACAGTCATCATCACCATCTTCCCCATCACCATCACCCTCAGAACCCATCACCATCACCCCCACCAGTCACCATCATCACCATCACTATCAGCCTTAGACCCCATCGCCATCACCCCCACCACAGTCATCATCACCATCTTCCCCATCACCATCACCCTCAGAACCCATCACCATCACCCCCACCAGTCACCATCATCACCATCACTATCAGCCTTAGACCCCATCGCCATCACCCCCACCACAGTCATCATCACCATCACCCTCAGACCCCATCACCATCACCCCCACCACAGTCATCATCACCATCTTCCCCATCACCATCACCCTCAGAACCTCATCACCATCAGCCCCACCATAGTCACCATCATCTTCCCCATCACCATCACCCTTAGACCCCATCACCATCACCCTCAGAACCCATCACCATCACCCCCACCAGTCACCATCATCACCATCACTATCAGCCTTAGACCCCATCGCCATCACCCCCACCATAGTCATCATCACCATCACCCTCAAACCCCATCACCATCACCAACACCACAGTCATCATCACCATCTTCCCCATCACCATCACCCTCAGAACCTCATCACCATCAGCCCCACCATAGTCACCATCATCATCTTCCCCATCACCATCACCCTCAGACCCCATCACCATCATCCTCAGACCCCATCACCATCACCATCACCATCACCCTCAGACCCCATCACCATCACTCTCAGACCCCATCACCATCACCATCACCATCACCCTCAGACACCATCACCATCACCCTCAGACCCCATCACCATCACCATCACCCTCAGACCCCATCACCATCACCATCACCCTCAGATCCCATCACCATCACCCTCAGACTCCATCACCATCACCATCACCCTCAGATCCCATCACCATCACCCCCACCACAGCCATCATCACCATCATCTTCCCCATCACCAGCACCATCACCCTCAGACCCCATCACCGTCACCCCCACCACAGTCATCACCATCTTAGCCAGAGCATCAGTGACACCATGTGCCTCAGCTACTTAATCTCTCCAAAGTGCCATCCTCATCTACAACATAAGGAGGCTTTTTTATATGGTGTCCAGGATGGTCTTTTCATACTGTCCATGGGATTCTTATTTTCTTGGGCTCCCAAATCAGTGCTGACCATGACTGCAGCCACGAAATTAAAAGACGTTTGCTCCTTGGAAGAAAAGCTATGACAAACCCAGACAGTCTATTAAAAAGCAAAGACATGTTTTGCCAACAAAGATCTGTCTAGTCAAAGCTGTGGTTTTTCCAGTAGCCGTGTACAGATGTGAGAGTTGGACCATAAAGACTGAGCATAAAAGAATTGATACTTTCGAACTGTGGTGCTGGAGAAGACTCTTGAGAGTCCCTTGGATAGCAAGGAGATCAAACCAGTCAGTCCTAAAGTCATTCAGTCAACCCTGAATATTCAGTGGAAGCACGAATGCTGAAGCTGAAGCTCCAATACTTTGGCCACGTAATTCAGAGAGGCAACTCATTGAAAAGACCCTGATGATGGGAAAGATTGAGGGCAGGAGGAGAAGGGGGTGACAGAGGATGAGATGGTTGGATGGCATCACCAACTCAATGGCCGTGAGTTTGAGCAAATTCCAGGAGATAGTGGAGGACAAAGGAGCCTGGTGTGCTGCAGTCCATGGGGTCACAAAGAATCAGACATGACTCAACAAATGAACAACGGGATGGTCTTCATTATCGGTGGACCTTAAAAGCTGCTCCATAAATGGTCAGTTCTGAATTTGGTTTGAGTCCAAATGAAGTGAGTCAGAACCTAGTGAAACGCTGGTGGAGTAGAAGCCAACCATTGGTCCAGGTGGAAAAGCCTCAGAGGAGAAAGACACCTTCCCGCCATGCCCAGTGGACGAGACCCCCTCCTACAGCGTCCCAGCTGCAACAGAACCAGTGATGAGGATCTCACATAGATTAGTGTCATGCTCTGCCAAGTTTCCCAAGTGTGCATTATTTAAAATAAGCTGCCAAATAAGGCAAAACGTCACAACTACTCTTTCTGCAGAAACTGGGCAAGTTTTTAACTCAGACACAAAGATCCTGGAGTGCAGACAGCATCTCATGTCTCAGCATTTCTTTCTTGCCCCTCACCAAGTTATGCCCACGTCCCCAGTTCTGAGGCTTTCTTGGCTTCGGGGGTGCCCAAGGTCAGTTGGACATGGAATTCTAACGAGAACAGGCCCATCATATGGCGTTCACCCCTTCCCTGGGCTTCTCCGAGGTGGAGCATTTGACTGATCTGGCCAGTCCCCTCCGTTTATGTCAGTATCTATAGCACATCACTCCACACCACAGCGTACCAGGTGGCTGCAGGCCCACACCACCAAGCCCTTGTCCTAAGAAATCTCCCTAGCTCTCCTGTTAATTATGTTCAGAAAAATGCAGAATTCAGGTACCAGCTGAAATAAAAATAAAGATCATACATTTTTCAGATGGTTATGGATTTTCCCTCCTATCTTTGCTGTGTGGCACTAGTAATAAAGATCCCAAATGCAGTGCAAAAGATGCAGGAGATGTGGGTTTGATCCCGGGGTCAGGAAGATCCCCTAGAGAAGGAAACAGTACCCACTGCAGTATCCTTGCCTGGAAAATTCCATGGAAAGAGGGCTCAGTAGGCTACAGTCCATGGGGTCGCAAAAAGTCGGACATGACTTAAAAGCTAGCACATGGATTTTCCATTCTATCTGAGTCACGTGACACCCACATGTCCTGTAGATGTGATGACTAAGGGTAAACGTCCTCCATACAACACCATAGAGCTGCTGTGGGCGGACACGTGACAGCCCTGACTCAGCGCCTTCCAGCTGGGTTGGTGCACCGTCTCTGTGTTTGTGGCATGTGTCTGATAGAGGACGTGCTCCCAGGCTCTGTGGCACCTGCTTCTGTGCATACGTACAGGAAGTCCCCTAACACAGCAGGCCCTGCCCCTGCAGACTGTCACTGCCTAGGTCTATGTCTCTGAACGCAGTGTTCTCTGGATCTCTAACAGTCAGAAGTCACGGCAATGCCCCTTGACCTTCCTCAGAATCTGATGCTGCAGCTGCTCCCGCCAAAGGACTAGCCGAGTCTAGACCCAAAAGAAGGAAACTCTGCTCTGGCGAGATGGCTGCAGTGCTGCCCGACGGGCGCCCACATAAACCTCCACCTGCCAGCTTCAGCCCCTTCCTGGCACTGCCGCCCAGGGCCCCTCGTGAGTGGGCGTGGGAGACGGCACCAACAGGCCAGCGGGCAGAAGGAAGCCGCCAGGGCATCGCTGGCATCAGCTCCCAGCTCTGGTGCCCCCGAGGGACTCGCGCCTGTAGAGAGAAACCACCTGGGGAAGGAAGACCATCAGCAGGGGCCTGGCCACCAAGATCACTTTCTCCTGGAAGAAGAGGGCTTCCTTGGGACTAACGAACACAATGACCAACAGAGAAACCTTTAAAAACTGCTAATGTGAGGCACGCTGCCCCATAAGCCCCAAACAGGTTCCTGAGGGGAGGACGAGGTGATGGGGCAGTCTCAGGGCTCTCGCTACCTGTCCCAGCAGCGGCCTCATCTCTGCCTTTTCCCGTGTCTTCCTGCCCAGCTGTGGGAGCCCTGCAGGACGCTCTTTCTCTCTGTATTACACTGTGGTTTCCAGTAAATCATCACACACTCAGGGTGGGGCTCGCAGCAGAGGAGTGTGGCAGGGGTGAGCCATGCCGGGCTTCCCCACCTATCTAAGTCATCACCAGACACCCTGTTGGGGCTGCGCCCCTGTCGTAAGCTCATCACCCCTAACTTCCACCACAGAACTCTCCACACTTCTTCACCTTGTCCCAGATGGCAGGACACATAGCTATGGAATCCTGGACTCAAAACAGAGCAATTCAGCTACTGAGGAAGGCACATTCGAGTGCTTGTAACCAGGTAGTAATTGCTAACATGCACACTGTGGGTTTTCTACTTTAAAAAACTCTTTACCATTCTAAGGTAAGATAGGACCAAAAACATGATGTCCAAACTGCAGAACCAATTAACAGTCATAACCACTTTCTTTGCAGCCCAGAAGTATTCCCAGGGAGATAACAGGACATATACAGTCTTTTTAAGCTTATAGAGAAAAGGAAAAGTTTGAAATGAAAATATGTTTTGGGGGGATTTCCTCCTAAAATGAGTACCAACTGTGCAGACAGTAGACCGCTAGCTGTTTGCCTCCATAGATTCTCTGGGGTTAGACTGTACAAAGGATGGAGACTCTTCTTGAAGCATAGAAGAAACTTCATTATAGACGCCTAGGAAGAGGTGCCCTGTTTGCACCAACATTATGACGTCATCCGTCACCGTAATTACAAGCAGAACCAGGAGGTGTCTCTTCCACACGATGGAGGCGCCCTGAGCCTCGCTTCAGGCCACAGGCAGTTGCGGTGCTGAGGACCAACAGGCCCTGTGGGTCCCAGCACTGCCCACTTGCCCGAGCCAGCGACGACAGACCTTGCGGGAGAACTGTTTAATTAAAAGCCAAGCAGAAGTTTCTGGTATGTTCAGTGGGCTGACTCTGCGATGACCTGAGATCGTCGTCATGCTGATTGATCTGATTGTTGATCATCATACAACATGCTCTGATTGCATGCTGTAATTATTTCATTCATCACAGAATGACAGCAGAAGAAATCCTGCACCGGCTCTCTGGACAGTGGGGACACCTCACCAACAGGGAAAGCGGCCACGAGCGGGGACACAGAGGGCATGTGGGGCGCAGCCCACATCTCGGGCAGCAACTCAGTTGTCACACTTAGATCCCTCCCCGTACACCCGAGTCCTGGCCTGGCACCGCAGGTCAGAGGCCGCTTGTTCTGTTCAAGAGCATGAAGGTCCAGCCGCTCAGACGGTCAGCGTGAAACGGTAGCGACCCGACCCCTGTGGGCACAGGCGGCAGCCTCCGGGCCACACACTTCTGTGGCTGAGTTTCATCCTCACTGCAGAGACAGTGACGTCGGACGTCTGACCCCTGCAGCACCTGTGTTTTGGGAGGTGCCCCAGTTCTCACCTGGTGTCCACACCACAGAGTGGCAGGGGTAAACGCAGGTGTGTGCTGAGCCCTGTGTCAGCGAGGCCCGGAGGGCACCCGCGGCGTGGAAGGAGCAGCCTAGCCCTCAGAAGCCACAGTCACAGGGACAACGTCCCTTCCTTCCACCTGAGAGCAGATGGCAGAGACCCACAGAGGAAGGTGTGGCATCCAGTAACTCCAGGGAGGGCGTGAAACCCAGGAGGCCAGTGTCCCCCCAACTCCCCCCCAACAGGGTCTCCAGCCAGGATACAGGGAGCCAGAGGCATAGAGCCTGCATGCGTCCTGGTCAGAAAGAGCCCCATGCAGCCCTGCAGTCACTTCTCAAGTGTCTGGTGTTCACTCAGCAAATCTGGGGCCAGGAAACCCATTTAAAGGTTGACCGAAATTCTTCTCATCAAGTAACATCTTGTGTCAAATGGCCACGCATCTGTTAATCCCGTTTGGATAATATGGAAAGTAACACATTTACTCTTCCAATAACCTCACAACAGCCAAGAACAAATATGCTTTTGTTCTCTAAAGAAAGGCATGGGATAAAACAGTTTTGTCCAGCTATCACATATCAAGCAATAATTTGTGGTCAAAACCACGTAGCTGCCATTTTTCACACATGGGGGACCTTCTGTTCCTTCATTCAGTGTCTCCCCAGTGGCAGGGGGTCTGTGCTCCCCTCCCAGGGGGAACGGGAGACCACGGCCACTTGTAAGGCAGAAGGATGGTGCCCCGTGGCATTCCCTGAGACACCTCATTGTGTTTAAACATTACTCAGGGCAACCAAACTTCTCAGCATGTACCCAACAGAAAGCAAAGTCCTCCACGCACACACAGTCCCCTTTTTTCGGGGTTTTGTGAAGGCTTCTCCCCCAGAGAAAGTTAGCTAGTGGGCAGCGGAAGAACTCCAGCCTGAGCTCCTGAGGCTGCGGACGGGGTCCATGGTGTGAGACGGACCACATACACCTCCCAGCCAGGCCCTAGCTCTGCCACCCACAGACAGGAGGGACACAGAGGCCGCCGCCGGGACCATGTCCCAGGCCGTTCAGCGAGAAGACCCCTCAGGATGTCATCTCACCTGCAGCCCAGCTCCACCAGAGGCCATCCAACCAGGCATCTTGAAGACCATTCATCGCTCTTGTTGAAATAATACACGAAGACAGCTGATGAACACCAACCTCCTGAAAGTAATGTGTGGAGACTGGAGATGAGAGAAAAAGCCGAGAAAGGCTGTCAGTGACCCGAGGGCAGAAGCAATGGCAGAGATTTCAAAAACGCACCAGCTGATTCTCAGCACAAACACATGTAAGGTCTGGCA
This sequence comes from Bos mutus, assembly GCF_027580195.1. Taxonomy (NCBI): domain Eukaryota; kingdom Metazoa; phylum Chordata; class Mammalia; order Artiodactyla; family Bovidae; genus Bos; species Bos mutus. The sequence goes on along the minus strand of NC_091640.1, from coordinate 1,196,398 downwards.
GAATTTTTCAGAAATCACAATATGATATTATTTTAATTCTCTTTGAAATCGGTACATTGTAACAAAATACTGCTGCTGCTGCTGCTAAGTTGCTTCAGTCATGTCTGACTCTGTGCGACCCCAGAGACAGCAGCCCACCAGGCTCCCCCGTCCCTGGGATTCTCCAGGCAAGAACACTGGAATGGGTTGCCATTTCCTTCTCCAATGCATGAAAGTGAAAAGTGAAAGTGAAGTCGCTCAGTCGTGCCTGACTCCTAGCGACCTCATGGACTGCAGCCTACCAGGCTCCTCCATCCATGGGATTTTCCAGGCAAAATTACTGGAGTGGGGTGCCATTGTGACATAATAGTAGCAGCTAAATTCTCTCTGAATTGATATGACTAAAATGTGTACTTAACATGGAATATGAGTAGTTAATGTTTGTGTTTATAAAGTCATTGTATATATGGAATTTAGAAAGATGGTAACAATAACCTGGTGTATGAGACAGCAAAAGAGACACTGATGTATAGAACAGTCTTATGGACTCTGTGGGAGAGGGAGAGGGTGGGAAGATTTGGGAGAATGGCATTGAAACATGTAAAATATCATGTAAGAAACGAGTTGCCAGTCCAGGTTCGATGCACAATACTGGATGCTTGGGGCTAGTGCACTGGGACGACCCAGAGGGATGGTATGGGGAGGGAGGAGGGAGGAGGGTTCAGGATGGGGAACACATGTATACCTGTGGCGGATTCATTTTGATATTTGCCAAAACTAATACAATTATGTAAAGTTTAAAAATAAAATAAAATTAGAAAAAAAAAAACCAAAAAAAAATAAAGTCATTGTAAAATTCAAGGACCACGTGACTACAGGGAAAACAATCCAACCAATCCCCACATGGATTATAAGGACCATTCTCAGCAAGAAACTAGTTTCAAATGTGTCTGTAGGCTACGGGGCTATCTCACACACAAACAGTTCACACAATGAACAGGTAACAACATAGAGTGAGATCTGCCCTCGCGAGCAGTTGGTGTTGTTCAGTTGCTCAGTCGGGTCCCACACTTTGCGATCCCATGGGCTGCAGCACTCCAGCCTTCCCTATCCTTCACTATCTCCCAGAGTTTGCTCAAACTCATGTCCATTGAGTCGGTGATGCCATCCACCATCTCAACCTCTGTTGTCCCCTTCTCCTCCTGCCTTCAATCTTTCCCAGCATCAGGGCCTTTTCCAAAGTCGACTCTTCTCATCACGTGGCCAAAGTATTGGGGTTTCAGCTTCAGCATCAAAAAAAAAAAAAATGCAAGCAGTGAAAGTGAAGTCGTTCGGTCGTGTCCAACTCTTTGCGACCCCATGGACGGCAGCCCACCGGGCTCCGAGATCCATGGGATTTTCCAGGCAAGGATACTGGAGTGTTTAAAAAAAAAAAAAAAAGCCAGCAGTACATGTTCTAATTATTTTTAGAGCAATTATCCAAGAAGCCACTTTTTTCTGTCAGCTCAGTTCTTAAACACAAAAAAGGCAAAAAGCATCCAAACAGCATGTTTATCTATTATGTGATTTACATTAAATGTATTTCATACATTCAATGCTGACATTCGTTTTTGGCCAAAATTTGATTGATTAAAAACAAGAGAAGCAAAAAGGAGTCAGCATAAGCAAAATGAAAGAAAAATTAAGTCATTAAAGGGGAAAATGTCCTTTATAAATAAATTCTGGTTTTTACTTTCAAGTGAGCATCGGATGTGTGCCTCAATCATAAACACAGTTGTCTCATGTTTCAACTTGAATGTTACACACAAGGCCATAGTCTGATTTCTTGAAATAGCATTACTTTCGGAAGGAAGGGCTGGGATTGAGGTGTGCTGGGGTATAAATCAATTAACAGTTCATTTATCTGCCTTGTCCAGAATCTTACCTTGTGTGAAGGACTAATCTCTTGCCTTTCAAAAGTTCAAAATAAAGAAATCAACCAACAAGTGAAATAGCAGGGGGTGTACTCTGCAGGAAACGTAGGTGCCACCATCATGCTCCGGAGCACAGGCCACCGACGGTCCTGCGTTGCCTCCTCCCGCTCGCTCCTCCTCACCCGCGCTGGTCTCAGGCCTCCTCACACCCCACCTTCCTCTGGTGGGGCCTCGGTCTCAGGGGCTTCTCTCCCTCTCCACTTCCGGTGGCAGCGGCCCCCTCCTGTAAGCAAACGTCCCCTCTTCGGCACAACCGCCACCTACGTCTTCACTGCTGTTGGCTTTCCTCACGAGCCTGGACCTCCTCTTCCAGCCTCTGGTGACACCTTCACCTCAACCGCTCCGAGGAGACTCAAGGCCATCTGTCCGAAACAGCCCACCTGCTGCGCAGACGGGGGTAGGCCTGGTGGGATGGCCGTGGTGCACGGGCCGCAGGCTGCAGACCTCCGTGGACCGCTGCAGGGAGACCGTCCGTGCTCCAGAAGACCTGCTTGGTCTCCGGCAGGCAGGCGTGTGGCTGAGCCTGGTCCTGGGGCCCTGGGGCATGGCTGCGCAAGCCCACTGCTCTACCCTGAACGGCAGCGCTGGCCACTCCAGAGACACCTGCAGTTACGCTCCCAGGAAAGGGAAGAGTCCTTTGCCGACCGAGTCATGGCACCTTCAACTTCCTATCTTATGAATTCTGATTCACCATGTCTCCGTAAAGCAGAGCACACACACAGAGTGCAAACATCTCCAGACTTTAGGGAAATCCACTGTCTGCTCACTGATTAAAATTTTTATAAAGGATTCTTTTTTTCTTAACTTTCTGATTTCAAGAAAATCAGTGTCTTTGGGGTCCAGTGTCTTCGCCATAGAAGGGCAGGCAATGCCTCTGCATCACTCCCTCATGTCTGATTTCAAACAGAAAAGTCCGGATGAATCAGACATACAAGGCTCAAAATGCAGAATACATTATTAAGTGAAATTTCTCAGCAGTAGCCAGCGATTCAGAAGGGAGAAGCAGAGATGTCCTGGCTACCCCCACCCCCACCCCCGCACGTGCAAGAACAGAAGCTTGGTCCTTGCCCAACACCGACCAGGAAGGCCCAGAGCAACAGCCTGCTCCTTGGCTCCGGGCCACGCAGGCCAAGCACAGCCCTTAGCATGGAAGGGCCCGCGCGTCTGGACAGACCTGCTCATTTATTTAGCTCATCAGCCTGATTGCACGGCTTGAGCAGGAGGCTGTAAGTCCTGCTACCGGGTTGGTTTTCTTTTGTTGATGGTTTTTCAGGAGGATGTACCGACTCTAATCTGTACGATTTTTGTTGCTCCTTGATTCCTGACCTTCCAGGACAGCTTGAAAGCGTCCGTTCCGGGCAAGGCCCAGTGCATCCGGGCACAGTGCAGACGTCCACCCGGGCCAGCGGGCGGGCGGGGCACCGCGGGGGCCATCCGTAAGGCCAGCGGGGCAGAGTGTCAGCTCTGAGCTTTGCAGCGCCTGGAGCTGAAGCAAGTGACGCCTGTGACCACGAGCAGCCAGTACCTACGGGTCCGCCCCATCGAAGTTGCTCCTGCCTTTCTACAACTTCTACAAACACGTCGTGGCAGAGCCGGCGTGCTCCCCAGCCCGCGCCCCTCCCTCCGATCCGCAGGGCGCCCCGGGCCCCGCGTGGGGACGGGGTGGGTGGAGCCTGCCCCCCAGCCCCCCACCCCGCCCCGGGGTGCCCGGCGACTGCACTGAGCTCCGTACGTCCCACGGGGTGGGCCCAACGAGAGAAGGGGACAGCGGGCCGCGTTCTCCAAAGTGAGTGGCGTCTGGACAACAGAGGACCCTCCGGCTCCCGCCCTGCCGCCCAGCGGATTAGAAAGCAGAGGAGGACGCAGTCCCGCGCTGAGGCCTCGCTTGCTTTTCACACCCCCGCTCCCACTGGAACCGCGACCTCGGAGGGCTGCAGAGACGCGAGTGGGAAGGGACTGGGGCGGGCTCAAAGGCAGGGCTCCCTCGGCGCCCACTGCACCAGAGGCCCGGAAGACGGCCTCCCCGGGGACTCGGTGCCTGTAGGCGCCGCAAGGGGGCCGAGGAGGTTCCTCCTGCGTCCTCCCTGTGTCCCCCGCCGCACCCGAAGCCTCTCTCCTCCCAGCAGGCGTCCGAAACGCGGCCTCGAGGAGGCCCAGGCGTGCGGGGGCGCCCCTAGGTCCGAGGACCCGGGCGAGCGGACACGCGCGCACTCGCTCCGCCGGGCACGCTTGTCCCTGCGCGGGGCAGCCGGGCTGGCGCGGGGGGCGGGGCGGACAGGCGGAGCGGGGGGCAGGAAATGCCATTAATTGGGGAAATGCACACGGATTGCCAGCGCGGCCTTTGATGTGCGCCGGGGGCGGCGCGGCCCCTCCAGGCTGGCGAGCCCACCCCGCGTGCGCCCCGGGCCGCCCGCGCTCCAGGGAGTGCAGCCCGCCCGAGCGCCGAGGACGCGCGACATTGATCTGGAGGGAGCAGGAGGCCGGGGTCTCCCCCTGTGTCTCCCGTCAGGCAGCTCGGGTGGAGCCCTTTTTGTCTCTCCCTAGACCCCCAGTACCCTGGGCCTCCCGGCTCCCCGAGTCCCCCGGGGCGGGGTGGGGGGGGCGGAGGTCGGCGGGCGGCCGAGCCCTGCGGAGGGAGGTCGCTCTGCCCACGCACCCTCCGGAGGAGAGGCCGGGTCTCTCTCGGCCTCGTGTATGTACACATATAAATATAGTGTTCGTCCAAATGACATTCCGCTCGCTCTCCCTCTGGCCCACCCCTCCCCCCTCTTCTTTTCATCATCAGCAAATAAAGATTAGCTGGGAAGATTATGGAAGCGTTTTCAGGCTGCTGCTGATCTTTATTCCGGAGGCTTTGTGATGATATTGATGATGATGATGGTCAAGTGGACAGTTTGATTTTTGTGTTTGGAGCTAGTTATAAAGAATCAATATTATATCAAGGGGTAACTTTCGTGATAAAGGACTTTAACCAGTCCGGCTATTCATCATAAGTCTGTAGCAAGCAGATAGGTCAAAAGAAATTATATTGCACTAAAGACTGAGTCTTCTTATCTCTCCCATACCAGGGGAATAGGGACAAGCCGATCGATACAGTAGCTGCTGTATACTTCTTGCAATTATCAATAGCTGATTTCGCCTTTTGAGGCCTGCATCTAAAAATGCAAGCTAATAATAATCGTTTGAGCCTCCCTATAGGCAAGGGAGTCAAGGTTTTAGCTGGCCACTGTTTAAGGAATCATCCGTGTTGAAGTGCCCCAGCCGGTCCACCACAGCCCAGATATGTGGCTCAGTGGTCAAAAGAGAAGTGCTTTCACATGGCTTGTGTAGCTAAATGTGAAGACGAATGAGTCTGTGCTGTTGTTTCTCTGCGTATGACATAAAAAGCCATGGAATGTTTGCCTGTGATGCCTACATGTGAAGCTGTAAGCTGACCTGTAATGAACATTCAAGATGACTGTGAAGCACAAAGACCTAGATGGATTTCTATAACTACACACGTGGCTCCTATCTATAAAAATATTTAGACATATTTATCTCGATAGTGTTGAAAGCAAACGGGGTAACAGCAGGAGTTGTGTGCAGTGTGGGCAGGGCAGTTAGCTATATGTTGGTTTATTTAAGGAGAGCATTTTATTTTTATGGGGAAAGTGATTTCAAATGGGTGAGCGAGAAGCTCAGAAAAAGCGTTTTCAAAAAACCATAAATATAGTTTTTGGCTGCACGTTTCCTAGCACCACCCCCAGCCCCCACCGCCCAAATGTAATAGAAAAGAAACATCTTTATAATTGGCACTTGACATGCTGTTTGCGTTGGGCTGTGGTACACCCAGCACAGATTTCCTGTTGATGGAAACATTTATCATCCTGATTGCCCCAGAGTGGCAGGTGGTGTTATCAATTACCTCTTCTTACCAATAATAATATTAGTATGGTAATATCTTTGCTCAAGTGAGAACCAATTAGCGGTCACTTGTCACACCATTAAAGACACAAAATCATGCCGGTTTTAAGGACCTAAAAACAAAAGTTTGGGTGGGGGAGGAACCAGAGACAGGGGAGAGAGAAGAAAAGAACTTTGATTTGGGAGGGGAAAAAAAATGAAAAGAGACAAAAAAATAAAGCTCTAACCTTTGAATACTTTTTATACAAAGTAGCTGGGAAAATAAGCACATTGTAAATAAAGTGCCCAATGCACCGTATGCAAAGCTGTCTTTCGTTTTTGAAGAGCCAGGTAGACTCAATAAACCGGGACATTAAGACAGAACCAAGCCTTCCACCTTCCCTTGTCAAGCCAGTATCCCAGATACGCTTTCTGTAGTATCTGAATAAATGATACAAATTAATCAAACACCTAATTATATGTTCCACTAATGTAAAATATACAGTATTAATTTGTAAATAATATTATTAAGCAGACAAAATAATAACGTGTCGCCTCCAAAGATGAAAACAACATTGCAAGAGTAAAGACAATTAACAAATTAGATTTAATTATAGGGAAGAAAACCCAACTTTTGTTTTTGCTAGTGTTTAGGTATTACAATATTGTAATAGACAGTGGTCATGTGATGGCAAAGACCTGTGTGTTGCCTGCACAAGTCGGTATCCACACGTCTGATGCACAGCTCCGGGGGTCCTTTCGCTTGGGCGAGACTGGAGGACACATTCTGGTACCTCATCTGTGAAAACACCCTTCTTGACACGTTGTCGACTCGCATTGTAGCTATTGTTGGGACTCGAACTTAAGATAGGTATGCTTTCATTAAAACTTCCTGCACTAAATAAAAACACTTAAAGAAAAGTTTCAGACCTCAGTGGAGGGAGGCGAAGGAGAACAGGAGACTCAGGAGGTAACTCGCCTTTTGTTTTCCGCCTCTACTTTGTATTTTATTGTTTTTCTTTTTTTTAATTTTATTGATCTTGAATACCCCAGTCAATCTTTTAAAAGGTTTACAGATCCACACCACCTAGACTTGGCGGGGAATTTCTGTAGGTTCCCCTTCCGCTGCGTCCCTGGCTCTTTCCGTCCAAGTCTTTGCTCGATCTTCTCAACGAAATCCGAGCGCAGAGAGCGCGGGTGTCGAGGTGGAGCCGCACCTACGCCCCGCCGGCCCCACCCCGCGCGCGCCCTGGGCAGGGACTGCACCCCGCGCCCGGGCAGGTCGGACCGCGGGCTCCGCGTGCGGTTTCGCGGCCGCTCGCTTTGTGGCAGCCCCGGCGTCCGCCGCAGCCGAGCCCAGCCTGCCGTGTCTCCCCACTCACAAAGCGCCTCGCGGCTGGCGGACACGTCTGCGATCTGACGGCTCGCTTCTTACAGCTAAAGGGCCGCGGCCTGACATTCGCCTTCGCTGGAGGGACTTAAGATCCTCCCCACGACCGCACACCGTAGAAAATGCAAAACGAGTCGACGGAATTAGACTGTGGCGTTTATAAGTCCGGGAAAGACTTAAGGAAATCGTGCCAGTGGGTCGGAGAGAGTGGGGGACGGGGCTGGGGGGCTGGGGGAGGCGGGCGAATGGCTTTAGGAACAAAAAGGCGGGGGCCGGTGCGCGCAAAGTGGCCCGAAGCGGAGGAGTCGCTGCCACGGGGCCCGAAGGCTGCGGGGGAGCCGGGCGCGGGCTTCCTCTGAGAGGGTTCGGACGCCTCGAGAACTTCCATTTGCTTCTTTTCCCCCAAAGTGTCGTTTTGTAAAAAGAAGGGAAAAAGAATTAACCAGGTCACAACAGGCAGTGCACCTTTAACCAGGACTCCGACCCACTGACGGCCGCTTTGGGTTCTTTCTCTGCTGGGGAGCAGACGTCTACCTTTCCGCTGCGGCGCTGCAACTTCCCCAAACTCCTGCCGTCCTGTAAATTCTGCAAGAAACTTCCACTCGCTACCACCGCCTGCCCCTGCGTCGCCCCTCCTCTTAGCCACTCTTTTCCCAGCAAAGTTCCTGGCCAGCTAGCCCCAAAGCCCTGGCTGGAAACTTTTCACTTCCGAGCGCCTCTGCGCCGGATGCGAGAGCGTCCCCAAAATGCAGCAGCATTTGCCAAAGTTGACGGCGCACTGGCGAAACAGACCTTCCCTGCATCTCCCAGCTTAGCTATAAAAGCGTTACCATGGGGGGATGTTAACTCTAGATTTCGAACATGTTTCATTTTCCATTTTTTATTTTAAAAAATAAAATTACCTAAGTGAATACTCCTGCCACCAAGTAGCAAAACAGAACCAATTTTCAGGAATCTGGCTGGGAGGGGGTGGCAAAAGCGATGGCGGGGTCTCTTTGGAGACGATTCCAACCTGTGCGCTTCCTTCCTCTGTATGATTTTTCTGCGCTTTACCTGGAGCCCAAAGCTGTTGCTTCGTGAAACTTACACAATTAGAGGCGCGCGAGAGAACACCGGCTGGGAAGAGGGAAGGTTCTAGAACGGAAAAGCAATTCCCAGAGAGCCGGGCGAGTGGCGCAGGGCTGGGGTCCACCCGGGGCGGGGGAGGGGGTCCCCACTAGTCAGAGCCCCGCTCCCAGCCACGCGGGGAGATCGCAGCCCTGCGGACGCCCAGGGCTGTCTGCTAGCCGGCAGTTCCCTTCCAGCACAAGACCCTGGGGGAAGCGCCGGGAGGCCATCTGTGCCAAAGCTTCGTACCAGACAGGGCCACTTGTGAAGACAAAAATAATAAATTTAGGAAATGAAAGAAGACATGCTGGGGCGCAGGGCACAAGCGCGAGCTCGGCAGCGACGGGCCTGGAGCACATCCCGGCGGCCGCTCGCAATGGAGGACACGAGCGGGAGTGAGCGCGCGGGAGTGGGCGAGGGCGCGTGTGCGCCGCTGCGGGTGGGGTGCGCGCGAGGGGGCGGAGGCGCGCGCCTGATAACGGGCGGAGAGTGGGTGCGTGTGCCGGGAGCGCGCGGCGCCCGCCGCCCGGTGATGCGGGGCAGGTTCGGACGTGCGCGACCCCTCACCTGCTCCCCCTACATCACCCCCAAAAGTCCAGAACGCGGTGGGCCACGCGTGGGACTTTTGTGGACTTGGAACTTTCAGTCGCGAGGCCTCCGGCACCCTGCGCTCCCTGCCCACGCCACAGGCGCCCGGCACTGCACCCATCAGGCTACGGAACTGGGGGTGGGACGCGAAGCCCCGCGGTCCCCTCCCTGTCCCTGGATTTAAGGAGCCACAGGCGGCCCGGAGGCCTGGCGGGCGGGCAAAGGGCCGGGGCAGCCCCGGTGGCGGCGGCGGGCGGGGCGGGCGCTCAGGAGTCGAGGGGCCCGGGGTAGGGGGGGGGCGGCGGCGGCGGGGAGACAGGGGTGGGAGCGGAGGGGAGGGGGTCCGAGGGGAGGGGAGGGGAGGAGCCGCGCGGCCCGCGCCGCTTCCGAACCGGAAAGTTGGTCTTGCCGAAGTCCCGCCACCCCGGCGTGCGCACTCCGCTCCGCTCCGGCCGCGAGCCTCCGGGCCGGGCCGGCCGCCGGGGGAGCCCGAAGAGCGGACACGAGCCCGGAGAGAAGGTCCGGAGACTGGGACACCACCTGAGCCCGAGCGGGGCCGGCGTGCGGAGAAACGCCGAGGACCAGTAGAGGCAGGCGGCCGGCCGGCCCTCCGCGCCCGGAGAGCAGGAGGCTCGGCGCCCGAGCGCCCCGGAGAGACAAAGGCGCCGGCCGGAGCCCTGCCCGCGGCCGCCCGCTCCGGGAGGGGCGCCGGGCGGCGGCGGGGGGGCGCGGCGCGGGGCGCGGGCGGCGGCGCAGACACTCTATAAAGGGGCGAGCCCGGCGCGCCGGCGGAGAGGCGCCGCGCGGACGCCGCCAAAGTTTGCTGCCTGCGCTTGGGTCCGGGCGGCCGCCGCGGCCAGAGCCGCTCCCGGCCCGCCGGGCCGCAACCGGGCGCCGAAGAGCGCGGAGCCCGCGATGTGAGGCGGCGCCGGTCGCGCGCCCGGGTCCCGCAGGCGACGGCCCCTCCTCGCCGCGCGGCCGCTAATTGCGAGCGCGGCCTCATTTGCATAGGCCGCCCGAGTCCGCTGGAGGCCGGCCAATCGGCGCGGCCCTCTGCTAATAGCCATGCATTATTCACCAGCCTAATTGCTCAGCCCCATGCGCGGCCCGCGCAGCCGCCGCCGCCGCCCGCGCCCCGCGCCCCGCGCCCGCCCGGCAGCCCCGCGCCGTCCCCGCCGGCCGCCCCGCTGATGCCGCTGCCCTGCGAGGGGCCCGCGCGCCGCTAGCAGCATGTCTCGGCGCAAGCAGGCCAAGCCCCAGCATCTCAAGTCGGACGAGGAGCTGCCGCCGCCGGACGGGGCTCCCGAGCACGGTGAGGGGCCGCGGATCGCGGGGCGGCCGGGCGTCTGGAGGGAGCGTGGGCCCCGCGGACCCAGAAAGTGCCCGGGCTCCCGCGAGCCGGTGCCTGACGTGTGGCGCTCGACCCGGGCAGGCCAGCCTGGGGATCCGTTCCTCCGCCGGAGCGCGCGGCGCGGGAGTTTCGGGCGAAGTAAACTTGGCTCGGCCGCCGGGAGTTGAGCTGCGCGCGGAGGCGCCAGGGCTCGGGGACCGCTGGGAGCCCGCGCTGCCCCACGGAGGCCAGCGCGCCTAGCCGGGCGCGGGCGGGAGGGGCCGAGCTGCCGCCTCCGCGCCGCCCCCCAGGCTCACCACGCCTGGACACTGGGGCTGGCCTCTGCGATCGCGGCGCCCACTCGGGAAAGCGCGGCGGCGGGGACGCGTCCCGGGGTCTCCCACCGCCGGATGCGGGCCGGGGCAGCTTTGTTCGGCGCCCGGCGCCCCAGGCGGTGAGCTCTCGGAGCGGATCCGCCGCCCTGACCGCGGCCTCTCCCTCCCCGGCAGGCCAGCGGCGCCCGGTGTGCCCCGAGGGCCGCGGAGCCCGCGAGGTCCGGGCGCGCCGACAAACCAGCGATCCCATTCCGAGGCGAGTAGGAAGTCGGTGTGGCCTGGCCTTTCCTAATGGCCGCCTTGGGAATTAACCCCGGGTGAGCTGCCCCGCGGCGCGGGGGGTGGTCGTGCACGCGGTAGGACCCCGGCACGCTTCTGTCGCTTCTCGGTTTTCTGGGCCTTTTCCTGCTCTTGGAGGCGCCGCGGCCACTTCTGCAGTCGGCTGGAGGGTAGGGACTTCCTGCCCATCCAGGAGGGAAGGTAGGAGCCGCGAAAGTAAGCTCCGGGCCAAGAGCGGGCTGGCCTGGCGCGCCCCAGCCCGGGAAAGTGAAGGCTCGGGCCTCGCGCCGCCCGCGGGTCCCCAGGGTGCGGGAGGGGCGGCCGCGGGGCTATCGCGGGACGCGGGGCGACCCTGCACTTGCCCGGAGCCCGGGCACAGAGTAGTGTGATCCTTACGAAACAGGCCGGCCAACTTTTTGGATTAACCTATTATAAGTGGTTTAGAGCAGATACGCATCTTTGCTTTGGGAACTAGGCTGCAGAAAATAAAAGGAGTTGAAGAGTTTAGCGAGCGGTGCCCTAAAGTTTGCAAAAGCAGGTATTCGTCCACATCGGAATGGAGAAGGGAGCAAAGGCTTCTTACGCGGCTGGGAATTCAGGAATTAAATAAAATTCGTGAACTCGTGAGGGTCTTTTTTGTCGCAGCGGAGGTAAGAGGTTCTTATCTGTGTCGCCTGGTCACCCAAGATTAGAACGGGAGATATGCTAAAAAGAAACGCTTGCATATGGTGGGTAGATTAAGGACAAAGAATCTTTTTGTCATGGAAATGGATTTTTTTTTGTTTTGTTTACTTCATCACATAGAATTTCTCACACTTGGTTTGTTTTCTATTGCCCTCAATGACTACATGATCAAATGAATGGATTTATTTCTGCCGAATGAGAAAGACAGTCTTTCCTTCAAAAGAACTACATTGCATCCCAGTGAGGAATTTTAAAGCTTTATTATTGTGGCTCCTGAATAGCTTAAAATCGGCTTTCACAGCCGCCCCAAAATGCAACAATGTAAATACTTCTCAGCTTTGTAGGGTCGTTATCAAAATGTGCAATGTCTCTTTTTATTAAAGCATATTTTAATTAATAGAGTAAAACCCCTTGTATTTAACAATTAACAAGCTGAGACACTGCTATTCATTTTTAATTTCACTTCAGAAATGCGAGCATGGTGAACCTCCTAGTGTAGCATGTGGAGGGGTCCAGAGCCCTTATTTGAAAACCTAAGATGGAGTAAATTATTCACAAGTTCTCTTTTGAATTCCCCTTGTTGTTACTGAATTTATTTAGGGGTGAAACATATTCAGGATTTTTTTTTCTTTTAACCCACCATGGGATTAAAGTTTTTGTCTAGGCTATGTTTTTCACAATCATTCAGAGTTGTAATCAAGATATTGCCACAGTTCCTGATCATACTTTGCAACAGGCCAAAAATAGCCTGTCTGGGGCTGAGTCTCAGTCAAGGAGTGTGTTCCCGCGATTGTTCCGGAAAACTGTTTAAAAAATAGTTCTTTCTGATTTAATTATTCTGAAGCTGATTGTTCATGGAGCATAAAAGATACTCTGTTCTCTGTTCACTTAAGGAATGTTCATGTATGTATTACTCTGTTGTGCTGATCGCCATTAGGAGGAGAATTAAGTAAAATATTTTTTTTAAGATAAATGGTTGTGAAAACTAAATCACTCCACCATGAATTCAGATATTCTCAGAATTATATTTTGTTAAAAGCAGTGGAAATAAACTATGCATCAAGTTATAAGTGAACTAAGTTTACATTGTTTTAGAAAGGAAGTAAATAATTCCTTTGTATCACTTTGGGTGTTACATGTTAATTAAAGCAGTAAATGCCTGCAATAAAATTGAAAGTTCTTGATAATGACATGAAACACAAATATTCTATGCAAAATTTTTAGTATGGTATGGGCGGGGCAGAGTGCACAGTCACATCAATTTACAGTAAAAGGCTTTATTTCTTTTAAAATAGAAATGTGACTGTTATTTTTCAGGCTTTAGTTTTTAGGCAAGCAGTGAAAAGACAGCTATCCAAAAATGCCTTAGCACTTTCCAGACCTTATTGCAAAAGTGAACTATGATGACGTATGTAGAACGGGAAAAAGTGATAAAGATTTACATAAAGTTCTAAAGTTATTCGGTTGTTAAAGATGTGTTTTAAGGATGGCTGGGACTTGACTTACATTCCCAATAGGTACTATCTTTTAAAATTGCAAAGTATTTCCTTCCTGTTTCTGAAAATTTAGAAATAAATGGGATGCAGTTTTAGGATTCAGTTAATTAAATGTATGCCACCAATATGGAAATCCTTTGAGCCAGCTGAATGTTTTTGTTCTAAGAAAAATTAATTAAAACTTCTAATGATGGAACAGCACTTACACTCCTACTAAGAGCTTTAAAAGGTGTATTATTGCTATCCTTCATTGGATAAAATACAAATTAGGAGGGATATATTTTATTGTCGTTAGGAGGAAAATATGTATATGAGGAAGAACAAAAGAATGTTATAATTTAAATCAGTTTGCCATCCTGTATCTTGTTTGTTTTTTATTTTCTGCCAACTCACAGTTACATGGCTATCTTAAAAATCCTTTAAAATGTGGTGATCCTGTGATTTAAGACTTTACCAGTGGTATTCAAAGACTGTGTTTAAATTAAGGGGAAGAAGGCCCCCAGCCCTGGGTGCTGAGATCTTTTCTCTTTTATCTGTCTGTGCACGGTTTGCCTTCAGCGCTCAGGGCACTCACTCACACACTTACAATTCAGCATTGCAAAGGAAACAATACAGAAGCCACTTTCTAACATCCGTAGGCAGACTGTTTTCTCTGAAACATGAAAGGTAAGGAGTAAGTTAAGCAGGAGGGGAAAGGAAAAGGAGAATTTGCAAACATTTATTTTTAAAATGGCAGTTAAAATCCTAATCTATTTAAAAATGCATAATTTGGCGACCAATAAAAAGTCTGCCAATTAATTCCCACCGTACAGAGAAAGAGCTGATTATGTAAGAGGGATTTTTTTAAGGCACATTTAAACTTCCACAATCTATACATAATCCAATATTTTTAGATCTGTTTAGATCCAGAAAAGGAAGAAGGTATGGACCAACAGCAGGAATTACTTAGCAAGCTGATTATTTTTTGTATACAAGATGATGGCAAAAGCAGGCAAAAGTGGGTCAGATTTCATTTTCAACTACAGTCTCTAAGAGGCTTTGCCATTCACCCCAAGATAGCTCTGAGAACGTTTTCTTTTGGGGAGAATTCAGCAAAGGTGCAACCAAGGTTTCCGTTCTGTACTGAACACCAGTTAGAATTTAACATCCTTAAATGTAAGTATTTTATTTGCATGAAATAAAAACCTGCTTAACTGCCAATGAGGTCATGCCCCATCCTTTAAGGCTGGAAATAGTTTCAAGAAGGAGAATTGTTAAATACTACTTAGAAGAGGAAGAGGTTTTGTTGTTTTGTTAGTTTTCATTTCCTTCATGGTTTCTTGACCAGTTGCCAGGATAACAACAGCCTCGTGAGAACGAGAGCTGATTCCACTGCCGGTGGGCCAGGTTTGCTATCACAGCATGTGTGATGCTGCCCACACTTCGTATAAGACCAGGCGTAAATAAAATCTATGTAGACATTGAACGTTTTACTATTACTCTACATAAACTTTTATATTTTACAAAAGAGCCCTGTCCTTAGATTTTTTTGTTTTTCACTATTACTTGACATAAACTTAAGCCCTATCCTTAGGTTTTTCTCTCTAATTTGAACACTTCTGTGATCTCGAAAGCAGTTAACCGTGTGATTTCCAAGCTGACGAGTAAGGCAAGTCGTATCACAGCAAGTGTGAAATATTAATTGAAATAATAAAATAATGTAATGGGCTCTGTTTATGTGAGAGATCAGGGTTGGCCTGTTTGTTAATTAAAGGCAAGAGCTCGGGTCCAGGGAGACCTGAGGCTCTGGGGTGGCATCCCGGCGCCCCTCCGTGGGCCTGTCTTTTCCAGGCATCCTGGATTAGTCCTGCTGACCATCCCGGACCCCTCCCCCTCTGTGTTCCGGGAAGCCTTGGGGCCGCACAGGGTCCTGCCTGGTGGCCTGGAATCTGTGAGAAGGTGGGCTTGCAGGGGACTGGCAGCTTCCTACTGCTCTACCAAAGGTGGGTGGCTCAGAGCACTGCTGCAACAGACCTGCTGGTTTAACCTTTGCCTGCTTTGCCCTGCCAGGGGTGGCCACTAGATGTCAAGCTCATAATACAATTAGTGCATCTGCGCTGTTGACCTTGGCAACAGGACTCACCAGTGTTCTGTTAAGTGTTAACACTGGCTCTGAGAGTGGACTGGAGACCCACAGGTTTGCCCTGTGCTGCTGGGCTTATCAGATGCCCGGCTAGTTCAGCACAAGTGTTTATAGTTCTCCAAGAGGGAGAGAGACCCGTTTTCTTTTGTGCGGCTGTTACATCTTGAACTGTTTAATTAACCCTGCAGGTGCCGTGGCTCTTGGTCTTAATTCTTCGGCATTCCTGGTCCTCTTTGCTGAGTGCCCTCTCCAGACCGCCGTTTGATTGTTGACTGTAGGCTCAGCGCAGGCAGACGCTGGCTTCAGACCCCGGGCAGAGCTTTTCCTGGAGGATTTTTTTTTTTTTTTTTGCTCATGTGTAAACTTCCCCTGTAGAAATGGAACAGTGTGCAGAGGTGATGGCAAATCCTGGAAATGATTTAATAACCTGAGACCGAGTGCAGGAGTCGACGGTTACAGTCGATGGATGGGCGCCTTCTTCCTGGACACGGCGCAGTGTGCGCAGCTGTGGGGTTCTTCAGGCCAGGTGTTTGTACATCCGAGAGGCTTGGCTTATTTCTTTATCGTCGTGCCGGTGGATATGGAAAGTGAGGAGTTGGGGGAGGACCTAGGCAGTTGTCTGCATAGATGCATGGTGGAGTAGCTCGTTTAGCTTCATGTGTGAGTTTATCTGGACCAAAAAAGTGACCCAGCACAAACCGTGCTTTCCCCTCCCCTAGTTTTGATCGAAATGGTCTGCATTGGCCGCCGAATTTCAGGTTTGTGCGTTGCTCGTGAGGCACAGATAGTGATATCCGTGCATTCATCGGAAGGGTGATTACAGCATAACATCTGAATGAAAGAACGATTGTGCAACCTTGAAGTGCAACAAACATCTTATTATTTGATACAGCGTCGGGCAGATAGTTAAGACAAGTGAACGTTGTGGCTGCTTTCCAGCTGCGTGCGTCCATAAAGGAAACAGTGTTCTCCCTCCCCGGTGCTTCACCCCGCAGAGGAGAACCCGCAAACCTTTTAAACAGAAGGCGTTTGGTGCCTGTGCCACAGGTGGTCTGTCCTTAACACATTTGAGGCGTGGGCCACTGAGTCGGCGGAAGCCGGCCTGCGGGTCAGCGCGGCTTGGGCGAGGCGCGAGCGCCCTCCGCTGTCCGGCTCCGAGCGCACACGCTTGGAGGTCTAGGGAAAGGACAAAATTTTTCTATCGCGTCTGGAATTTCTTCTACATTGTTAAACACAGTAGGGGTCTCTATTTGTCTCCTCCTGTTTCACAGCTTGGGCTCAGTATGTGATAATTCATCTTTCTTTATGGGATTCAAAGCTATCATAAGGAGTTAAAAAGAATTAATTTGCAAGAAAATAGTGTCTCCTAACAATTTGGGAAAACTTGAAAAATGCTTCTTAGATTTTTAAGGGATGGAAAAGGCACAGGAGAAAAGTACAGTTTCCTTTCCTCGAGACCCACGTGCGTTTCCCAGTTACTAATTAAAGTGAAGAGGTTAACATTCGTTTTCCCATAAAGGACAACTTTTGCTTCTCCTCTTGTTAAAAGGAATTAAAAAGTGTAGCAGAATCAAGGTGAAAGTTTGAGCTTGATCAACAAAATTATCAAACACCTGTTTACTGCTCTGTGTAAGTGGTTACTTATTTACAAGGTACTGCCCTCAGGACGCAGAGAATAAAAACGCCTTACTGAGAACTCCACTTAGAATTTTTTTAGGAAAGCGTCATGTGGCAAATATTCTCATCAATATTACAGTGATGCTTTTTACTTGTAGCTTAAAAAGATCATCGGGCATGTAAGCACTCTGCCAGGTCATCTCTACTTGGAAGACCACCTTAGCTTTTGCAGGCAGTGAAGACCTGATCCCTGTATAACATGATCCTTGTATATTGTATAGCAGACCGGGAATTGGAGCTGAGAGAGAGATGGCGCAAGGGGAGGTCCTTTCACACCCAGAGAGTTATAAAGGGGACATTTTTGTTAAACATCCTCTGTGTTTTTATTAGTGAGAAGGGGGAAAATATGTACTTTTAATACTGCCGTTGAGGCCCTCCCTAGGTTGGAGGCCTCTCTCTGAAAGGCGAGGGAAGCCTTTTGCCCCTCCTGTGGCGCACGTGCTCAGGAGTGCTTGAATGGTGAGCGTTAGAAGCCCTGAAAATCTCATGTATAAATAGTAAGTGTGGGGCTAGCTGTAAACTAATTGCACATTTCCTCTCCAATTGAAATAGCTTCAGCTCCTGCGTGTCCCTCCTCCTGACTGCGTCCAGGAGAACAGACCCCATCGCCGGGCTGGCAGCCATGGCCAGTGCATCCTTCATGTTAGCAAAATAAGGTTATTTTCACAACAGCTCCTTCTTCTCGTTGACAGTCAGTCCAGGAAAGCTGTGTGGCACTTTCAGAAAGTAACCTTGACCAAATACTCCTGTTAACCAAGAAGGGAAGATTCCTGCCTAAGTTCTGTTCCTGGGTGCACTGGTTGGCATTTTTCTCCACTAGTTCTAACCCTTGCACAGTCTAAGCCCCTGACTATGTGCAGTTAAGTCTCTTAAGTCATTGATCTGCCAATATGCAAAAAATAAATTATTTTGACATTAATGATAATGTTAACAATGCTTGTTTTTCAATTGTCCCTTTTAGGAAGAAAGAATTTCCTATTGCATTGGAAATAAATTTCTCAAACTTGTACTGTTGTTACAGTGGCTCATGGACATGGCTTTACCGTGAAACAAAAATTTTAAAGCCATATCAACAAATGGATATAATAACTTCTACTTTTAGAATGCAAAAGCCAGTTTCCAATGTAAGTTTAATTAAAAGATAGTTGAATCCGACACAATAGTGGCTTAAAACAATGGCAGGATTAAAGGACTTTAGACGTTATATGATAAAATTTGGAGCTGCTGTCAGATCTTTCCTATAAGGGTTTTCTTGTTATAGAAAGCACTTTTTTAAAGATAAGTACTTCCAGATTAGCATGTCTACGCTGTAACACGATGCGTGTAGCCACTGTAACGAGAAGCAAGTTATAACAACTTATTTTGCGTCTCACCCCGAACGCGACATAAGGTCGCTGCTTTCACTCTGGGCTCAAGTGCGGTCTTGCTGCTTCTAAAGAGCTCTGTCCCCAGTGAAACAGGCTCGCTTTGGTTCTTCTCTCCCAACCAATTCAGTTGAAGTGCTTGTTGTTCTTTAAAAACGTTCTTAAAATATGCACCCAAAATTTCTATTCCACACGTGACGTATTAGAGTCTTTTCATTTGTATTCATTGCATTCAAGACTGTCTTGTGAAATTTGTGCTTCTCTATAACTTTCATGGAATGCTAATCCCACTCAGATTTGATAGTGAAACAAGTAGAAATTAACAATTGAAGTGATCATGTTACCGTATTTCATGCAGACCCCAGTAAGAAAAACCATAGGTGGTGATGCTAAATTATTTGCCCTCAATACGAAATATGAATTGTATTGAGGAATTTTTTTTCTTCACTGATTGTAGTTTTTTAAATATGTTTTAGTTAAAAGGCAAATTTATTATGAAACTTTGTAAAATCCAACAACTGTTTAGTTAGGTTCATTAACATAATGAACTAACAGGCCCTAATGTTCAGAATGCCATTTTCACCCTATTTCCTCTCTTCAATTTTGCTTTCCTTCTTCGATTTTAGAGGCGTACAATGCAAGTTTATTTTACTTTGGCAAGAATATCTTCATTGTGTTTAGGTAATTATCAATTTCCTTTAAACAAAATGGCTTATTATTTGGTAGATAGTGCTTAAATATTATTATTCTGTGCATGGTTTCTACAGTTGAGACACAGTTATAATTTTGCCCACCTGCAGTGGGGGCAGGAGGAAATTACCTTCTCAGCTTTCTTGACTTTGCAGGTGAACCCCACATACTTAGTACATGAAAAAAGCCAATGGAAATGTTAAAATGTATCTTTAAAGTAAATAGAGATTTATTTGGGTTTCTTAAAACCTTAGAGAAAAGTACAGTGTAAAATAAAATCCTGTTTCCTTATTTCACATGCCATAATGTGTTACAAAGAAAATCTGGGAAATGCTCATTTGTAAAGATGAAAGTTAACGTAAATTCTTCTGGCAGTCGTTGCACTTAAAGTGATCCAGCAATCAGCCAATTTCCAAGTGTTTTCTCAGTGAATTGTCCCCAATACATACTCCATATTAAAAAATATATTCTTGTATAGCACAGGGAACTATATTCAACTTTTATATATTCAACTGTTATTCTTTAGTAATCTATAATGGAAAAGAATCTGAAAAAGAATACAGAAATAAAACATAAATATGTGTATATACAAAATAATCACCTTGCTGTACACCTGAAACTGGTGCAACATTGTAAATCAACTGTACTTCAATCATAATTTTTTGGAAAAGAAAATGAAAAATATTCTTTGGACAAAACATACACTGTGTTTAATTGTATAAAACTGTAAACGTATATACCATGTGAATGCTTTTGTGTACCATGTAAGTTATACATTTTTTTCTTCTCTGGGGAATAAAGATGTAAAAATAATTTTTCAAAAAATTAGCAGTATTTAATTTCTCTGTATTTTTCTCTTTTTTTGTAGTTTTCTTTTTAAAAAGTATTAAAATTAAAACTCTATGAAGACTATGGCTGGCATTTTATATCATAGCTTTAAAGTGTTAAAATTAACTTTTAGAATATTTTGTGTTCTGATAATTACACTATTTATGATACAGTATAACACTGATTCCAACTTGATTGCTTAATGCAGATGAACTTTTTAAAATGTCCACTAGTGCTTTTTTTATTATGTGGGTCTGCAGGAGAACAACCCACTGTTATAAACAAATTGTAGAGATTCTTTGCCTTTTTAAAATAGGTGAACTAAAATGTGAGATAGCCCGTGTTTTCTTATCATTAAGAAATTATTTACCTGAAGAGTTGAGGCTTTTTCCCTGCCCTGTTCCATAACCCTTGCAAGTTTCAGATCAGATTTTGCATACATAGAGCAAAGTTAAGTACTCCAAGTATTTATTTTGTTAACGCTGCTATCTGCAGTATAAATCAGCCATGTCTTTGCTTCCAGCTACACTCGACCTCATTACAGACACCGATTCCGCTCCTGCCTCTGTGCAGTAAGGAGACTCCTTGCAGTCTGAGCTTCAGCACTGAATTTAGTTTAAAAGTCTAGCAGGTCTTTATGGGCTGCAGCTCTAACTTTTTCCCCCATCAAATGGTTGAGCCAGTTAAGAAAATGCTAATTGAACACCACTAATA
Organism: Bos mutus; assembly: GCF_027580195.1. Taxonomy (NCBI): domain Eukaryota; kingdom Metazoa; phylum Chordata; class Mammalia; order Artiodactyla; family Bovidae; genus Bos; species Bos mutus. The sequence continues at coordinate 1,175,960 of NC_091640.1, read as the reverse complement.
ATTTTTTAAAGGCACGTATAAATTACCTGGAAACAGCAGCCTCGCGGGGAGCAGCCGACCAGCTTCGAATTATAGTTTTATTTTCTCCTCTAGCGGAGGGACTAAATGTTTTCACTGGATATTTTTTACAAGTCAGATTTCTCTACTGAAATCAGTGCCGAATCCTTCCTTCCCTAAAACCCTAAACGAGAAAACATGGAGGCTTCTCAGCAAATCCATTTGTTGATGTTTCAACAGTCAATGGTTTTCGGGGATATGGACCTGAGGGTGCGTGGCGCTCACACTCCACTGCGCACGACAACAAAGGGCCGGCTTGAGGCTGTCACTTGTCTCTGTCCAGGTGATTTGTTGCTGTCACTCCATCCGCAAGTTGACAAAAAGCAGTTGCAAGGCAGTTTTACCCAGGCTGGCACAGGGAGCCTGAGCACCCCATTGAGGGCTGCCTGTCACCCCAGCCTCCCCCCGAAAATAGGAGCTGGGCATGTCCTCGGATGTTGGTTTCTCCTTCCTGTATAGCTATTTATTTGATCAGGTGTGAATGAGAATCATTCATTATACAGGGTTGTTATTCGGCACAAGAGGGTAACGGGAGTCGGCAAGTCGCTGCCTACAACAGTAATTAAACATGTGTAACCAATTAGAGGGTTTCCACCATGGCACAAGCATATAATTTGCTAAGTCTTTCTATGTGAATAGATGAAAATAGGTACAAAAAGTGTGTCTGACTACAACATTCTCATGTTAAACATGTCAACATAAATGAACTTTAAATATATAATTTCTAGTTTGTTAACAATCTGTGGGACACGATTGGCTAGTAACAGTAACATATAATTTTGGTTCATTTTGCCAAGAAATATTGCATCTGACAGAGGCAATTAATTGTATTAAACATGATTAATTTTAGGCACAGACTATATTGATGGTATTCGTTTGGTGAATCCTGAAATGTAGAAACGTACTGTATCTGGAGGCAAGTGCACCCGCTAAAAAGATACAGGATTGATGTGTGGATCGAACTGCAAGTCGGGGAGATTGTTTTTCTGAGCAGAGATGTAAGAAGTGCTTATATATTCTTTGTTATATTTACAAATGAAAGTATTTAGCTGAAATTTCCTCCATGAAATAAATGCCCATTGATTTGAAAGGTTCTGTAGAATTACATTAAATCTGTAATGTCTCCGCACGGCATAAAGATAATAAATCTCCGTGGTCCGAGCCCAGGAGAGAGGCTGCAGCCGGCTCCCCTGTCAGGTGCTGACGTGAGTTTGAAAGGTTACAGATTAGTTTAGCAATGTTAAGCGAACTGGCAAAGGCATCTCTGATTTTGCTGGAAATGAGGAAGCCGGATGGTAGGGGAGTCCTAATGAGCCCATCGAAGGCTGGCTTTGTACCCAACAGACAGGGTGGCTGCAGATTGTATGAAAATATTGGAAATCAATGGCTTCTATGGAATTTCATTAAGAAGCAGTATCCACAATTGATAGAGCCTCATAATTTGATGGATTGTGCTAAGAAAATGATTAGCTAGCTAGAAAGAGTCAGAATACACACGCCAGGACGTCAGAAATGTTGAAGTGGGGTAATTTGTACAGAATAAAAAATATTGATTTTACTTATGTGCAAAATTTTGAGATGGAGGGCGGGCTGTCTCTCGAGACCCGGCTGATGTAATGTCTTGCTTTTTCAGCGGCCCCCGGGGAGGGCGCCGAGGACGCGGACAGCGGCAACGAGAGCCGGAGCGGAGGCGAGGACACGCACGTGTGCGAGAAGTGCTGCGCCGAGTTCTTCAAGTGGGCCGACCTGCTGGCGCACAAGGAGGCTTGCACCAAGAACCCCCTGGTGCTGATCGTGGGCGAGGATGAGCCCGCCCCGCCCTCCGAGGACTTCCCCGAGGCGTCCCCAGCCAGCTCGGCCAGTGAGCGCGCGGACAGCGAGGCTGCCGAAGAGGCGGCGGCAGCGGCGGCGGCGGCCCCGGAGGGCGGGGAGGCCGTGGAGGCGAGGGCACCGGAGCGGGAGGACGAGCCCATGGAGGTGGGCGCGCCCGCGGACAAGGGCTTCCAGGGCCCGGGCGCGGCGCATGCGGGGCAGCCGCCTCCACCGCCAGGCCCCGAGCCGGCCCCCGGGGCGGCCTACGGCATGCCCAGCACCAACGTGACCCTGGAGACCCTCCTGAGCACCAAGGTGGCCGTGGCGCAGTTCTCGCAGACCTCGCGGGCCGCGGGCGCGGCGGGCCCGGGCGGTGGCGTGGCGGCCGCGGCCCTCCCGCTGATCCTGGAGCAGCTCGTGGCCCTGCAGCAGCAGCAGGTGCAGCAGCTGCAGCTCATCGAGCAGATCCGCAGCCAGGTGGCCCTCATGAGCCGCCCGCTGCCGCCATCCCGGCCGCCGCTGCACCCCGGGCCGGCCGCGCACCCCACCCTGCCACTCTCGGCCGGCACCGGCCCCGCGGCCACGGCGCAGGGACCCGCCGCCCCACCGGCGGCCTACGAGGGCCCCCAGCACCTGGCTGCGCCGGCGTCCACAGCCAGCACCCCGCACGTCGCGGGCGGAGGCCCCTCGGTGCCGGAGCCCGGTGCCCCCGCGTGCTCCGGTGCCCCCGCGACCTCCACGGCCTCCACCCCAGCGGCCGGCGCCTCGGGGTGCGCCTCCCGGCCACAGAACGCCCCCACGCCCCCCGCCCTGGGGCCCGGGCCGCTGCTCACCTCTACACCCAGCCTGCCAAGCCCACTGCTACCTCAGACCTCCGCCAGCACCGTCATCTTCCCCAACCCGCTGGTCAGCATCGCGGCCACGGCCAACGCGCTGGACCCCCTGTCAGCCCTCATGAAGCACCGCAAGGGCAAGCCCCCCAACGTGTCGGTGTTTGAGCCCAAGGCCAGCACTGAGGACCCCTTCTTCAAGCACAAGTGCAGGTTCTGCGCCAAAGTGTTCGGGAGCGACAGTGCCCTGCAGATCCACCTGCGCTCGCACACGGGCGAGCGGCCCTTCAAGTGCAACATCTGCGGGAACCGCTTCTCCACCAAGGGCAACCTGAAGGTGCACTTCCAGAGGCACAAGGAGAAGTACCCCCACATCCAGATGAACCCCTACCCGGTGCCCGAGTACCTGGACAACGTGCCCACCTGCTCTGGGATTCCCTACGGGATGTCGCTGCCGCCAGAGAAACCGGTCACCACCTGGCTGGACAGCAAGCCAGCGCTGCCCACTGTGCCCACCTCAGTGGGGCTGCAGCTCCCACCCACCCTCCCAGGCGTGGGCGTCGGCAGCTACGTGGACTCCCCCAGCCTCACCCCCGCCAGCCGCTCCCCGCAGCGGCCCTCACCCGCGTCCAGCGAGTGCCCTTCTTTGTCCCCAGGCCTGACCAGCTCCGAGGCAGGCGTCCCGGTGGCTGCGGGATCCCCGCAGCCAGCACCCGGTGGATCTTCCCTGCCCAAGACCGAGCCCGTGAGCCTGCCCTGCACAAACGCCAGGGTAGGGGACCTCCCGGCCACGGCGGGGCAGGTCTCCACCACGTCTGCCCTGGCGGACAGCAGCGCATCCCCAGGCCTCTGCAGCCCGGTCCTCCCGGCCGGGGCCGAGCCGTTTAAGGCCAAGTTCCCCTTCGGAGGGCTGCTCGACTCTATGCAAACGTCCGAAACCTCCAAGCTGCAGCAGCTGGTGGAGAACATAGACAAGAAGATGACAGACCCCAACCAGTGCGTCATCTGCCACCGCGTGTTGAGCTGCCAGAGCGCCCTGAAGATGCACTACCGGACGCACACGGGCGAGCGGCCCTTCAAGTGCAAGATCTGCGGGCGTGCCTTCACCACCAAGGGCAACCTGAAGACGCACTTCGGCGTGCACCGCGCCAAGCCGCCCCTGCGTGTGCAGCACTCCTGCCCCATTTGCCAAAAGAAGTTCACCAACGCCGTGGTGCTTCAGCAGCACATCCGCATGCACATGGGGGGCCAGATCCCCAACACGCCGCTGCCCGAGGGCTTCCAGGACGCCATGGACGCTGTGCTGCCCTACGACGACAAGGCCGCCGATGCTCTGAGTGCCTGCGACGACGACATGGACGACAACTCCCTGGAGGATGACGCAGAGCTGAAGGACGCGGCCGGCGACCCAAACAAGCCACTGCTGGCCTTCTCGGGCTCCTGCCCACCCTCCCCGCCCTCTGTCATCTCCAGCATCGCCGCCCTGGAGAACCAGATGAAGATGATGGACTCGGTCATGAGCTGTCCGCAGCTGAGTGCCCTCAAGTCTCTGGAGAACGGGTCTGGGGAGAGCGACCGTCTGAGCAACGACTCGTCCTCGGCGGTGGGCGACCTGGAGAGCCGGAGTGCAGGCAGCCCGGCCCTGTCTGAGTCGTCCTCCTCCTTGCAGGCCCTGTCACCCGGAAACAGTAACAGCGAGAGCCTGCCCTCCAAGTCCCCGGGCCTTGGCGCCCAGGAGGAGCCCCAGGAAACCCCGCTGAAGACGGAGAAGCCGGACAGCCCGCCCCCCGGCCCCGAGAATGGAGGGGCGCTGGACCTGACGGCCACCCACCCGTGCCGGCCGGCCGTCAAGGAGGAGGCCCCCTTTAGCCTGCTGTTCCTGAGCCGCGATCGGGGTAAGTGTGCGAGCACTGTGTGTCGTGTGTGTGCCAAGCCCTTTGCTTGCAGGAGCGCCCTGGAGATCCACCTCCGCAGCCACACCAAGGAGCGGCCGTTCGTGTGTGCGGTCTGCGGGCGCGGCTGCTCCACACTGGGTAACTTAAAGCAGCACTTACTGACCCACAGGTTGCGAGAGCTGCCTCCCCAGTTGCTTGACCCCAACTTTACTCTAGGTCCCAGCCAGGGCACCCCGAGCCTGGGCCCTGGCTCCACGCCCACCACCATCAAAACGGAAGTGAACGGGCACAGCAAGGCCGGCCTGCTGGCCGAGGGTCCGCCGCTGCCAGCTGCCGTCCAGGTGCCCCCTGGGCCTCCGACGGTGATGAGCCCTGGCCTCGCACCCATGCTGGCCCCCCCACCGCGCCGGACCCCCAAGCAGCACAACTGCCAGTCGTGTGGGAAGACCTTCTCCTCGGCCAGCGCCCTGCAGATCCATGAGCGCACCCACACTGGGGAGAAGCCATTTGGCTGCACCATCTGCGGGAGAGCCTTCACCACCAAGGGCAACCTCAAGGTGAGGGTCGCCCGGGACCCCCCTCACCTCCTGTGGTCCTGGCTGAGGGGTACCCCCAAGAGAGCGTGCATGTGCCGTGTCTATGAGTGTTATGGACGAGTCTGCCTTGTATGTGTGCCCAGGTATGCGTGTTCCATGTGGCGCTCCCACGCACGTCCAGGGCCCAGTGAGGAGCTTGCCTTCCGTGCCGGTCTGTCCTCCCCTTGAGAGGCTGGTGCCGCCTAAGTGGCTGCAGGGTGTTGGGGAGATGCACACTTGCGGCCCTGAGTCCAGTGGGTCACTGATACCAAAATAGCTAGGCTTTTAAATGCTTCCACGTGACACGAGCACTGCTGATCCTGTCCAGAGGCCAGGGCTTTGATCTGTGGGTTTGTCCACGTGATTGCCAAGAGGGCCCGGTGGGCATTTGGCAGAAGCTTCCCAGCCTGAGGGCCAGGGGCAAACGGTACAATGATATAATGTTGGTATCCAAGATGCAGCGAGGCAGCCCATCTTCCCTGGAGGCAGGCTGTATGGCCAGCACCACGGAGCCATTCAGGCCAGCGTGCTGCTTTCTAGCCCAGGTTAGCTGCATGTGGGGTTTCAGCAACCCCCTTCAGTAGGCACTGTGGACGTGGTTTCCACTTCCTGAAGGCCACCTGAGGTCCTTGCTGACCACAGGTGCCCAGACGTTCCCTCTCTGTTGGGGAGAAAACCAGAGAAAGGCACAGAAAAGGCAGGAGTTACAAGCAGAAGATGATCTGGGTATGGGGGGAGCTTTGGGACCCTCCAGGTGGCCTGTGGGTCTGACACCTTAGTGGGGAAATCATGCTGTCAAGCTGTGAACTGATAGGAGTGTCCATCAGCTCATCGGTCAGCTTGCCTTGTACTTGACGAAAGGAGTGTTGCAGGTTCATGTCTCAGATGTTCAGAAAACCTCACCTAACAAGTTTGTTGTCCCAGATGAATGCTCAGGCTGGGGAGGAGGGGACGGAAAGGAGCTGGAAGGCGTCCCCTGGCCCCGGATGCCCTGTAACCAGAGGCTGGGCGCGCTCACGCCTGAGTGTGGCTCTGTCCCCGCAGGTGCACATGGGCACCCACATGTGGAACAACGCTCCCGCCAGGCGTGGCCGCCGCCTGTCGGTGGAGAACCCCATGGCCCTGCTGGGTGGCGATGCCCTGAAGTTCTCAGAGATGTTCCAGAAGGATCTGGCCGCACGGGCCATGAACGTGGACCCCAGCTTTTGGAACCAGTACGCTGCTGCCATCACCAACGGGCTGGCCATGAAGAACAACGAGATCTCCGTCATCCAGAACGGAGGCCTCCCCCAGCTGCCCGTAAGTCTCAGCGGGAGCGCCCTCCCCCCACTGGGCTCCCTGGCCGCCGGGCTGGACAAGGCACGTCCAGGCAGCAGCCCGCCCATCGCAGGGCTGGACAAAGCCAACTCGGACACGGGAGGCAGCCGGCCGTTCACACGGTTCATTGAGGATAACAAGGAGATTGGGATTAACTAGCCACGTCCCTGCCCTGTGGGTCTCCTTCTCGGTTCACCCGGAGCAGGAAAGACGTCACCGGGTGGCCGCCCGAGGTGGCCTCCTGCGCTGCCCGGTTGCGCCTTTCGAGGTGAACTTGGGAACTCAGCAACCTTGGAGATAGATCTGAGTCAGAAAGAGACGTCTTCCGAGAGCCGCCTCGGAAGCCGAAGGGGCTCAGACCACATCCGTTCCATCCCTCCAGAGCCCGCCCTGTGCCAGGGAAACTCGTCCGGTGGTCTTGTTGGAATTAGTTAGAAACTTGAACTCTGTCTTTAGAACTCTTATCTCAATGACGTGGTCCAGTGCGCCTGACGCCGGTCCCGCACAGCACCTTCCCCTGTAGAATTTATGACGTTCAGATGATGCGGGTCACAGACAATGCAGCCTGACTATAACGGCAGCTTTTGTACTGCAGAATACATCTGGCTATGTGAATTTTTTTTTTTAAAGCAAGATTTGTTTTACTATAAATAAGTGGGTGATTTCCATGCAGGCAAAATCGTGAAGTTCTGTTAGGAAACAGCATGCTTTTCGTGTGCAAGCACCTGTCAATAACAAGCCTTTTTTTTTTTTTTTTTTTAATTTAAATGTCTGTAGCTGCTATGTGGACAGTGGTCTCTAGTGTGGTCTGTAGCCCAGCAATTGGGAACAAGTCACAGACAGACGTCACCGTGAATTATTCACAACATTATAGCAGTTGTGAGTAAATATTTCACATTATCAAAGCTGTACAATAAAAAGGTAATGTTTGTATAATGTGGTTGCAAACTCTTAATTTATACTATTGCACTTTTAGTATTTTGTATTAGGGAGGTTTGTCTATAATTTGAAAATTTTAAAAGATGTAAAGCATTTTATAAATAGTACTTTGATTGAAGGAAAATGAAAAAAAAAAAAAAAAGCTGTTACGGTCTTAGGTCAAACGATACGAGAAATCTGTGCTCCTTAACCAGGAAAACCACCAGGACTTTTCCGTTCCTCAGTAAACTAGGGCCTGCCATTTCTTACATTGAGTGATTTAACTTTTCTAGAAAGCGCATTTAAAAGCTTGACCACCCCCAACAGAACTCTGGTGAACTCGTCTTAGGGCTGTGGCACCAACATAAGCCGGGAGGGGGGAGCCGAGCAGCTGCCGTGCGGGTGTGATCTTGCTGTCCCCGCTGCTGCTTCCTCGCACGCCCGCGGACCAGATCCCAACTGCCTGCAGGCCTGGCGTTGTGTCCAATAAACCGAGAGGTGCCGGGTGTCGGGCAGTATAATCCATCACAAGCGGGACATGTTCTGGTTTCTGATTTATTTATTACCTTCTCAGAAGCAAACGAAGCGCACTGTGGTCCAGTCACTCGAAGTGCAGGCTTGTGCTGGTGACGGTCAGCTGCTCCGAGTCAGGGAAGGGCCCCGGGCAGGTGCAAGCGGCTCGGCTGAGCCAGGCCGTGTGGACAGGTGGTGTGTTCTACCTCATTCTGTGTGCTGCACGCGTGCCGGAGTCTGAAAGTGGGGCCTCCTCCGACTGCACGGTCCCCCGGGTCATCGTGCCCGGGGGCAGCGCCGGGAGGCGAGCCTTGAGGAAGGAGGCAGGCAGTCGGCCGCCTCAGCAGAGACCGAGCTCTAGAACGATCTTCCTAACAGAGCCCCAGCAAGCGCAGACCACATCGTGTCACTGAGCAGAGTTTCAGAGCCTCACAGATGAGCAGACCTAGCGGTGGTTTCTGTCGGAAAAGAGCACGGAACCCTCCCACTGTTTCCCACAGAGGTGGGATGGAGTGAGCCCCGGGAACCCTCTCTTCTCCCAGGACGGGTGAGGGTGTGCCTGTGTCGGGAACAGAAAACAGGTGCTCGGTGTCGCTGTGTTTCAGCAGTGAATGTTGTTATTATTTATCTGTGTCCCTTTTGGTGTGATTTTTTTTTGGGGGGTGGGGGTCGTATTTGGTACCATGTAGTGTTCTGTCCTCCCAGAAAGATGTGTATATACCGTGAGAAAAGAGAAATGTAAAGTGCTGTACATAAGGCAGCTCGCGGCGGGCAGTGAGACTGCCCAGCCTGTGTCCGGGTGAGGCTGTCCCTCCGCACGGTGGAGAGACACTTATTTTTCTATTGCAGCACCGTGCAGGGCCGGGCCCTCCCTGAACCAGTGCAGAGTTGTTACCCAGATCCAATATTTTTTATGACGAAATCTGTGGCTTGACACATCTACTGATTGAAATGGATGTCTTAGTCTAGGTTCCTATTTTTGTCATATGGAATTGAATAAAATGCAGGATGTAATATTATTTCTGAATGGCGCTCCTTGATTATTCTAATGGAAAAAGTGGCATTTGAGGTTATGGTCATTGATGGTGGATGTATATTTGTGGTGTTTCTCCAAGGACAGTCAGTCAGGTCTGACAGCTTAGATTTAAGCCATATCTAAGCGTGTCTTGATCGGTCTTGAAATTTTCATGTTTCACCTTTTTCTAAAATAAAAATACAGCCTTTTGATTGTGGTTTTTTTTTTTTTAATTTACATCTTTGATGGAAGAAGATGTGGTAGAAAATGTTTAATGACTAGAGACGGTTGACAGTGTCCATAAATGACTGTACTCTGAATGACCCTCCCGTGGTGGGCCGTGAGGAAAACCTCAGTTCTTTGGGTCCCTGGAAAACTAAATAGCTGTGCCTCTAGCCGTGATTCAAAGAAGCAGGCCAGGGAGGAAGGTGCGGGGCCCTCCCTGAGCCTGTCAGTCCCAGATGAAGGGAGCCCCTCGCTTGAAAAGAAGCTTTACCTTGCCAAAAACATGTGATAAGGCATAAAACCTTACATAATTTAGTAGCTCCTGGAGTTCAACATATATAATCCATTTCTTCTTTTAAAAAAGTAACTACTGATACCTAGAAGCCACAGTGAAGTTCACCTGGGAGATGCTGGGTGTTTCTGAAGTGTTGAGAAAGGTACTAACCACTAAACAGCTGCCCAGTCCCCCGGCAGGTGTCATATGTCATGAGCCTTAGGAATTAAAACCCTGTTGATTTCAGAGCTAGAGCAGAAATTATGAGAGAAACCGACTAAATCAGATAGTCATTTTTTTAACATATGGCAATAGTCATTTAAAGTAATTAATATAAATTAAAATGTAAAAAAAAAGAGAGAGATTTACTTCTTAATTCAAAAATGTTTCCAGTGTAAAACCAGAGGTGTTTGGGCTTAACAAGCCTGGATATTTACTTCTTCCTGACATGAACTCTAGCTGCTCAGACAGTATATCAACAAATCATAAATGCCAACAATCCCTAAAAATTATTTATTTAAATATATTTATATTCTAAGTTGGTTGCAGGAACAATTAACATTTCAAACTAATTAAAAAGCATTGCTTAAGGGCCAAAAAGCAATTGCTGTGAAGCCCTCGCTCTTTAACTCTGTGTGTGTGGAAGCTTCCAGGCATCCCAGGTCCCCTGCCCGCTCCCCCTCTATGCCCGGCAGGCAGCGCCCAGCGCCCGCTGCAGCGCTCAGAAGCCGAGGCAAACATCAAGGCTGTTTGTTACCAGCGGCTGCACGGCATTTCCAGCCCACCCACCTTCAACGCGCTTTATTTATTCTGGCTGGCTGTCCAAGCCACGGAAGTCCAGACCCTTGTCTCTTCCCCTGGTGCATGCTTTCGGTGGATAATAAGGTCACATGTGTATAATTCTGCAGCCAGCCTGTCACCTTGCGAGCGTGCCAGCCGACCTGAGGACCTCGGGTTCAGCCTTTGTGTTTCGAGTCCTGTGCTCATTTGCTCGTTTCTGGGCTGAGGCACTCCTTTGCTCCTTCAAGAAGTTTTTCTAGGGGTCCAACGCGTCTTTGAAAAGCAGAGGCTGTGAAATGTTTCTGTGAGCGGGTCTGTTGGCTGATTTGAGCTACGGGAAAATCTGATCTACAAAATATTCCATGCAACACTAGGAAGATCATGAAATCCTTTTCTTTTTCACTTAAGTGGAAAACACTGTGTATTGTTTCAGCACTTTTTTATGAACGGAAAACCTTAAAATGAAATCACCATAGAAACATTCTCCTGTCCACATCTTTGTCCCAGGGTGGCGGCTGTGGGTGCATCAGTGTCGCCGAGTGGCCCTGGTCTTCCCCGAAGTGGCTCAGGCTGGGGACAGGCCAGGCTGTGCCCTGTGAGAGCCCCAGCAATTCCTCCCTTTGCTTCCCGATCAGCAACAGCGGGGGAGAATTTGATGACAATAAAATTTCCACTTCCAAAAACCAGTGTTTTGTTTTTTTTTTCTTTAAACAACTACCACTAATGTACATCTTTCTTCCCTGCCCCCTTCAGAATTCAGTAGACAGACTAATTGATGGCCTCTGTACAGAGAGAAGATACAAATGATTAAGAATATAAATATGAAAAATCTATTACAAATGACTTTGCTAAAGAAAATATGTGGAATCATATTTGGACCATGAAAAATGTGTTGGTATCTTTGATTTTTTAAAAAATCATTAAGTTTATTGAAGCTTTTAAAAATGCAACTATATTTAAGGTAAAATAAAGTCGATCTCTGTGAACATTATGCTGACTGCATTTTCTGTCAGAAAGGAGACCTTTTCAGGTGGATTGGATTTTGTCACGTGTGCACGTCACATACAGAGCCTCATTAAGGCAACATACAGATATCTGTGTCAGTGTAGACACTCAGCAGAGGATACACCGGAGCAGGGGTTGGTTCATAGTTCTTTCTGGGGAGCAGTTAGAGAACCTCGCTATTAGCACTGGGTTTCCTGTCCTAATTTATAACTGCATGTGCAGTTCTGGTGTGATGTTTTCAGAAGGAAGGCTCGCCAATTACTCTTAAGCGACTCTGCCTCAAGCTCTTCCTCATGGCTGAGTTCAGTATTCACTGCGCTCTGGACCAACCCAGAGGGAGATAATCAGAATGTTGGTGAGACAGGAGAGGGGAAGAGAGGGAGTCCTGAATGTGAGAGTCCATGCATGTTAAGGGTTCCCTACGTCACTGAATGGAAAACATGATTTATAAGCCCCCAAAGTGAAGGGATATGTGTGTATCCCTGTGAGTCACTCACTGTGTCTGACTCAAACCTGGAAATAAATGTCTGGCTGTCATCCCACATGTGGTCACTTGTGAACATGGGGATTTTGCACATTCCACGAAATGCTTTCCATGTTGGTCTGCTGTGCATGTTTTTACACCACAGAATTACCTGTGATCTAGGACTGTCTCAGGAGTGTGGGCTCCTTCCCTCTCCAGCTGCTGCTTTCTTTCCATTTATCAGTTCTCTTTCTGGTTGAACCTCAAGGACACCTGAACTTTCATAACTTTTTACAAGTCAGGATATAAATATTTAAATGACCAAAGTCACCACATTTCTTGTCTAACTGGCATTATACAAGATGGATTATATGTGTGATATAAAACATTTCTGTTTTATTTACCTTTTCTATTTACAGTATCAAGGGCAGCTTGGGAACAGGTCTTGTTATGACCTAAATTTACCCAGAAAGAGGAATATGTCACACCGGCCCTCAAACACCACCTCCAAGGAAAAACAGGCAGCCTCAGAAAAAAACATTTTCCGCTCTGACGATAGTGGAAGTTTTAGGGATACACAGAGGGAGGAGCACATAGAAACTTCCCCACACGTTCAGATAATTGAACAATAAGTTAGATTTTGAATTCATTTTCCTTCACAAGTAAGCCTGGAGTTGTTTGGTTTCTCCCTAGGAAATAGACGGGTCTAGGAACAGTTCTTGGGGTAAAGACTGTGCCTGAGAGCAAGAAGCATGAGCATTTCCTTTCTATCTTGTCTTTTCGGTAATTCCATTCTTTCCTTGGCTTCTCATTCGGGGCTTTTTGTTCTGCTCTGTTTGTGATGTTTGGTAACAGAGGAGCTGCCCCTCGCTGCAGAGGCTGTGCGGGCGGGGGTTTGGGGTCACAGAGAAGAGTTCTGGAACCCAGGTGTCTCCTAGTTGAGGGTTAAACAAACTAGATAATTGAAAAGAGGTAGGAGCTGTGAAAGCATTCTCTTCTAAAGTGAGCGATTCACTTCTGTGACATCGTGGATAAGTCTCCCAACCCGCTGATAATTTTAACCCCAAGATGAGTAGCTACATATGGATAAAGCACCAACTTATTAAAGAAGCCAATCTGGAAATTGTACCAGCAGTGAAAATAAACACTAACAGAGACATAAAGAGTAGAAAACTCACCAGCATCTCAGAGAGTTTATAGCTGCATTAACCTCATGGATTTTCAATTAGGAGCTATAGGCAGTTTGGGAAATTAACTTTATCAATAAATATTTGTAAATGATTAGCTTTTCCTGAGGGCAACTACACATTTTTCATAAGCTCAGGACACTTTCTAGGACTTGAACAAATCCCTGAATGTTGTTTAAGGTGATGAACCCCTGGTCCACTTAGAAACCTTTCCATTATGTTTGTTTTTTTGCATTGTCATCTCTTATCCAGAATTTATATCCTGGCTTGTGTTTCTCTTTTTTTCATTTTATGTTTTAACCTTGATTTTGTCACTTTTTTTTCTGTTTTGCTGGAAAATAGTAGAGATCAAATTTTAAATTAGAAATTGTGATGTGAGGGAGCTCCCTTGCAGTCCAGTGGTGAGGATGCGGTGCCTTCACTGCTGTGACCTGGGCTCAGTCCCTGACCGGGGAACTGAGATCCTCAAAGCTGAAAGATGAGGCAAAACAGTACATAAAACTAGAGATCTTAACTTGGTTATTTTCCAGACTGGTTCCTGAGGCTGAGCTCTGAGCCCAGGCCTCCTTCTCTCCCAGTGGGTTGGATTACTCAGTTTTAGAAATACAGACCCAGCGGTCTTTGTGCCTGGACTTGGTATTTAACTGAAGACAAATTCAGAGGTTTCTCACAATCCCTGAAAAGGGAGACTTAGATGATTTCAACACCCGCTTTTGCCTGCAGGCTTCACTTTGGCACAAACAAAGCATCCTCCGTGGTGTGGAGACAGTCGTGCACAAGCTGCCTTACCTGGTGCTTGTGTGTCTGCCGGGAGGCGGCGAGGGACAGACGCACACCGTCTCCTGCTGGGCAGGCGTGTCTGAGCCAGCCTGCAGGCCCTGCCTCCTGCTGTCCAGGACTGATTCCATCTTGACGACAGTGAACAACAGTGACCCAGTAGTTCATTTTGCATAATGTCCCGTGTGGTTGATGGTATCTGACTTGGTTTACTTTGGGAACATTAAGGGAATAAGTGTAGGTATTTAAAATTATAAGTGCATTAAAATAGTACTTGTAATCACAGGAAAAAAGTACCACCAGGTTGAGCTTTGGTGAGTACTACAAAGGGAACACAAGTATGGGATCTTGCAGGAAAAATGACGTTGCCTGGCTCTTCATAAAACTCACTTTTTAAGACATTCTTAAACCCCAATGTGTATCTTAAAGTCAGTGATAAGAACTAGTTTAAATTGTTTTGATCTTCACTAGTAGGAGTTTCTACTTTACTGGTAAGTTATGTGTACCTGAAAGAGCAACTCTTTAAGAATCACCTCCTTCAACTCTGCAAATACTTGTTTGTCCAGAATAACAAGTTCAGCTTTTTGAGCAGAAAATAAAACGTAATTGTTTTGATGCTGCGTACTCCCTGAGGTGAGAAGATACTAGGGTTAGGATTTAGGGTTAGGCAGAGAAAGCAGTTGGCACAGGTTTGCATGGGCAGCTTAGTTGTGTGTTGGAAAATGCTGTGTTTTCTGTGCTTCTAAAAATTGCACGTTTGATACAATTTGTGTTTTCCCTGCTCTTGTAATTAAAGAGGCTGGGACTTCTCTTGGGATGCGTCCGAATTCCTAGAACAGAGCGCTGGATACGGATGCAGACTTCTGCCGTTTCCAGAACCTTCTCCCTGGCTGCGACACCAGACCCCACCCACCGCTTCTCTGAGAACCACTGCTGGTGTCTCTCCATCCCCACCTCACCTCGGTCTCAGATCTTTACGGGAGAGCCCGTTTCCTTTCCGATCTCAAAGCAGTCCAGCCTTTCTGAAAATATGAAGTACTTTCCAAAAGCAAAAACAGAATGTGGTGCGACGCAGGTTCTCTGGCCCTTGATGGCAGGGACGCCCCCAGGTCCCTGACGCTGCAGGTGAGGAGGGCGGGGGTGTGGGGGGTGCCTCCTGGCTTCCCCCTCCCACGTCACCTCCAGGGGCCTGGTTCCCCCCCTGGATGGAGACCAGCTTCACTCCCCCGCTCCTCGAATTCCTGGGCCCCTGCTGCTCTCTCTCCAAAGCAACCTGCCTGCACGCGCGGCCGGGACAGGTCCAAGGAAGAGCTGGGGGGGCACGTGTCCCCAGTCCCAGCGCCCAGGCTGTGGGGCGGAGAGACTCCACTCGTGGACATGGAGATGCCCGCCCCCGGGACGTACCAAGAGCTGGAATTCGGACAGGAGAGGCTTCTGGGGAAGGCGGCTCTGAACGCACGGGAAGCCGAGACCCACCAGCTGCCAGGAAGCGACATGGGGACCAAGGGCAGGGGCCTGCAGGCCTCACCCCAGCCCCACCACCCTGCGTGGTCCTCCTGCAGAGTGAGGGGCAGCGCCCTCTAGGGTGCTGCTGAGTGAAGCCCCCCAGGTGGGCCGGAAAGCCCACTGGCTCCCTGGGAGCACCTCCAGGGCCCTGCCGCCTCTGCAGGTGGGGGCTCAGGGCAGGGGCGACCTAAGCCCGCCTCTTCGGCACTTTCCTACCTCCTGGCCTCCAGAGTTCCTGCCGGGAAGACCACCACCTCTGAGTCCTGCGGGGGCGGTGGGGGCTCGGAGAGGACTGGGGTCCTAGGGGACTTGCTGAGTCCAGACCGACATCTTAGAAGGAGACCTGGACAGAGTAGGTCTCAGCGGAGCGGCTGTGCTGCCCCGGCCCCGGGGCCGTGAACTCGGTCAGGGAAGAGGTGAGGCGCACATATCATGCTCACACACACACACAGTCACACAGACCTCACACTGCCACCTGCTCACTCAAATGCCTGCAGTCTGCTCTGCCCACACCACCCCCAGGGCAGGGGCCTTCCCGGATATCCTTCATGAAGTGAGAATCAACATGGCTACCTCCTTCCTCTCTCTGGTCCAGAGGCCACACTAATGAGCCACACCACTTATCTCTGGTCACCAAACAGAATTAATCTACAAAGGTCAGGCAAATTATAATACACATACCCACAGCACACAGGGCGGGATTCCAGCAGAAAGGTCTGCCGGGGACACTGTGAGATGATAAATGCAAGTCAGTCTTGTAACAATCCTTACTGTATTTAGTAGATGAGAAGTAGATAATGGGTGGGTAGGTGGGTAGGTAGATAGATGATGGATGGATGGCACCTGTTTCCTGTACTTTCACTCATGACCACAGGATGGCTGCTGCCACCCCAGGTGCATTCACTCTCACACGCTCATCCGTGTCAGTGCATGTGACGTCCGTGTCAGAGCCCTTCTCAGGGACCCTCCCCAGTGACCCACCTGGCATCTGCTGTGTGTCAGAGCCTCGTTGTGAGCAAAGATGAAGGCACGGGTGCTGCGTGTGGTGGGTGATTGTCTGGGTGATACTGATCCCAGAATTTATCCTCGAGAAGCACGTTCCAGATTCTGACCAAGCGTTTCACCTTCATCACTGAGCCAAAGTTTTGCACATAGTCCATGCCCAATAAATACGTGTTGGTGTACTGCAATTGGAGTTATAAATGCAGAAAAAAATCCCTAGAACTTTGATGAAGTTTAAGTGAACCCGGAGGAAAGTGAATCTGCCAAAGAATGTTAATATTTTCTGCTTCTCCCCTTCCCCGAGTCTCAGTAGTGATTATTGACAAATGCTGAATGGCTTTTCTGCAGTCACATCTCTGTGTTCAGCTTAATGATATGGGAACTGCAGATGGAGGTGAGGGTAACTTGAAAAGAAAAGGGTATTATTGGTAAATGCACTGGACGCCTTGCAAATGTGAGAGGATAAATTGAAATTTTACAGGACTAATGAGTTTTTGAAAACTGTTAGCCAGGCTTGTCCAAACTGTTCTCTCCCTATTTAAGATTTTCTAAATTAGAAACTCAGAAATTTCGTAGCTGTTTTGGTCCTGGAATAAATAAACAGCCAAAGTAGATGGTGTTTTCCCATTTATTAAACTTACATTGTCTCTTGCGTCCACTGTAACCTGTGTATTATTTTTATTAAGGTTGATGGTCTGTTCAAAGCACTTGCTTTATTGAGCCCAAATGTAGGTACTTTGTAACCATAACGGGGCTCAGCTGTCAAAAAGAGGTGAATTCTAGGCGCCTTCACATTTAATTTTTTTTGCATACTGCAGGGTTCTGGCGGAGAAGGCAATGGCACCCCACTCCAGTACTCTTGCCTGGAAAATCCCATAGATGGAGGAGCCTGGTGGGCTGCAGTCCATGGGGTCTCGAAGAGTCGGACACAAACTAAGTGACTTCACTTTCCCTTTTCACTTTCATGCGTTGGAGAAGGAAATGGCAACCCACTCCAGTGTTCTTGCCTGGAGAATCCCAGGGACGGGGGAGCCTGGTGGGCTGCCGTCTCTGGGGTCGCACAGAGTCGGACACGACTGAAGTGACTTAGCAGCAGCAGCAGCAGCAGCAGGGTTCTGGAGCATGTCCATATAAGCCTAAAATTAAATTTCGAGGTAAATGCACCATATTTTTGAAATTGTTGTTTATTGCCTAGTGGTTAAAGTCTTGAATTTGATTCTTGGGCTTAAGTCTTAGTGTCAAATTTGAATTTACATTCATCACTGAAAACTGTTATGGACCTAAACAGTCACGTTTATATATTTGAATCCAAAAATCTTGCTGTAAGGGGATGAACCTTTCACACACTTTGAACTGCAGAAGTAACCTTTATTTTTATTTCAGTTATCAGCCATTTCCTCTGATTGTTGTTGTCGTTCAATCCCTAAGTCGTGTCCGACTCTTTGCGACCCCGTGGACTGCAGCACACCAGGCTTCCCTGTCCTTCAGCATCTCCCAGAGGTTGCTCAAACTCATGTCCAAGTCAGTGATGCCATCCAACCTTTCATCCTCTGTCGCCCCCTTCTCTTCCTGCCTTCAATCTTTCCCAGCATCAGGGTGTTTTCAAATGAGTCAGTTCTTCACATCAGGTGGCCAAAGTATTGGAGCTTCAGCTTCAGCATCAGTCCTTCCAATGAATATTCAGGGTTGATTTCCTTTAAGATCAACTGGTGTGACCTCCTTGCAGTCCAAGGGACTCTGAAGAGTCTTCTCCAATATCACAATTCGAAAGAATCAGTTCTTTGGTGTTCAGCCTTCTTTTCATCTGATATCACTGTCAATTGGTTTAAATACAATTTGCCTCAATGTTCTTAATTTGTCGCCCTGGGAAACTGGCACACCCATTCATCAGTTGAGAGACTGCATTTTACTTTGCATTTTTGTACTTCCATTATATAACATTATGTAGTTGCATGTGAAGAAAATGCTAAATATCCTTCAATATCATTTCCTTCCTAAGCAAATCATCTGAGATTATTTTGTGTTTTGGAAAAAAGGAAGTTATCTGTGAAATATTTTATCTCTGTTGCCTAGACGTGTTCTCAAATGTAATATAGATAAATAAAAAACTAAGTTGCTCACAGCTTTTCTGGTGAAAACAATTTGAGAAATAATTACAAATTCTAAGTTGTGGGGTTTATTTGTTGCCCATGTCAAAATTGTAGCAGAGGTATTTCATCCACACAAGTCTTTCAGAATTCAAGTCTAATCCATCCCATTGTTCCCTATCGACTCAAATGCTAGAACAGTGGATTCTGACGTTTTCACTGATCATCTTCAGAAGAAGCAGTTAGTACAGATAGGTATCTCTCCTTTCAGACTAAAACTACGTTTAGTGGCTCTAAACCAGCATTTTTTAATGAAAGAAAGCGGAATAGAAAATGTTAGACCTCGTGGCACGGCAAGTTGAAATTATGAGTCTCACTTTATATCTGTGTGTGTGTGGACAGGCTCTCCGTGTGAAGTAGTCACGATCAAAACAAAGGTCACTGCTCTATGGGTGCATCTTTTCCTTCCTTTCTGTTCCTCTGCCTTCTTTCCTTCCTTCCTTCTTTTTTTCTTTCATTCTTTCTTTCTCTGAGTCATTAGTTTACTTAAACAGTTAGAAGGGTATAAAATCTGAAATCTGTCACGATTCACACTCAGGTTTCATCACCTACTGGCTGTGTAGTCATCGGCAAGTTTCGTGACCTTTATGTCCATTTTCTCAACTGTCAAGTGGGCTGCTTGATAGGCTCGTTTGTAAGGAGGTCAGACCAGTGATGGTAAACGGTGAGGACCACATAAGCGTTAGCTAAAACTATTGCCAACTCTTGAGAGCAGTCTCTTTCACTGTTACTATTTTTCCATATGCTACATTTATTAACTGTATATTATTCTTTCAGCATTTCTAGATGATAATATGTATCCCTTTATATTAGAATTTTTATATTAATTTTTTTTGCATTTCCTGAGATAGAAACGTTATTATGTATTGAAATGAGTAATTCCTATTTGAATATAAATATGGGGAAAAGGCACTGGCAACCCACTCCAGTACCCTTGCCTGGAAAATCCCATGGATGGAGGAGCCTGGTGGGCTGCAGTCCATGGGGTCGCTAAGAGTCGGACACGACTGAGCAACTTCACTTTCCCTTTTCACTTTCATGCATTGGAGAAGGAAATGGCAACCCACTCCAGTGTTCTTGCCTGGAGAATCCCAAGGACGGGGGAGCCTGGTGGGCTGCTGTCTATGGGGTCGCACAGAGTCGGACACGACTGAAGCAACTTAGCAGCAGCAGCAGCAGCATATAAGAATGAACATAATGAGGTTTTCATTGATGGAAATCATTCACTGAATGCATGCATTGCTTATATAATAGTGAAGGATTTTAATAACGATTTTGGATTATGAATATGCATAGGGAAAGGTCAGTAACTACTTGGTAAGAAAATGATGAAATGCAGATTTTTTAAAGGTGAGAAGCACTTAGTAAAAACTACGATCTTGAATTTTGGGGGAGATTATTTATGATTCATACAGGAAATCAAGAAGAACAAGTCTAACTGTACCAAAGAAATAGAAAGGCAGGATATAACCGTCCAACTAGAGCTGATAAAAGATTCAGAAATAAACTACAGACCTAGAGGAAGCTAAAACAAAAGAGAACATTTTTACTTATAGTGGTTCTGTCCTGCAAAAATGTTTAAAATTTCAGTAGATGAAAAATGCCGGGATAGAATTTTAATTTTGTAGCTTTACCCAAATCAGATCCCAGGAAGACTGTATTTAGTTTGTGACAGGCAAAGATTCATTCCATCCTGATAACTGATTCCTCTGACTTCTGAAATTGCATCTTTCTAGACATGGAAAAGGAAGGTAGAATAATTTGGTGACCAAAGAATTATAAACAGAAAACTCAAAAAGAGATATAGATGTGATTAATGGCTTTAACTACACAAAGCACAGCCCCGAACCAAACAGTTGTCTTGACAAATACACGTGTTTTATTTTTCTGACAATCCAAGAGAAATACTAACATTTTGTGAATTATGACCGAATGTGTGTACTCACTGCTGTGCAAATGGAATTTTCCACCCAAAGCTGTCTTTGCTTTGATGGCATGAATCTAGCCCAACCGTGACAAACTAGCCTAAAAGGCAATCCTAAAACCTTTTTCTTCAGCAGAATGGGTGCAATCAGTTGTTGAGAAAAGATATTGCGAGTTTTGTTGAGGAAACCATATTGTGCTTGCATCACTGAAGCATTTAGACATGTTCTAGATTACAGAAATAATAGCAGAGCCAAAACCTTCCGCATACAGGTCTAGTTTGTTTTAAACTCTGAAGAAAAACCAACAGTAAAGATGAAACTTCCAGCCTGGGGACCCACTGTAGGAATATGAAACGGCTCCAGGGAAAAGAGTTTAGACAAAAAGGAGCACACTTCCAGGGTGGCCACACAGAAGGTCTTTATTCTGGAAGTGACGATGCAAAGGTGCTCCAGGACACCTGAAACTAACACTATACTGTAAATCAGCTCCATTCAGTCAAAAAGCAAAGACGCACCCGGGCAGCCTGTGCCGGGTGCTGTGTTACCCGGGAGGTCCCTCCTGGGGAGGACATGAGTGACAGGCACCATCTCAGGTATTTTGCTAAAAGATGGCTTTAGAAAGGCAATGTCATTAGTGAGACTTGGAACCCCTTTTGGCTCAGACGGTAGAGAATCTGCCTGCACTGCAGGGGACCTGGGTTATATCCCTGGGTGGGGAAGATCCCCTGGAGAAGGGAACGGCTACCCACTCCAGTATTCTTGCCTGGAGAACCCCATGGACAGAGGAGCCTGGTGGGCTACTGTCCATGGGGTCACAAAGAGTGGGACATGACTGAGCAAGTAATACTTTGGCTTGCTTTCCAAACCAAGCATGTTATGTCCCAGGTTATATTGTAATTCCCCAGCTTCTACTTTTTGAATTATTCCAAGTCATCAGATCTTCGGTGTTTGAAGAAACAACTACATCTTATCATCTGTTGGTTTCAAGGTTAAAATTGTGTGCTTTCCCAACCACTTTCGGAACCAAGGATGCTTTGAGAAGAGCCCTGTCTTGGTACTGAATCCTCTTCCTTTCACCAGATTTCAGCCTGAACTGCAGCTGAATTGCTGCGCTCCTCTTGGCCTGCAGGCCTTTGTATTAGACATTCCTTAAATTCAAGGGCAAAATCAGCAGAATGGCGTTTCCCAAAGCAATCTTTAACTCACTTTGAATTTCAGTGTTGGACCACTTAACTTTTAGTTTGTTTTGACCAATAGTCAATCTCCAGGTAGAAACCCTCCAGTTTTAGTTCTTGCTCTCAAATAATTCATGTCTAGAAAGAATGTGCTGATTGAGTAGGAACGGCGGCCCCAGGCATGGATGAGGGCCTGGGAATCGGATTCTTCAGGGACACACTCGGGGCAGCTGAGGCGGGTTTCTGTGCTGCAGGACTTCTCAGAGCCTTAAATGAGCTCACGAGCCCCGTGCATTTCCTGGCGAGGAGTGTGGTCTGCCTGGTTGGCAGGCGTGGAACATAGAACGAGGGTGGGAGACCCTGAGCCCCACACCACGGCTCTGGTGACAGCCACCTTGTCCTAAGGTGCAGACGCGTCCCCCGAGCTCACCGTCTGCAGCCCCCCGGACTCTTCAGGGTCCACGCCCCACACCACGGCTCTGGAGACAGCCACCTTGTCCTAAGGTGCAGACGCGTCCCCCAAGCTCACCATCTGCAGCCTCCCGGGACTCTTCAGGGTCCACCCGAGCTGCCAGCCCCTCCTCTCCTTTCCTGACCTCGTGTGTGCTTCGTTCACAGGCCTGGTCTGTAGGCCAAGCTGCAGTCCCCCCACCCGGGGGGGCTCCCATGGCCTCGGGAACAAAGGAAACTCATTATCTCACCCCACCGTCCAGGCGCTGCGGGCCAGGCAGCTGGGGCAGAGATCGGGGAGGGGGAGGTGGCCCTTTTCTCTCCCAGGTTCTGGCGGCAGGCCCACTGTGTAGACACGTGTGTCTGCGCCCTGCTGCAGGGCACCGTGGCCAGTGCTTGGTGCCTCCCCTTCCTAATTCCTACTGCATGAGTCCAAGTGGTAGGAGCCTCACAGCTAAAGGAGCCCTGTGACCCAGTGTCCGGTTCTCTGGGCCAGAGTCTGGGACCTTCCCAGGCCTCATGGAGTGCCCTGCAGTCTGAGGCCGCCTCTGAGGGTCACCTGCATGTTGGGGTCTGGCCCCCCATGAACCAACATCTCACCAGGCAGCAGCCACATTAATGTTCACCTTGGCCTTGGTTCTCTGCTTTGATTTCCATGCTTACTCTGTGGTCACCAGCAGCAAAGAAGTCTGCCCGACCCAAATGGACTTGGAAGGGCAGGGCTTCTGGGCTGGAAGGCGGGTGGCCCTCAGTGCTGGGGCGTCCCCCGAGCACACCCAGAAACCAGAGGCCCCTCAGGGAAGCCACCTGTCCTGGTCAGAGGGTCAGAGTGAAGAGTGTCCTGCGGGTTCCCAGGTGGAGACTGGCCTGGAACCTGATCAGAGACACGCCTGGCCCGCATATGACCCCGCTTCGCCCCTGCTGGCCGGTGTTCACTGGGCGATGTCCCCTCAGCCTGACCCAGATGCCCTCAGTCCTCGTCCACCCCGAGCTGGGTCCCTCACGCCCTCGTTTATTTTACACACACATTCCCTGCATGTCTCCTGGGAGCTCGTCACAGTGGGAGGAAGGCCATCCTGCTGTGCCCTGGGCCGCAGCTTTGCCTCTGCCTTTGGATGGCCGCTGGCCTTCCCGAGTCGGGTTTCCCACCTAGATGAAGAGGGGAGACCCCTGTGGTTGCAGGTGTTGGAAATAACATCAGGGTATTTTGCAGATTAAGTGCTTAATGCTCCAGAACCTAGTAGGTCCTGTCAGCAGCTCTGACCATCTGAGCGTCCATCCACCTGCTCACAAGCTCACACACTGCCCAGGACAAGTGCCGGGTCCAGGGCACCGGGAGGAGACACAGGCTTTCGGGTCACTTGCACCAGCAGCCAGGCTTTGGTCCCAGGTCTCTAAGCCCCATCCCCATGTGACAGCTGCTCACATGGGAGAGGGACCCTGAGCCAGGACGCCTGAGTCTCAGAACAGGGAGGCGGCCGGCTGCCCCCTGCCCTGGCCAGGGACGGCCCTCGTGTCCCGACTGTTCACCGTGCAGACAGTGAAGAGCCAGCTGAGAGCGTAGGGCACCCAGCGCCCCCCACCCTCACGGGATCGGAGGCGACAGGACAAATGCTCTGAGAACTGCCCCCAGCACTCAAAGCCTGGCCCAGCGACTCCTGCGTCTCGTGGGGAGACGCTGCCTGACGTGGCTGTTTACAGAAGCATGTGCAGCGCTGTCAGACGGTTTACATGTGTGTGGGCTCCGACTCTCATTAGATAGAAAGCTGTTGGCATTATAGCTGAAAATCTGAATAAATGCCCAGTTTATGATGCTTCTTCCCAGTGCATACGCCAAACATGGTCTTCAGGTCCATATTCTATTTGTGATTTTCTGTCGTGAAACATAATGTAGAAAACTGAAAACAATGCAGTCACCTTAATCTTGGGGCTAGATTGGCTGCAACAGGCGTTAAGAGTGTTTCTCACAATTGTCATTGCCTCACTCACCTGCTGGGAGTGACACTGATGGAGCGTCCCTCTCTAACGGGTGGCTGTTTATGCTGGATCAGTTGGGTTTGTAGGAGGAAGAAATGGAATCCAACAGCGGGATGAGGCCGGGGTGCTGCCAACGGTGCCGCCGTGTAGAGAGCCTTTGTCCCTCTCGCTTTCATTCCCGTTATTAAGAAAAACTTCTGCCCGAAGATGCATTTCTGTGTGAGTTATGGTGACTGTGTAAATCATAGGAAAAACCAACTCGGCGAGTCGCCGCGCCCACAGGACCCACAGGCCACGCTGCCCCTCAGGGCCGCTCCACGAGGGCCAGGGAGGTGCCCTCTGGCCACTCAGCCGACCGCCTGCCTCCCCTGAGCCCTCGCCCGGCCTCAGAAGGTGCCACGCAGGCGCAGGCGAAGGTGCCATATTTGCTTCTCGTTCCATTCAAGCCCTGGTTATTCCTTGTCCTAATCACCCACCTAGCATGGCCCACCAGATTAAATAGCTAAGTGATTAGTAATCATTAAATGACTAATAATTATAATAGTAATTGGGCTTCCCAGGTGGCACCGGTGATAAAGAACCCGCCTGCCAGTGCAGGAGACGTAAGAGACGAGGGTTCGATCCCTGGGTTGGGAAGATCCCCTATAGGAGAGAGTGGCCACCCACTCCAGTATTCTTGCCTGGAGAGACCCACGGACAGAGGAGCCTGGTGGGCTACAGTCCGTGAGGTCACAAAGTGTCAGACGTGACTGAAGCAACTTAGCACGCACATGCGGGCTGCTGCCTGGCTGTACGTTGCTGACTTTCTGTGGGATCTCCGTGGCGTGGCGTCCCCGAGGTTCTGTGATCTCCATGAAGGTCATTGTTCCGTATGACCCCATGACAAGGTGACTCTCCCAGAGAGGCTGGCAATACACTTGTGTGGCTCCCACAAGGCTGGCCAGAGAGTGAACAAAATAAGAGGCAGGGCTCCCAGAGGTTTCTTTGAATGTCCTACTGCTCCTACTCTCCAAGGAGGACATGCTAAAGCTCAAATATTGAAAAAGAAGTTGCATCTATGTCCACAGTGTTTTTTCTAACCTTTATAAATATATTTAATAATAGATGTTCTGTCCACAGGTATTTGAGTCAATACTCGCAAACATACTTCATAATGTACACGTCTTACATTTTAATTATACGGGAAGTGTTTTTGAAACAGTATGGCCTCTTGCAACACAAGCTATTAATCCGACTTTCCCAGTGCCTGTAGTTTTGTTTTGCTTACCTTGATCCTTTCACACCGTCGTTTCTTTTCTCTCGGGAAGGAAAGGCTGATAACCTACGATATTCATTTGGGTGCCCATCCATATCCCACAGTTATCCAAGTTGACTGAGAGCAGGTGAGCACTCACCAAGGCTAGGGGCCAAAGGGCAGAGGTTCCCTGGATGGAAGTCAGAGCCTCTCTTCCAGTCCACGCCACCTCTGTTTAATGGCTCTGTTGTTTACACGTCTCAGTGGGCAGAATCAAAGGGTGATCTGAACTTATTCCAGGCAATTTCTTCTTTTGTTTTTCTTAGTTCATGAGTATTAATATTCTTTAATAAGGATTTTTAATTCTGAGCCTTTTTTTAAGGGAGGGAGCTCTGCTTCCCTCCTTTCTGGAGGGAAAAGCATTAATGAATTCTAAGTGATGGGATGTTCCAGCAACTTTCTATAAAGGGGGGACAGAAGAAGGTTCTCCAATGCAGTGGGTGTCCCTGTGATTCTTGGGTCTTGGGGAAGCCTCAACGGTCCAGCGATGACGGTGCCGTTCTGATGCCCTGTCCTGCAGTCCCTCCTGTGGGGCAGACCTGTCAGGGGACACCCCGCCCTGCAGTCCCTCCTGCGGGACAGGCCTGCTGGGTCACTGCTTATCCTACCAGAATCTGAGACAAGGAACTCAAGGCAGACGGAGCCCGAAAGGACTCAACAGGGTCACCACACATGTGCTTCTGGGTCCAGTGCACTCCAAGTGCTCGGTATGCATTCTTGTACTTCGTTCTCGCACAGATCTTTTGAAGTCGGTACTATTATTATTCCCATCCCTCAGGTAAGAGAGCTGTTACTCAGAGTTTAAAATTTGCTGTAATTCATAGGCTTCCCTAGTGCCTCAAACAGTAAAGAATCTGCCTGCAATGTGGGAGACCTGGAGAGTTTCGATCCCTGGGTCGGGAATATCCCCTGGAGGAGGAAATGGCAACCCACACCAGAATTCTTGCCTGGAGAATTTCATGGACAGAGGAGCCTAGCAGGCTACAGCCCATGGAGTTTCAGAGTTGGACAAGAACTAACACGTCACTTCTTCATAGTAAGGTAAGAAGGAGAGGAGAGATGAAAGCCCAACAGCTTCCTCTTGAGCATCAACTCTTAGATGATGAGCTCTGTTGGCTCCTAGATTTTAATAAAGCCATCATCATACCTTAAAATACATCTGAAAATAAATTTGTCATGGTCTCTGATGCGTGTCAAGTTTCTATAGCAAATTTTTTTGCCAAGCAACTATACTCCAACAAAAATTAATTTTTAAAATGTTGCCAAAAATTTTCAGTAGGAAGAGTGGACAGTTATTAATAAAAAATGACATGTGAAAATAATAAACATCTGTAGAGTGTGCTTTCGTAAAACAAACTTAAACTTGTTGGAAAAGTTAGAGTTCCCGGAGAGGAACAGGAGAGGATGGCAGGGGGATGCAGGGGGAGTGTGGGTAGATCACGGAGGGGTGTCCACCGTCCAGCCATCCTCATTCTAATGGAAGCCGACGCAAGACTGTGGCTGGAAGGAAAGTGCTGTGCAGCCTCTGTACGAAAGTAAGTCCCTGGCAATGAGGGTGGCTGAACACTGGAGAGCCTCTATGAAAAAATCTGAAAATTTTTCCCAGAGAGGCTGTGTTCCTGTCAGCTGTCAGGCTAGCTGTCCCTGGGCCAGCCACTCACGGTGCCTGGGCCCTGTATGTTAATTCTGATTTTACAAGTGTATCAAGCACATCTGGAATCTCTCACTTATAACAACTTGGTAAGCTTAGATCGTCTGAAAACTCCAAAGGAAAAAGGGTTTCAGCATTTGGTTTATTTTTATTTGACTATAAAATTAAAGCAGATATATTCCACATCTAATATAGGAAAAACATATTAAAAACTAAGTGGTAAAGAATCCACCTGCCAATGCAAGAGACTCATGTGATGCAGGTTCAATCCCTGGGTCAGGAAAAGTCCCTGGAGAAGGAAATGACTATCCACTTCAGTATTCTTGCCTGGAAAATCCCGTGAATGGAGGAGCCTAGTGGGCTAAGTCCATGGGGTCACCAAGAGTCAGACATGACTAAGCGACTGAGCACAATAGGAGAAAAGTTAGCATTCAGGTAAACAATAATAGTGTCGGGGGAGTGTGTAATTTCCTTGGTTCTGTCTTGCCGCAGCCAAGATTTGAAATGGTGGGCCAGCGTTACAGCTTGATTACAGCCCAGAGTTTTATTCGGCAAGCAAAGGCAAGTACAACCTTTCTTTTGCATGAGGGTGGGCCAACCCCAAAGGAGAGGGCTCAGTCGGCTTGGCTTCCTCCTTTTATGTGTTTGTCTCCTCCCCGCCTTGAGCCTGCCCTATGCAAATTGGCCTGGCCAAGAAGGGGGTGTGTTTGTTTCACATGAAGTTCTCACTTCAGCATGTGGGTTTTCTTTTGTTCCATTTTCACGGGCTTTTTCCTTTCTTTGGCTTTTAGCCACCACCATTTTGGACTCCTTTTTCCTATTCGAACTAAGATCAAATTGCCAACATTCGCTGGATCATCGAAAAAGCAAGAGAGTTCCAGAAAAACATCTATTTCTGCTTTATTGACTATGCCAAAGCCTTTGACTGTGTGGATCAACACAAACTGTGGAAAATTCTGAAAGAGATGGGAACACCAAACCACCCGACCAGCCTCTTGAGAAACCTGTATGCAGGTCAGGAAGCAACAGTTAGAACTGGACATAGAATAACAGACTGGTTCCAAATAGGAAAAGGAATATGTCAAGGCTGTATATTGTCACCCTGCTTATTTAACTTCTTTGCAGAGTACATCATGAGAAACGCTGGGCTGGATGAAGCACAAGCTGGAATCAAGACTGCCAGGAGAAATATTAATAACCTCAGATATGCAGATGACACCACCCTTATGGCAGAAGATGAAGAAGAACTAAAGAGCCTCTTGATGAAAGTGAAAGAGGAGAGTGAAAATGTTGGCTTAAAGTTCAACAGTCAGAAAACTAAGATCATGGCATCCAATCTCATCACTTCATGGCAAATAGAAGGGGAAACAGTGGAAACAGTGGCTAACTTTATTTTTTTAGGCTCCAAAATCACTGCAGATGGTGATTGCAGCCATGAAATTAAAAGATGCTTATTCCTTGAGAGAAAACTTGTGACCAACCTGGTGCTGCTGCTACTGCTAAGTCGCTTCAGTCGTGTCCGACTCTGTGTGACCCCATAGATGGCAGCCCACCAGTCTCCGCCGTCCCTGGGATTCTCCAGGCAAGAACAGTGGAGTGGGTTGCCATTTCCTTCTCCAATGCAAGAAAGTGAAAAGTGAAAGTGAAGTCGCTCAGTAAGTGTCCGACTCTTCGAGACCCCATGAACTGCAGCCTACCAGGGTCCTCCGTCCATGGGATTTTCCAGGCAAGAGTACTGGAGTGGGTTGCCATTGCCTTCTCCGATGACCAACCTAGACAGCATATTAAAAGCAGAGACATTACTTTGTCAACAAAGGTCTGTCTAGTCAAGGGTATGGTTTTTCAACCATAGTCATGTATGGATGTAGTCATGTATGGATGTGAGAGCTGGACTATAAAGAAAGCTGAGTGTTGAAGAATTGATGCTTTTGAACTGTGGTGTTGGAGAAGACTCTTGAGAGTCCCTTGGACTGCAAGGAGATCCAACCAGTCCATCCAAAAGGAAATCAGTCCTGGGTGTTCATTGGAAGGACTGATGTTGAAGCTGAAACTCCAGTACTTTGGCCACCTGATGCGAAGAGCTGACTCATTTGAAAAGATTCTGATGTTGGGGAAGATTGAAGGTAGGAGGAGAAGGGGATGACAGAGGATGAGATGGTTGGATGGCATCACCGATGTGATGGATATGAGTTTGAGCAAACTCTGGGAGTTGGTGATGGACAGGGAAGCCTGGCACGCTGCAGTCCACGGGGTCGCAAAGAGTCGGACACAACTGAGTGACTGAACTGAACATTAGTGTATAACAGAACACATGGAATGTGTGTTTCTGCTATATGCTGAGGATCAATGCTATCAATAAATACAAGGAAGAGAGAAAAAAACTTCACAATTTATACAACAAATGTCTGTTAGCCTCTTGGTGTGGGTGAAACCATGGTGGTCATCTGAGGAAACAGACAAGATGCAGGTCCTTTCTGGACAGAATGAAGAAGACCACTGGACCCACAGCAAAAGGCAGCTTCCACTGTGTCCTGAACGAGAGTAGCCCCACAGTGCTGCGGGAGGTCAGAGGGCAAGGGCTGTCTCACCCAGGGGGTCAAACCTCCAGGTCATCTGGGTAAAGGCAGCCTCAGCCTTGACCTCCCTCACTCCCCTGCACTCTTGATCACATTCTAAATACTGCACATCGGGCCATTGCTGCCTCTTCCAAAGATGGTTTTGGGGTGAGGAGGGCATTTTTGCTTTTTAACAACTGCAAAAAGAGAGTAAGAGCCCTTCCTTAAAGTCACTTACTTTGTACTAAAACTAGGCCAAATGCTTAAAACACATGATCCCATGGACGTCTCACAAAGCCCTGGGGCGGGGCGGGGCCGGTGCTGTCTCCCTGTCAAACAGACGAGGAGCCCAGGCTCAGGAGGGCCCGTGAGCTCAGGGCACAGGGCCGAGGTGGGGTGAGGACCCTTTATCGAGTCCATGCCCACAACCACTTCATCATTCTGCCTCCACAAGGAACGGGCACTATTCTAGGGAAGGAAGGAGAATTTCCTTCTTTTTAGGTGCTTTTTAAAGGAAGACACTGAGTGCTTTTTTTGAGTCGTTCCTCAAATTTTGTGGTTTCTCTTGAGTATCTGGCTTTCAGAGGTGATTTGTGATATGGGTAGCATGTTTCATAAAGTTTCTTATGATTAACTTCTGAACACTGCTGAAAATATTAAGATGGTAAAAAAGTAATTTTGGTTTTGCATTGCTGAACTTTGCTGTTTGATAACAGAATACATTCTTTTTTTTTTTTGGAATACATTCTTATACAAATGTGGTTATGTTTTACATCATTTTAATGCACACTTATTGCTGTATGTATTTTTCTAATGATTTATGACTGTTTATTTTATATTTATTTTAGACTAGGGAAATGATGTTAAACAAAAAGCGAATTCGGGCGATTTTCTTATTCGAGTTCAAAATGAGTCTTAAAGCAGCAGAAACAACTCACAACATCAACAACACATTTGACGCAGGAACTGCTAACCAACGTACGGTGCAGCTGTGGTTCAAGAAGTTTTGCAAAGGAAACGTGAGCCTTGAAAATGAGGAGCCCAGTGGCTGGCCATTGGAAGTTGACAACAACCGACTGAGAGAATCATCGAAGCTGATCCTCCTACAACTACGCGAGAAATTGCTGAAGAACTCAATGTCAACCATTCTATGGTCATTTGGCATTTGAAGCAAATTGGAAAGGTGAAAATAGGTGGGTGCCTCATGAGAAAGTGAAAGTGAAGTCACTCAGTTGTGTCCAACTCTTCATGACCCCAAGGACCATCCATGGGATTTCCCATGCAAGAATACTGGAGTGGGTTGCCATTTCCTTCTACAGGGGATGAGAGAAAAAAATTTTAAATCATCATTTTGAAGTGTCATCTTCTTTTATTCTATGCAACAACGAACCATTTCCCGATTGTGACGTATGACAAGAAGTGGATTTTATGTAACAACCAGTGATGAGTATCTCTGTGGTTGGACTGAGAAGAAACTTCAAAGCACTTCCCAAGCCAAATTGAGTTCAGTTCACTCACTCAGTCATGTCCAACTCTTTGTTACCCCATGGACTGCAGCACACCAGGCTTCCCTGACCTTCACCAACTCCCAGAGCTTCCTCAAACTCATGTAAATTGAGTCAGTGATGCCATCCAACCATCTCATCCTCTGTCACCCTCTTCTCCTCCTGCCTTCAATCTTTCCAACCATCGGGATCTTTTCCAGTGAGTCAGTTCTTCACATCAGGTGGCCAAATTATTGGAGATTCAGCTTCAGCATCAGTCCTTCCAATGAATATTCAGGACTGATTTCCTTTGACTGGTTTCATCTCCTTGCAGTCCAAGGGACTCTCAAGAGTCTTCTCCAACACCATAGTTCAAAAGCATCAATTCTTCAGCACTCAGCTTTCTTTATAGTCCAACTCCCACATCCATACATGACTACTGGAAAAATAATAGCTTTGATTAGACTGACCTTTGTTGCCAAAGTAATGTCTCTGCTTTTTAATATGCTGTCTAGGTTGATCACAGCTTTTCTTCCAAGGAGCAAGTGTCTTTTAATTTCATGGCTTCAGTCACCATCTGCAGTGATTTTGGATCCGAAGAAAATAAAGTCTGTCACTGTTTCCATTGTTTCCCCATCTATCCGCCATAAAGTGATGGGACCGGATGCCATGATCTTCATTTTTTGAATGTTGAGTTTAAAGCCAGCTTTTTCACTCTCCTCTTTCATTTTCATTAAGTTCTTGCTCTTTAGTTCTTGCTTGCTTTCTGCCATAAGGGTGGTGCCATCTGCATATTTGAGGTTATTGATATTTTTCTTGGCAATCTTGATTCCAGCCTGTGCTTTATCTAGCCCAGAATTTTGCATGATGTATGTTAAATTGAATGTAAGTTAAATAAGCAAGGTGACAATATACAGCCTTGATGTACTCCTTTCCCAATTTGAAACCAGTTCATTGTTCCATGTCCAGTTATAACTATTGCTTCTTGACCTGCATACAGATTTCTCAACAGGCAGGTCAGGTGGTCTGGTATTCCCATCTCTTTCAGAATTTTCCAGTTTGTTGTGATCCACACAGTCAAAGGTTTTGACATAGTCAATAAGGCAGAAGTAGATGTTTTTCTGGAATTCTCTTGCTTTTTTGATGATCCAATGGATGTTGGCAATTTGATCTCGGTTCCTCTGCCTTTTCTAAATCCAGCTTGAACATCTGAAAGTTCATGGTTCACATACTGTTGAAATGTGGCTTGGAGAATTTTGAGCATTACTTTGCTAGCGTGTGAGATGAGTGCAATTGTGCAGTAGTTTGAACACTGTTTGGCGTTGCCTTTCTTTGGGATAGGAATGAAAACTGACCTTTTCCAGTCCTGTGGCACTGCTGAGTTTTCCAAATTTGCTGGCATATTGAGTGCAGCAATTTCACAACATCATCTTTTAGGATTTGAAATAGCTCAGCTGGAATTTCATCTCTTCCATTAGCTTTGTTTGTAGTGATGCTTCCTAAGACCCACTTGACTTCAAACTCCAGGATGTCTGGTTCTAGGTGAGTGATGACATCCATGGTTATCTGGGTCATTAAGCCAAACTTGCAACAAAAAAGGTCATGGTCACTGTTTGGTGGTCTGCTGCTGGAATGATCCACTACACCTTTCTGAATCCCAGTAAAACCATTACATCTGTGAGGTGTGCTCAGCAAATCAATAAGATGCACCGAAATCTGCAATGCCTGCACCTGTCATTGGTCAATAGAAAGTGCCCAATTCTTCTCCAAGACAATGTCCAACCACACATCACACAACAATGCTTCAAAAATTGG
The DNA here is from genome assembly GCF_027580195.1 of Bos mutus. NCBI lineage: Eukaryota > Metazoa > Chordata > Mammalia > Artiodactyla > Bovidae > Bos > Bos mutus. The sequence goes on along the minus strand of NC_091640.1, from coordinate 1,143,336 downwards.
ATGATTGGACTACGAAGTTTTGGCTCATCTGCCATATTCACCTGATCTCTCGCCAACTGATAGCCACTTCCTCAAGCATCTCAACAACTTTTTGCAGGGAAAACACTTCCACAACCAGCAGGATGCAGAAAATGCTTTCCAAGCATTCATTCATTTTATGCTATGGGAATAAATGAACTTATTTCTCACTGGCAAAAATGTGTTGATTGTAATGATTCCTATTAATAAAATGTGCTTGAACCTAGTTCTAATGATTTAAAACTCACTGTCTAATGCTACCAACTAAACACTAAGTTGGTCCAACTAACACTAAATTGGTGTTTTCAGCAACTTAAAAATACCCAGAAGTGGCCCCTGCCCCATGAGGTCTGTGCTCTGTCCTGCAGGGGTGCAGAGTCAGGGTGACTGTGTTTGGGTCCACAAGGGCCTGTGCGCCCCAAGGGATGACGGTCAAGTGGGCATGGGGCACCCTGAATAGGGACAAAGGTGGCCAGACACCAAAGCCTTGACTTTTATTCTACAAACAATCATGGACATGCGTCTTCAGGACTCACGTTTCTGTCCATCAACAAGACTTCCAACTCTTTCCATCTCAACTTAAACGAAGATGCTCACGGTATGAAAGTTCCATGGAAACTGTCTTTAGCATAATAAAAACAAGTAATTTATCTGATTAAAGAATGTCAACAGCAAGTGCAGTGTCATTTGTGTGGTGACAAATTGTAACCATCCTTCCCAGGAAGAAGGGTTCAGAATTGGGGGGAGGGTGTCTCAGGAAAGCACCTGTCTTTAATGTGTTTAATGTGCAGCTCCGGGACCATCACTCTTGTCCTTTCAGATGTAGATGCAAATTAGACCTAACACAGTGGTTATCAACAATAACTGCTGCTTCCCCTCTCTTGTATATTCAGTGAGTATGGTGGGAGAACAGGCCATCATGAAGGAAGGGTGCTGTGAGCCTCAGGACTGCAAACATCCAAGGCAGCACCACTAATCATCACTGGAGTTGGACGTGTGATGGAAGCTATATTACAGGTGAATTGATTCAGAGATCAGCTGAGTGGGGTGAGAAATACAGCCCTCTGGACACCTTCAAGACCCTCACTGTGTGTCTTGCATGCTGGAGTCCCATAGGGGAGGCAAGGAGGCACTCACTTTCCCACGAGGCTGGAAAATACAGGTGACCTTGGGTTGTGAAGTGCCTACAGGGTTTGGGTTTGAAATTTTGTGGGATCCTCCAGTGGTCTCTGACAGACCCTGAGCCATGTGTATGTGAAACGGGCTTAAGTTAGCTCAGCTAAGGAAATAAGATCTAGACCGAGACTGGTATTCATACCGAAAAGCTGAATTTTCCCGTAAAAGTCTCCTGTGAGCATATGAAACACACTCATTGAAGAACAATAACAGAATCCAGAATCTCTACAACCTAACATTCACAATGTCCAGGATCAGTCCAAAATGACCTGTCATCTGAAGTATCAAGAAAATGGAATTTGTTATCAGGAGGAAAGAGAAGCAATGAAGCCATATCTCAGTATGAACCCAAGATGGAGCCCACAGGCAAGACTTTGAAGTGAATATTGTAACTATTATCTGTGAAGTGAAAGAAGTATGTTTTAAATAAGTGGAAAACAAGACATCTCATTAGAGATACTGACAAAATCTTTTAAAAAACCAAATGGCAATTTTAGAACCGAAACCCCCCAAAATTTCTGAAATAAAAATTTCATAGGAATAGACTTAGCTGGAATAGACGACTGTTCGCAACCCCATGGACTACATACACAGTCCATGGAACTCTCCAGGCCAGAATACTGGAGTGGGTAACCTTTCCCTTATCCAGGGGCTCTTCCCGACCCAGGGATCGAACCCAGGTCTCCTGCATTGCAGGTGGATCTTTACCAGCTAAGTCACCAGGGAAGCCCAGTGAAGTGGGAGGGCCGTTCCTTCCAGTTTGTTCAGACCCCTGCAGTGTGGCTGTGACAAGCAGGAAATGACGGGCTCAGGACATGTGTGCAGTGCCCAGGGGGCTGTGGGGGGAAGGACCACCAACAGCCCAGGGCCAGGCAAGGAGGCCCCCTCCTAGGAAAAGGGACACTGGACACCAGGATTTGCTGGGCATGTGGACGGGATGTGTCAGATGTGGCATCTCATTATTGAGACGATGGTATTGTGACTAGAAAGATTCTCAGACTTTAAAATTATGGGTAGAAAGACCTTGTCAGCCACATAGCTATTGATATAGAACAGCCTTCAGTTCAGTTCAGTTCAGACGCTCAGTCGTGTCCGACTCTTTGAGACCCCATGAATCGCAGCACGCCAGGCCTCCCTGTCCATCACCAACTCCCAGAGTTCACTCAGACTCACGTCCATCAAGTCAGTGATGCCATCCAACCATCTCATCCTCTGTCATCCCCTTCTCCTCCTGCCCCCAATCCCTCCCAGCATCAGAATCTTTTCCAATGAGTCAACTCTTTGCATGAGGTGGCCAAAGTACTGAAGTTTCAGCTTTAGCATCATTCCTTCCAAAGAAATCCCAGGGCTGATCTCCTTCAGAATGGACTGGTTGGATCTCCTTGCAGTCCAAGGGACTCTCAAGAGTCTTCTCCAACACCACAGTTCAAAAGCATCAATTCTTCTGCGCTCAGCTTTCTTCACAGTCCAACTCTCACAACCATACATGACCACTGGAAAAACCATAGCCTTGACTAGACGAACCTTTGTTGGCAAAGTAATGTCTCTGCTTTTGAATATGCTATCTAGGTTGGTCATAACTTTTCTTCCAAGGAGTAAACGTCTTTTAATTTCACGGCTACAGTCACCATCTGCAGTGATTTTGGAGCCCCAAAAAATAAAGTCTGACACTGTTTCCACTGTTTCCCCATCCATTTCCCATGAAGTGATGGGACCAGATGCCATGATCTTCGTTTTCTGAATGTTGAGTTTTAAGCCAACTTTTTCACTCCCCTCTTTCACCTTCATCAAGAGGCTTTTTAGTTCCTCTTCACTTTTTGCCATAAGGGTGGTGTCATCTGCATATCTGAGGTTATTGATATTTCTCCCGGCAATCTTGATTCCAGCTTGTGCTTCTTCCAGCCCAGCATTTCTCATGATGTACTCTGCAAAGAAGTTAAATAAGTAGGGTGACAATATACAGCCTTGACGTACTCTTTTTCCTATTTGGAACCAGTCTGTTGTTCCATGTCCAGTTCTAACTGTTGCTTCCTGACCTGCATACAAATTTCTCAAGAGGCAGGTCAGGTGGTCTGGTATTCCCATCTCTTTCAGAATTTCCCACAGTTTATTGTGATCCATACAGTCAAAGGCTTTGGCATAGTCAATAAAGCAGAAATAGATGTTTTTCTGGAACTCTCTTGCTTTTTCCATGATCCAGCCGATGTTGGCAATTTGGTCTCTGGTTCCTCTGCCTTTTCTAAAACCAGCTTGAACTGGAAATTCACGGTTCACATATTGCTGAAGCCTGGCTTGGAGAATTTTTGAGCATTACTTTACCAGCGTGTGAGATGAGTGCAATTGTGCAGTAGTTTGAGCATTCTTTGGCATTGCCTTTCTTTGAGATTGGAATGAAAACTGACCTTTTCCAGTCCTGTGGCCACTGCTGACTTTTCCAAATTTGCTGGCACTTTCACGGCATCATCTTTCAGGATTTGAAAGAGCTCAACTGGAATTCCATCACCTCCACTAGCTTTGTTCGTAGTGATGCTTTCTAAGGCCCACTTGACTTCACATTCCAGGATGTCCGGCTCTAGGTCACTGATCACACCATCGTGATTATCTGGGTCGTGAAGATCTTTTTTGTATAGTTCTTCTGTGTATTCTTGCCACCTCTTCCTAATATCTTCTGCTTCTGTTAGGTCCATACCATTTCTGTCCTTTATTGAGCCCATCTTTGCATGAAATGTTCCCTTGGTATCTCTAATTTTCTTGAAGAGATCTCTAGTCTTTCCCATTCTGTTGTTTTCTCTATTTCTTTGCATAAGAACAGCCTTATTGATTCCAAATTCCGACCAGCTATAACAAGACTCCAAAGAGTAGTTTGATTCCATTTTATTCTTTAGCTAACCCTTTGAAACTCTCCACAAGAAATTATTAACTGCATTTTTTCCCATTTTGATAGAATAGTTGAAACATCTATGGCTCATTACAAAGCAGTAATTGAATGAGTGGTTTAAAGGAAACTATGAATGCTCTAAAACTATGAACACTCTACATTGATCTAAACAGCCGGATTCCAAACAACCTGAAATTCTTTTTCAAGTTATCAGGATTTCCTGAGTACGGTTGAAGTTGCATGTAGCAAAAAAATAAATGCCATGTATATGTGTACCCACTCATATTCATGCACACACACATTTTTTGTGGTTGACTTAAATTCTTTCAGAATTTAAGAATTCAGAGAATTCTTGCCCTTGAATTCTTCTATGAGAAGCTAGAATAAATTACCCCTCACAAATATATTAGTTTTAAATTATGAACTTGCTATAATGTGAGAGCCTTAAGTGGTGAATTAGAAGAAAAAAAAAAAAACTTATTCTAGTTTTTCCCGCCACCCCCCCTCTAGCTTTACCATCTGGGGGTGACTCAGATGGTAAAGAATCTGCCTGCAGTGCAGGAAACCCAGGTTTGATCCCTGGGCCAGGAAGATCCCCCTGTAGAAGGGAATAGCAACCCACTCCAGTATTCTTGCCTGGAGAATCCCATGGACAGAGGAGCCTGGTGGGCTACAGCCCATGGGGTCACAAAGAGTTGGACAGGACTGAGTGACCAACATTTTCACTTTAAGTGGTGAATTGAAAAAAAAAAACCTTATTGTTGTAATTACATTTTTCTCTTTTATGATAAAGGTACTTAATCATTCTTCTTTAAAATGTATTTCTACTCAAGGAATGAAATATGATGTGTTTTAGTGAAGCTGGGATCTTCTGAATCCAGATGTATGTTAGAGGGTGTGGCAGTACAGAGACTTTTTGTTTAACTTCACTAACCATCGAGTCCTGGAGAAGGAAATGACAACCTACTCCAGTACTCTTGCCTGGAATATTACATGGACAGAGGAGCCTGGTAGGCTACAGTCCATGGGGCCACAAGGAGTCGGTCACGACTGAGCGACTTCACTTAAGACTTTCACCTGTTGAGATAAAGAATGCATTTCTCTCAAGGGAGAGTTCCATGAAAGCAAAGGAAAGAAAGCATCAGTAAGAAATCATAAATGTTAAAATTGTCCTATAAAAGATATATTTAAAGATGGATTTTTACAAGATTCATTTTTTGGTGGTAGTTTTTTTAACTGATCACTACAATTTGTTGTTCTTTAGTTGCTAAGTTGTATCCAACTCTTTTGCAGCCCCATGGATTGTAGCCTGCCAGGCACAATCTTCAAAGTTCTTTTTTGCTCATTGACTCCCTAAAATAATTTTGGAAATGTATTCATTCACACAGTTTGTGTTGACAGCAGTTTTTATTGTAAGTGTAGATAATTACAAATGATGCATCTTTGGCATTTAAGTAAGTGTTTACATTTAAAAACAGAACTGTGACATCACTCTTTCATATGCATGGAATGGCATTTAAATTCCACCATTTGATAACCTGTCATCCATTTTTAAAAATACATAAGGAAGCTCTTCAATATTTAAAAATTTGCCTTTTTGCTAAATTATAATTTTTGGGAGGTAAAACAACTTTCGTGAAGATATATAACAAAGATGTGACAAAATTTTTTTTCAAGTAATTAAGACGGAAGATATGGTGTGAAAGATATTAAGAGCTGCTCAGAGTATTTCAGGACCTATGTGTTTAGAGGCGATTTGACACAGGAATGTTAGGGTGGGATATCTGGGTTATATATAAAAGTGGTTAAAGCCTGTAGGACAATAAACTACACCCTTTAGGGTTGTTGGGAGTGGTTATGTAGCTGGAGTACAACGTCAGCTGTTGAGAGTGGTTCCAGCTTGTTGGTGTTAACGATGTCAGTTGAAAATCATTATCTAGCCGGTTGGTGTAAACAATGTCTGCTGTTGACAGTGGTTATCTAGTTGGTTGGTGTAACAGTGTCAGCTGTTGAGGGTGGTTATCTAGCTGGACACTCAAGAGTGTCACGCTATTGTGGCAAAAGGCGCTGGCCACCAGCTTCATTCGTCACCCGGTGCGCACGGGCGAGGCGCGCAGGTTGCGCACTGCGCTAAGGTGGGCCAGGTTCTCATGCCGCAAGGCCCTCAGTGCCCTCCATCTGGCTCTCAAGAAGGCCTCCTCAGGGGCGCACAGGGGCCGGGCAGCATCCGCCGCACTCCAGACCAACAGGTCAGCGCCTCGGCCCAGGAGCGCTCAGGAAAGGCCTGCTTCCCGCCTAGCTTGGACCAAACGGCTTCCGCTCGGGCCTTCCCCGCCCAGGGACGTCATTGGTCGCCGACGGAGTTGGGCCACTAAACGCCGCCACCTCCCTCTCACGCCCTCGCCGCAGAATGACGTCACCGGGCCCTGTCGCGCCAGGGGCGGGGCCTTGGAAGCCTCCGCCCCCCGCGCCTCACCTTCGCGGTGGCATCATCATCGGGCCCCGACAAGTGGTGACGCCATCAGGCCTCGACGCACGGTGGAGGGGCAGGGCGCGCGGGCGGTGCCTCAGCCGGGTTGACGCTGAGGGGAGAGGGCGGGGAAAGGCGGTGAACCGATAGGGATCGGGGAGGGGCGGGAAGGTGGCGGCCAGAGGATGGCGGACCAGATCCCTCTGTACCCGGTGCGCAGCGCGGCGGCCGTGGCCGCGGCCAACCGTAAACGCGCGGCCTACTTCAGCTCAGCGGGGCCCGGGCCGGGGGCCGACAGGCCCAGCAGGTAACGACTGGGCCGCCCCAGCCTCCCGCCCCGGCGCCCTTCCTCGCCGGCCCGACAGTGGCCGCCCAGGCGCGCCCGGACCTGGGCAGGGCGTCTGCGCTGCGAGAGGTCCCCCGCCTTGGAGCGCCCCGGCCCGGCTCGGCGGAGAGACGGGGCTGTCTCGGGTTCAGGGACTGCTGCCTCTATCAGCGCAGGCAGCATGGGTCCCACGGCGCCCGTCTAGCAGTTGTTAGTCTCCGAAACTTGAGCGTCTCCGGAAGATCGTGAAGATGGCAGACACAACTAGTCAGGCTTAGAAATGTAGACCTTGTTGGGAGTCACTTCACAAGTGGAAGACCACGTGAAGACATTTCAGTTTGTTTCCTGAGAACACTTTTTACTTAAACATGTCTACAAAGTACCTTTTGTTGACAAGAATTTTTGCTCTTTAACAATGGGAAAACGGAGATTCAGAAAGGTTGAATTGTTTCATGTGAGCACAGTTATTAAAGTGGTAGAATATAAAAGTGGAGACCTTTGATTTAAAATGGAAATCTCATACCCTAGTTGGATTTAGTTCGTATTTAACTTCTTACCCAAACGGAAGACTACCCCTATGATACATATGGTACATATGGTATGATATGGTTAAGGAAAGAAACCTATAAAAAGGGGAAATAGTTGTTAAATTTTTATTTCTGAAGGATTGTAGAAGCAATTTGCCTTTAGCACACAGAAGAGGTATGGATTTTAGTACCCGGTTGCTTCAGGATTCAAGTTTTAGAATAATTTTTGGTTTGTGCTGTTTGAGAGGCCATATAGTCGGTGGCTCAGATGGTAAAGTGTCTGTTTACAATGCGGGAGACCCGGGTTCAATCCTTGGGTTGGGAAGATCCCCTGGAGAAGGAAATGGCAACCCACTCCAGTACTATTGCCTGAAAAATCCCATGGACAGAGGAGCCTGGCAGGCTACAGTCCATGGGGTCGCAAAGAGTCGGACATGACTGAGCGACTTCACTTTCTCAGTTTATAGTCAAAAGAGTACTTATTATAATGTTTCAGAGCTGAATTGAATCTTGGTTCATTTACATACTAGCTGTTTGATCTTCGTTAACTTAAACTGTAAGCCCTAATTTTGTCTGCTGTAAAATGGGGGCAATATTTTAGTAAGGAGCCCATTTTTAGTGTTCGGCCCTGAAATGGAGAGGTATGGTTTCTCCTTTCTTCCCTGTCATTACCTATAAGAGTAACTGTGTTAGTAGTCTTCTAAGTAGTTGATTTTAGGAGATATTTTTGAAAATGTGCCAACTCTTTCACAATAGATTTCCCTCAAAGTTCTCATCTGCCGGTTTTTGCCTTATACATTTTAAAGCTTCCCTGGTGGCTCACACGGTAAAAGCGTCTGCCTACAATGCGGGAGACCCAGGTTCAATCCCTGGGTCGGGTAGATTACCTGGAGAAAGAAATGGTAACCCACTCCTGTACTATTGCCTGGAAAATCCCATGGATGGAGGAGCCTAGTAGGCTACAGTACATGGGGTCACAGAGTCGGACATGATTGAGCGACTTCACTGAATGTGGTATATATACATTTAGGATCCCTATGTCTTCAGGCAGATGTTTCTTTTATTGTTGTCTCTGGTAACTTTTTTTGCTCTGGAGTCTCGTTTAGTAGACTAGTGTAGCCACTTCTGCTTTTTGTGGATAAATGTTTGCATCGTATTAGCATTCAACCTATCTGTGTTGAAGTGGGTTGCAGCTGGATCATGTTTTTCCATTATTCAGTCTGCCAATCTCTGTCTTTTGGTTGGTATATTTAGGCCATTCATGGTGATTATTGATACATTAGTGTTTAAGTGTGCCACTTTATTAATCTGTTTTTCTGTTTCTTATCTTTCTCTTCTTGCCTTCCTTTTGCTTGAATGTTTTTGTGATATCGCTATAGTGTTTTTTAGGGTAGGCCTTTGTATAGTTTTTGTAGTGTTTGCTCTGGGTATCACTGTAGTGTATTGATACCAGTATTTACTATATGGAGTGATTTGTGGAAACTTGTTTTCCACAAATTTTGGTTCCTTTACTTCGCTTTCCCCCCATGCAATTTAAATGTCATGTCCTTATATATGTATGTGTGTTTGTTGGATTGTGTTGTAAAATGTATTTTTTAGATAAAAAAAAGTTTGCAGGTCACTATAGTTAAATTAGACTGGCAAATAAAAGCACAAATTAACTTCACAAAAAATCATGTCCTGAGTATCTGATGGTGTTAAACTTTTTGTTTAAATTATCAAGTATGGTTTATAAGACTTGTGATGAAAGGATAGCTTATTGAACGTACCCATATTTTTACTCGTTTTTTTCTTCCTTCCTGCTGTTCCAGGTTTCTCTTTTTTTTAATTTCCTTTTTGTTTTAGGACCTTCCTATAGGCAGTCTTAAGATTTCATATTATGATGTCTTTATTTCTCCTTTATTTCTGAAAGATAGTTTTTATTGGATAGAGAATTCTTGTTGATATATCTTAGTACCTGAAAACTCTTGTTCCACTTCCTTTCAGCTTTCATAGTTTCTGATTAGAAGTCCGCTGTCATTCAAATTGATGTTCTCCATAGGTAATGCATCATTTTTCTTTGGCTGCTTTCAAGTTTTTTCTTTGTCTTTAGTTTTCAAAGGTTTAATTATGAAGTATCTTGGTATGATTTCTTTGAGTTTAACTTGTTTGGTAGCCGCTAAGCTTCTTGAATCTGTTGGGTTTTGTGTCACCAAATTTAGGGAGTTTTTAGTAATAATTTCTTCAAGCACTCTTTCATGCACACCTCTCTCTTATCCACTTTCAGGACTCCAGTGATACAGATGCTGGATCTTTTATTTTACCTAATTCTTTTAGGCTTTTTTCCCCCCATGTCTATTCTCTGTGTTCAGACTGTGTAAATACTATTTATTTGTTCTTAATTTCCCTAATTCTGTCATCTGTCATTTTCACTCTACTAAGTGACTTTCACTTTCACATAGATCCCATCCAGTGAGGTTTTGTTTCTAATGTTGTATTTTTAAGTTTTATAATTTCCATTTGTTTGAAGAGAATTTGAAATTGATTGTTGAAGCATTTTTATGTTTGGTGCTTGAAATAATTGTTACACCATTCTATATCTGAGTTAATCTTAGGATTGATGTCAGTTGGTTGTCTTTTCTAATTCACATTGTCAGTGTTTTGATTCTTTGGATGATGAATAGTTTTTGATTGTTTCCTTGATACTTTTTTTTTAATATTAGGAGAATGCGGGCCATATTGGAATCTTTAATTCTAGCAGATGATAACCCTGTTTAGATTTAGCACATAGGTCCTGGCCTGCCTTTGTTGGCCTCAGTTCCAACGACAGTTTAATTCACAGGGCCTCTGTGCTGATTTTTGGTCTGTTGGTTTATGTCGTGCTACCAGAACTCTTACTTGTCTCTCTCTATGCTGCCGAGGAGAAGGGATTTCCCCAGGCTCAGGGTCTCTTGGTGAGAGGTGATGGTGTCATCCCATGTGGATGATGAGACTCTGTTGGATGGACAGTGGCTGTAGCTGTCTCCTCTCCATCTGTGCCCCCTGACTTCCCTGGTGTGTCTTGGTGGGAGAGGAGACTCAGCACCACTGTGGCCAAGAGGCTCTGTGTGGCTGAATCGTTATTGCTTGTGCCCATGGCTGCTGTGGCGACTTGAGGAAGATGAGAAGAATTTCAGGCCATGGATAGAAGCCATTTCCTGAGTGGCTGTTTCTGTGTTTGTTGATGCTGCCTGCCCCGGCCTCACCCCACCCTCCCACCCCCACTCCAGTGAGAGAGGGAGTCTCAGGCTCACGGGACATGGAGACATCAAGGAAGGCCTTGATGTCTGAGGCCTCTAACCTCTTTTTGTGGCAGGGGCCCTAACCAGTGCCACTTGGATGCCCTCGTGTCCCTGGGTGGGATGTGGGAGTCTCAGGCTGGTGGGGTGGGACAGCACCTCCTAAGGCCACTTGTCAGTCTTGTCTTGCTGGTGGTGGACTCTCAGGGGAGCGAGGGCCTTCCTGGGCTGCCTTTTCTTGCTAGGATGGAGTAGGCTGTGCTGGGCCTGTGTCCTTCTGTTGGGTGGGGTCTCATAAGGTGTCCTCCCATTGTGTTCCTCTGGTTCTGGGTCCCCAGTTCTGGGTCCCCAGTCCTCTCATTGCTGTATTCTCACCACCCTCCAGAGCTCTCCTGGTTGGCTCTTGCTTTATTTCCAGGTTCGTATTGATTGATAGTTGTTTTTAGGGAAGAGAAACAGAGAGAAATGGATTGTGACTTAAAAGTTGTATTCCTGTATTATTTTGTGAAGTTGGTTTTGGTTGTATTTTATCATGGTGACATTTATGTATAGTTTAAAAAGTTAACTGGTGGTGAAAGGCTTATGATAGTCACTGTTGCTCTCTACCAGTCACCTTCTCCCCAGCCTCTCATTCCACTGGCAGTTACTTTGTACTCCTTTAACTATTTCTTGTATTTACAAATCTCCATTATTACAGTGACTGTATTCCTGACTTGTGTCAACATCTGAAATGACTTGACTTCTAATTCAGTTCAGTTCAGTCACTCAGTTGTGTCTGACTCTTTGTGACCCCATGGACTGCAGCGTGCCAGGCTTCCCTGTCCATCACCAACTCCCAGAGTTTGCTCAAACTCATGTCCATCACATCGGTGATGCCATCCAACCATCTCATCCTCTGTCGCCCCCTTCTCCTCCCACCTTCAATCTTTCCCAGCATCAGGGTCTTTTCCAATGAGTCAGTTCTTCACATCAGGTGGCCTTCTAATACCTTCCTTGATTTCATCCCTAGCCAGAACAGAACAAGATGCTCCTGCCAGGCTCATACAGCACTCTGCTTCCCCTCACAGCACAGAGTGCACTTGACTAATTGCTCATCTTCTCATTAGACCTTAAATTCCATGAGTAGAGTGGCAGTGATGGCCAGACTTTACCCTGATTCCTGGCCCCATGAGATGAGTGGGGAAGTGTTTTCTTCTCTTTCCCTTTCTGGAAGACATTTTGTAAAGTTGGTGTTACTTCTTTAAATGTTTGGTAGAATTTTCCAGTGAAACCATCTGGACCTGGAGATTTCTTTTTAGGGTGTTTCAATTTAAAATTCAGTTTTTAAAATAGTTATTGAGCTATTCAAAGGATCTGTTTTATATTTGGTGAATGGTGATAGTTTGTGCTTATGACCAGTTGGTTCATTTTAGCTAAGTTGCTGTATTTATGTGTATAGACTTGTTTGTAGTATTCCCCTATTTTCTTTTTGCTGTTATTTCATTCAGATGTTGGTGGTTTGTGCCTTCACTTTTTTTGTTGTTGTTTGTTCTTGCTAGAGATTTGATCTTTTCAAAGATCCATCTTTTACTTTACTTATGTTTTACTAGTTTTCTTTTTCCAACTTCATTAATTTCTTTGTTTACATTATATTCATTTTTCTCTTCTCATTTCTTAAGGTGAGATCTTGGATTATTAATTAGAGACTTTTCTTCTTTTTTAATGTAAATACTTATTGCTGTAAATTTCCCTCTTGGCACTGACTTACCTGTGTCCAACAAATTTTTGTGTTTTGATTTTCTCTGAGACATCGTCTCTGACCAGTGGATTGTTTAGAAGTGACTTTGGAAAATTTACTGTTATCTGCTAGCATGATTTTTTTTGTGATCAAAGAACACAATTTGTATGATTTCAGTTATTCTAAATTTGGTGCAGTTTGTTTTGTGACTGAGGATATGATCTATATCAGTAGAAATCCTGGGGCTCCTGAAAAGAAAGTACTTTGTGCTGTTGTTGGGTGAAATGTTCTGAAATGCAGTTAGATCCTGTTACTTAATGGTGCTGAGTTCTTCTCTCCTTGCTGGTTTACTGTCTGGTTGCTGAGGGTGGATAGTTGAAGTCTCTTAACTGTAATTATGGATTTGTCTGTTTCTCCTTGTAGTTTTATCAGTTTTTGCTTCACATATTTTGCAGGTCTATTTTTGGTGCATTCATGTTGGAATTCCATGTATTCTTGATGGACTGACATTTTTATTATTATGAAATTTCCCTGTCTGTCGCTAGTAACTTTTTTGCTCTGATGTTTGCTTTACTGACATTATTATAGCCACTCCTGCTTTTTTTGGATTGATATTTGCCTGGCACATAATTTTCCATCCTTTTACTTTCAACCTGCTTTTAGTAAAGTGAGTTTCTCTTCGTTGATATGTGGTTGGTTATACTTTTTATCCACTCTGCCGTCGTGTGTCCTTAGGCTGATGCATTTAGAACATTTACATTCAGTGTAGTGATTGATCAGTTAGGGCTTACACCTGCCATTTTACTTTCTGTTTTCTGTCTTTTGTTTCTCTCTTTTCTTTTTCCTGCCTTTTTTAACAGTCACTTGAGCATTTTTTAGAATTCCATTTTGATTTACTTGTGGTGTTTTACATGGGTCTCTTTGTATGAACACTGTAGCAGTAGTTCTACATGTTATGTTACACATGCATAACTCATCACCGTGTGCTCCTGTTGATATTTCGTCAATTTGAGTAAAGTGTATAATAAAATAAAAAGTAAAGTGTATACCTTACATCCTTTTATTCCCACCACTGGTAATATAACTATGGGCATACCTTGTTTTATTGTGCTTTGCAGGATTGTGGTTGTTTTGTTTTTTTTTTTTTACAAATTGAAGGTTTGTGGCAACCCTGCATTGTCAGTTGATGGTTAGCATTTTTAAGCAATAAAGTTTTTTTCAGTTAAGGCATGTACTTTTTTTAATACATAATGCTATTGCACACTTGGTAGACTTCAATACATTGTGAACATAACTTTTGTATGTACCAGAAAACCAAAAAATTTATTTGACTCACTTTATTACCATATTTGCTTTATTCCAGTGGTCTGGAACTGAACCTACAGTATCTCTGAGGTATGCTTGTGTCGTGTAAAATTATATGTAAGTTTTACATATACGAAAGTAGTTATGTATTTCCCTTACATACAATTAGAACTGCTCATCAATGTTAGAAGTTTTGCTTTATCTCTCAAACATAATTTAGAAAACATAAGAGGAGAGGGACACCTTATTATAGTATTTTTGCTACTTCTGTTGTTCTCTTATTTCCTGGTATACCAAAACTATTTTCTTGTTTCTGTTCTAAGAATTCCTTGGCTATACTTTGAGGATGGGTCTGCCGAAAACAAATCTCTTAGTTTTTCTTCATCTGAGGATGTCTTATTTCCCCTTCATTCTGTAAGGATATTTTCATCATATATGCAGTTTCAGGTTGACAGTTCTCTCAGCACTTGAAAAATGTTATGTCACTTCTTTTTGGGTTCCATGATTTCTGATGAGAAATCTGATGTCATTGGAATGATTTCCATTGTTGGTGCAGTATTTCTCACTAATTTCAAGCTTTGTCTTTGGTTTTCAGTAGTTTGATTTTTTATGGGCCTTAGCACAGATTTGAGTTTATACTGTTTCACTTAGTTTCTTGAATCTTTTGTCAGTTAGAAGTTTTCAGCATTTATTTATTTGAATGCTTATATTTGGACAATCTTTCATCTCTTCTGCTGATACTCTAGTGACATCTTGTGAGAGCTTTTCTTTTAGTCCCACTTGGTCATGAGTTCTGTTCATTTTCTGTTGAGATTGGGTGATTTCTGTTGTTCCATCTTCAAGCTCATTGATTTTTTTCTCTGTCTCCTTCATTCTGCTGCTGAGCCTGTCCATTCAGTTTTTAAGTCTTATTTTTTTTTTAGTTTCAAAATTTCCAGTTGATTCTAATTCATATTAGCTCTTTCTTTGCTTAGTTTTTCTAATTTTTTCTTATGTTTCAAGCATGTTTGTATTGCCCATTGAAACACTTTGATGATGACTGTTTTAAAACTCCTGTTAGATAATTTCAGCATCTGAATCTTTTTCATGTTAGTATCTTTTGAGTCTCTTCTCATTCAGGTTGAGGTTTATTGGGTTTTGGTATGAGTGATTTTGGTTGTATCCTGGACGTAGTTGGTGTTGTGCTCTAAAGCTGTGGACCTTATTTAATTGAGAAGGAAATGGCAACCCACTCTGGTACTTTTACCTGGAAAATTCCATGGATGGAGGGGCCTGATAAGCTACAGTCCATGGGGTTGCAAAGAGTCGGACACGACTGAGCGACTTCACTTTCTTTCTTTCTGTAGTTCCTTTTGGAGAAGGAAATGGCAACCCACTTCAGTGTTCTTGCCTGGAGAATCACATGGACGGAGGGTCCTGGTGGGCTACAGTCTATGGGGTTGCAAACAGTCGGACACGACTAAGCAACTAACACATACACACACACACACACACACACACACACACACCTTATTTAAGTCTTCTGTTTTATCAGTCTCTTTTAAAAAGAGACTCATGCTGAGAACAGATGGCTATTGTCTGATTATCTCTAAAATATTAGTATGTTTCTTGGTAGAGGAAATACAATTTTTTTTCAGTGTTTTCTTTCATTGAGTGTCTACACACATTTTTCTGTGAATCTAAAAAGTTTTACAATTATTATGATAATAGATATTTTACTGTTTTCCTTTTCTGTGATGGTCTGTAATTAAAAGCTTTTTTAAAAGTACAGAATGATTCTTAAGATAGCATTTATCAAAGTACCCAGGTCCAGGATTCCTTGGAATCAGAGACATACTCTTATAATACATAGCAGTTCCTTTAAAAGAACTATTTCATGCAAGTTTATAAAATTCTTTATACTTAACCAAAATAGAAATATTTTTCTTAACTTTCTAAACTGACAGTATTAGCATGAAGATAGAGTTGGTGACTGGAATAGCACCTTTTGGGCAGCTGGAGTATGTGTCCTTAGCTTAACTGTCCTGCTTGTCTGTAAATTTCTGGATTGGCATTTACATACATTAAATATTGTACTATTAATTCTGGAGGCTAGTGGTAAAGAATTCGCCTGCCAGTGTAGGAGACAGAAACATGGGTTCAATCCCTGGGTCAGGAATATCCCCTGGAGGAGGAAATGGCAACTCAACCCAGTATTCTTGTCTAGAAATTCCCATAGACCTAGGAGCCTGATGGGCTGTAGGGGGTTGCAAAGAGTTACATGACTGAAGTGACTTAGCATGTATGCACCATTAACTAATTCAGAAGTTTGTCTCAATATATGTATAGTGTTGGTGTAATTTCTTATTCAAGAAATTGGTGTTCAGTTTTTATAGAACATTCTATAAGAGGAATCATAGGTCAGTAAAGCCTATTGTCCTTGTTGCTTATTTTTGCTCCTGATGTCAAGGCATGCTGCTCCAGCACTGGTCCTTTAATTTTTTTTTGTTTTTTAAAACTATTCCCCTGTTCATCTCCTCTGCTGTTGTAGGAGGAAAGGAGTTCTAATTTCTCACTAGTTCATACAGTTTTGCTGCTTATTAATGACTCATCGAAACACAGTTGAACTTGGAAGCTGTACTTGATGAAGAAAATATACATTTTTTATAGCATTTCATTGCCTTGTTTTTCTGCTTTATTAACATGTAGGCAGAGAGGGAGTGTTTATTTTTCTTAAAGAAGGTTTAAGCAGTAGGCATATTTTAAGTGTTTTTCTCCCTTTAATATCAGTTGACTTCTCAGAAATGTTTCTCATCAAAATGGAAACAATAAGGCTGTTGGACTTAAGATAAAAATGTGAGTTTAAGATAGTTATTGTGCTGACCTACTTTTACTTGGATACATGTAAATTATGTGCCTTCCAGTACTTGAATGTTTTGTTGAAAGTTCCTGGTTTTTTAACCTTTGGCCGCCGTGGAGAGAGCTGTCGTCAGTTCTTAGCATGGTGGACTCTTGGGTTGGGGATCATCCATTCTGTCCTTTGTTCACATTGTTTTTACTCATTTAAAAAAAATATGTTTCCAGAATTATACTTAATTGCTGGAAACGTTGATTTTTCTTGAGTGACAAACCAATTAAGTGTGTATGACACCAGGCAACAAAGACACTTAAGATTCTCTGCTTATCTTGTCTCTGAAAAAATCCATTATTCATCATCTTATTGTTTTTAAATACTGAGGTAAAATTTTCAATACAATAGGAAAATTGCTTTGGAAATGGAATAAATTGCTTGCCAGTTCAAAGGCTCCCTTTCTGAAGTTGAGGTTACTAAACATGATGCTGCTTATATTCATTATCTTTCAGACTCTCATTGTACTGCTTTTCTAGCATTAAACATGATAAGATTGTGACTTTTGCTAAAATGCAGCATAATCACTAAAAGAATTTAATGAAAAAGACTAAAAATCTCATTTTGTATACTATGTTATAATATCTGTAAGTGGTGGTTTGAATTTTAATTGCAATTTGTATAAATATCCATTTTCTGGTTGACTTTTAAAAGAGGTGCTTTTACACAAAAGTAAGAAAAAGGAATTTTTGAGAGGAAAAATATTAATTCTGTTTCAGATTGTGTACTTTTTGCCTAAATCATCTAAAGTGATAGGTGGCTTGCTTTAAGGATATTCCATGGTGGAATTGAGAGTATTTGGAGTTGTTTGTGGATTAGATGAGAGATGAAGACAAGTATCCCTTTGATTAGGGGAGTGAAGTGTTCAAGACGGGTGTCAGTATTGACTGCTGCTTCTCCAGACATTTGCTTTAAGCAGAGGTCTTCTGCCTTCTTGGTTTTAGTAATGATATGGTATTCCATCATGAGTTAAGCAGCTTTAATTGTTGATATGAAGGTTTTTCCATGCGTTTTGGGTGACTAGCATAGCATGGTGATCATCATCTTTGTAGATACATCTTACATATATTTTTAATTTTCATGAGATAATTAGAACCTGTGGTTAAAGTTAAATTACATTATAAAAAAAGAAAAAGGCTTTTGATGCATCTTCACAAATTATTCTCCCAAAAAGTTGTTCACTTTCTTACAGCAATTAAGAGTGCCTGGTTATCCAAGACTGTTGGCTATGCCAGATGTTAAGAATTAATTTTTTTCAGTTATTTTAATTTGCATGTTTTAAGAGTCCTTTTTGAAAACGAAAATCATTCCCAGGCTTAAAACCTTTCATTGCCTTCCTCTGCTCACTGAGCACTTCATTTTCGTTCCCCAGACCATGAGGCTCACTCACTCCAGCCACACTGGCTCTCTCCCCTCCTGCGGTCCTCCAAGCTCCACAGCCCCTTCTCTGCCTTCCTAGACCTTCGTGTGGTTGGCTGCTTTTCATCCAGGTGTCGCTTGTTGAGACTCAGCTTCCTTGATGATCCAGGAAAACCCTTCCTGTCACTTCCAGTCTTATCACTTCCTTAATTGTCTTCCTAGCACTTTTCCCATTCAGTGTCTGTGAGTCCCTGAGCTGTGTATCGCAGGGGCTTTGTTGCCTCTCTGCTTCTGTACCCGCGGGGACACTGCTAGCACGTAGTGGGCACTCGAGTGTGTGTTGAAAGCGTTGGAGTTCCTAATGTGGTGGAACGTGATTTTTTTAGTTGTTTTTTTTTCATTTGTGAATTGTCTTTGCTCATCTGTCGTTTGAGGCATTTGCTTTTTTATCGATTTGGGAGAACTGCCTATATAGCATTGTTTTTCTGTTATACGCTGCATTTATTCCCCCTAGTTGCTTGTTTCTTTTAAGATGTTCTTCTTTGATAATGCAGATTACAGACCTACATTGTACCTGGCCATAGTAAGGACTCAGTAAACATCAGCCATCCGTTTCCCTGAGCTTCTAGTCTAAGAGGCCTTCAGGGGTTCTTTCCCCAATATTCTGGCTGTCCAGTTGAGCAGCCCACTCCCCATATTCACTCTCTTGAGTGAATTTGCCCTGTGTGTCAGGGTGCAGACTCTCTCTGTGGCAGCCAGCAGGACGACAAGAGGAAAGGGCCTCATGGTAAGTTCAGGCAAGACCGCATTGTAGGAATTAGCTTGGCAGGCTGGGGGTGTGAGAGGTGATGAGGGAATATCCATCTGCCAGTGGTTTCTTGGCTGCCAGGGAGCAGGGTGTTATCAACAATAACTATAGAAAAAAATTTTTTTTAATTATACTATTGTTTTATTGACTGTGCTGAAGCCTTTGACCGTGTGGACACAACAAACTGGAAGAATTCTTAAAGAGAAGGGAATACCAGACCACCTTACTTGACTTCTGAGAAACATGTATGCAGGACAAGAAACAACAGTTAGAACCAAACATGCAACAACAGACTGGTTCAAAATTGAAAAAGGAGTACATCAAGGCTATTCATTGTTATCCTGCTTATTTAACTTGTATGCGGAGTACATCATGAGAAACGCTGGGCTGCATGATCACAAGCTGGAATCAAGATTGCTGAGAGAAGTATCAACAACCTCACATAGGCTGATAATACCACTCTAATGGCAGAAAGCAAAGATGAACTAAAGAGCCTCTTGATGAGGGTGAAAGAGGAGAGTGAGAAAGCTGGCTTAAAAGTCAGCATTCAAAAACTAAGATCATGGCATCCAGTCCCATCACTTTATGGCAAATAGTTGGGGAAACAGTAACAGATTTTATTTTCTTGGGCTCCAAAATCACTGTGGATGGTGACTGCAGCCATGAAATTAAAAGACACTCCTTGGAAGAAAAGCTATGACAAACCTAGACAGCATATTAAAAAGCAGAGACATCACTTTGCCAACAAAGGTCCATCTACTGAAAACAATGGTTTTTCCAGTGGTCATGTATGGATCAGAGTGTTGGACTGTAAAGAAGGCTGAGTGCTGAAGAATTGATGCTTTCAAACTGTGGTGTTGGAGATGACTCCTTGAGAGTCCTTGGACAGCAAGGCAATCCAACCAGTCAATCCTGAAGGAAATCAACCCTGAATATTCATTGGAAGGCCTGATGCTGAAATTGAAGCTCCAGTACTTTGGCCACCTGATGCAAATAGCTGACTCTTTGGAAAAGACCCTGATGCTGGAAAAGATTGAGGACAGGAGGAGAAGGGAACAACAGAGGGTGAGATGGTTGGATGGCATCATCAACTCAGTGGACATGAGTTTGAGCAAGCTCCGGGAGATGGTGAAGGGCAGGGAAGCCTGGTGTGCTGCAGTCCATGGGGTCACAAATAATTAGACATAACTTAGTGACTAAACAACAAAAGGCATAGGTAATATGAGTTACAACCTAAGCATTTTTGTTGTTGTTCAGTCACTAAGTCATGTTGATGTTTCTCTCGGAAATCTTGATTCCAGCTTGTGAGTCATCCAGCCTGGCATTTTGCATGATGTCCTCAGCATATAAGTTAAATAAGCAGGGTGACAGTATACAGCCTTGACAGACTCCTTTCCCAGTTTTGAACCAGTCCATTGTTTCATGTCTGGTTCTCACTGTTGCTTCTTATCCTGCATACAGGTTTCTCAGGAGACAGGTAAGGTGGTCTGGTAGTCCCATCTCTTTTCAGAATTTTTCCACAGTTTGTTGTGTTCACACAGTCAAAGGCTTCAGTGTAGTCAATGAAGCAAAAGTAGATTTTTTTTGGAGTTCCCTTGCTTTTCTGTGATCCAGCAGATGTTGGCAATTTGACCTCTGGTTCCTCTGCCTTTTCTATCTAAATCCAGCTTGTACATCTGGATGTTCTTGGTTCATGTAGCTTAATATGAGGAGAAAAGAAAAGTGTAATTAGTAGAACTGGGCCAGCTCTTACCCTGAGTGAAACCCTTACTGTAGACAGGAGACAGCTTGCCCCACCTCAGTGCTCTGATCTTTCCTCTCTCCAGGTACCAGCTGGAGGATGAGTCTGCCCACTTGGATGAAATGCCACTGATGATGTCTGAAGAGGGCTTTGAGAACGACGAAAGTGATTACCACACTTTACCACGAGCTAGGATCACCCGAAGAAAGAGAGGCCTGGAGTGGTTTGTCTGCGGGGGATGGAAGTTCCTCTGTACCAGGTTTGTCTCCCTTCGCTGCCTAACCTCCTGCTCAGCGAGGTTACATTGTTATTTATAAGCTTAGCTTCTCAGCACATTTGTTTCCATGTCAAACTAAAGAAGCCACTCTAAATGACATCCTGGACAGTGTAAATAACCTTAGTCAAAACCAAACAGTGCTAATCCAAAAGGGACAGAAAGCCAAATTCACTTTTCTTGTCAGATGATTTAATGTTTAAACCCTGCAGAAGGAAATGGCAACCTACTCCAGTATTCTTGCCTGGAGGATTCCATGGATAGAGGAGCCTGGCGAGCCCCAGTGCATGGGATCGTGAAATGTTGGACACGACTGAGTGACTAACACTTTAAAAGATGGAGACAGTGACTCTGTAATTAATACATGGTAGAATTGATTTTTGTCACTGTATTGATATTTGTAAATTGATACTTATAAATTGTGTTCCTTTCTTTTCCATCTATAATTTTATACGTACCCCATGGCCTCTGTGGAGGATTGGTTCTAGGACCCCTGAAAAGTGAGAGTGATAATCACTCACAGGTGTCCAATTCTTTTCGACCCTGGTCTGTAGCCCACCAGGCTCCTCTGTTCATGGATTCCTCCAGGGAAGAATACTGGAGTGGATAGCCATTCCCTTCTGCAGGGGATCTTCCTGACCCAGGGATCAAACCCAGGTCTCCTGTGTTGTGTTTACCGTCTGAGCCTCCAGGGAAGCCCTCTAGGAGCCCTGCAGTTACCAATCAATGGATGCGCAAGTCTCTTACATAAAATAGCCTAGTCTTTGCACGCAGCTATACACATCTTCCTATATACTTCCTTGTTAGTATTTTTGTTTTTTCAGTTAAACATATGTATTTTTTCAGATTTTTTCTATTATAGGTTACTATAAGGTATTGAATATAGTTCCCTGTGTTGTATTCTTGTTGTTATCTGTTTTATATATAGTAGTATGTGTATGTTTATCCCAAACTCCGAATTTACCCCCTTCCTTGCCAACCCCTGCTATCCTCTTTGGTAACCTTAAGTTTGTCTTCTGTATCTGTGATTCTGTTTTGTAAATAAGTTCATTTGCATCATTGTTCAGCTTTTGCATATATGCACTATCACATGATATTTGTCTTTCTCTGACTGACTTCACTTAATATGATCATCTCTAGGTCCATTCATGTTGCTACAGATGGTAGTATTTCATCCTTTTTTATGGCTGAGTAATATTTCATTGTATATATGTCCCACATCTTTATCCATTCCTCTGTCAGTGGACACTTTGGTTGCTTCCATGTCTTTGCTATTGTAAACAGTGCTGCAGTGAACATTGGTGTGCATGTATCTTTCTGAATTAGAGTTTGCTCCGGATACATGCCCAGGAATGAGACTGCTGGATCATATGGTGATGGTAGTTTTTAAGGAACTTCCATACTGTTCTCTCTGAGTGTCTCTGGTGGCTCAGATGGTAAAGAATCTGCTTGCAGTTCCATACTGTTCTCCCTGAGCATCTCCAGCGGCTCAAACAGTGAAGAATCTGTCCACAGTGCAGGATACCTGGGCATGATCCCTGGGTTGGAAAGATTCCCCTGGAGAAGGGAATGGCAGTCCACTCCAGTACTCTTGCCTGGAGAATTCCTTGGACAGAGGAACCTGGTGGGCCACAGTCCATGGGGTCGTAGAGTCAGACACGACTGAGCGACTTTCAGTATACTCTTCTCCCTAGTGGATGTACCGATTTACATTCCTACCAGCAGTGTAGGTTCCTTTTTCTCCACACGCCCTCCAGCATTTATTATTTATAGACTTTTTAATGATGGCCCTTCTCACTAGTGTGAGGTACCTGTGGTACCTTTTATAAATCTGTTTTGAACTGGATTGGTCTAAGACAGTTGTGTCAGACCCAGAAGCAGGGTCTAGAGATAGAGGTTGAGCGTTGTTGTAATTATTGTGATAGTGGAAGCCCCTCAACGATGACTCTCCTAAAAGCATCAGTAGGCGTGTGGCATAGGCCTATGACAGGGAAAGGAGGGGTGGGTACCTTGGGGAAAAGGACAGTTTTGGAAAGGAAGGCTTATACTCCTTTTTTTTAGGCGGCAGAAAAAATAAGGGAGGAACAGTGAAATCATGTTGGAGAAGATGACTTTTATCCTTGATTGGGACCATTCGTTCATTTAAGTTAGAAGGTGTCTGGGATACAGATGAGGGCTAAAAACAAGAGAAAGTTGGTCATGCTTTGGTAGAGATCATCAGTAATCAACAAAGGAAGATCAATAATCATGCATTTGTATCAAACCTAGCATAATTCTATTACTGTTTGTCCATCAGGGAGAGGCTTGGCCATTACAACACCAGCTGTGGAAGCGAGGCGGTGGTTACGGTGGGAACGGGGGCCAGTGTTGTCGGTTGAGGAGACAGCTGCAGTGGATGGGTTTGGGTGGAACTGTCTGATGGTGTGACATGTGTTCTTCATTAGTGTGGGGTGGAGAAAGGAGTCGGACTTGACCCCATGGTGCCGTCTGAGGTGCACATTCTCACCATGGTTGAAGCCAAGAACTGAGAGTCCCTGTCATGAGAGTTAAGGGGAAAGCTAGGAGTTGAAGAAGAGTCTGACTTGACGAGCCAAAGCCCTTCCTCCCTCTTTGCCCCATGGACTGGGAGAAGTGCTAGGACTGGGCCTTGTGGTCTCCATGCAGTAGGTCCGGATTTGCCATCTGCCAGTAGAGAACACCCCCCAAAGGAATCCTGCAGTGGAAATGAGCGTCTGTTATGCGTGGACGATCCCTGGGTGACAGTGTTTCTGAAGACTGAGGGCGTGGGGGCAGGCACGGACAGACAGGCAGCTGTGAGGATACAGTGTGGCCTCGTGTCTGCAGTGTGGGCTCCACGAAGGAGGCCTGTGCTGTAGAAGTGGCGACTTATCCGTCCCGGTCAGACATTTGCCAGGAATTGTGAGCATTAACAACACTGAGTATACTGTTGAGTTATTTTTGGTCTCTTACAGGGTTTTGTTTTTACCAAATGGAACATAGGCACATTCGGGATTTCATTTGTAGTATTCCTTTTCTTACTGAAGATATATTTGAAAATATAGATGTTAGCAGCAAAAACACCCATGTTTTGGGGAAATTAAAACAGCTGAGTAACATACACTCGACATGTATGTAAAGTCTTTATCTTAAGAAATGGTGATCCAGTGGGCACAGCTGACTGAGCCATCGTGGCGGCTTTACTCATGAGTGTCTCTTTCCATGTGGACCAGAGTGACCTGAGACGTGGCCACATTTAGTGTTCAGGAGACACCTGCTGCACCAGGAAATCGTTACAGAAATTAAAACTACCTTACAGGACAGAGTTTACGGTTAGCAACTTACATTGGTTTTATTTTTTTTATTTCTTACAGATTTCCAGTTTTGAATATTCGTTAACCTTTTTATTTACTAAGTACCAGGGATTATAACTTCCCTGGTAGCTCAGATGGTAAAGAATCTACCTGCAATGCAGGAGACCTGGGTTTGATCCCTGGCTTGGGAAGATCCCCTGGAGAAGGAAATGGCTCCCCACTCCAGTATTCTTGCCTGGGGAATTCCATGGATAGAGGAGCCTGGCAGGCTACAGTCCATGGGTTGCAAAGAGTTGGACACAACTGAGTGACTAACACAATGACATGACATTATAAAATTGTGTTACTATAATTATTAGGTGGTGGATCAAAAAGTAGAAGTTGTGTAAAATTAGTTTAATTGCAGTAGAAAATGTTAGTGAATATTGTAGTAAAGGTAGCAAATAATATTAGTGAGCTCTAGATATTTCTGTGTATTTTTACTTGTAGATTCTGTGAATAGTAAGGCTTACTTTAAAATTGTTCTTCTTCAGGGATTAAGTCGGCTTTAATTTCTTCATGGCTTAAGATCTGCCTTCTCATTTTTATTATTTGGCAAAAATTCCAACTCTGACAAATTTGATTCTGAAAATTTTTTCTGTGATCTGTCTTCTAAACGTTTGAGTGTCCTCCACATGAGTTATTGTGATGCACTCAGATATGTAGTTCTGGGGGTGGAAGTGGAGCGGTAATGTCTTTCTCAGGAGATTTACATTTCACTCCCTATCAAAAATCACTTTGTCCCGTGAAAGTGGAGCCCTGAGTAGCATTTCCATATGAAGGGGCCTGTATCAAATGCTGGGATTATTCCTGGATCTCAATGGCCTCTACCCTCTCAGTTAACCTGCAGCATGTTTGGAGTGCAAAAGCATGGGAAAATGCAGGTCTTTCAGGAGGACGTGAGTGCCCGATTGCTTCTGGCTTGGTGACTGAAGATACTTGATGGATGGAATATTTATTTGTTTATTTAGGAAGCTCTAAATATTGGAAGTTACCTAATTATGGTCACTTAAAATTTTAGAAGATGGGATCTTGGTATGTAGATACTTTATTTAATATTGGAGCACTACTTTGATTGTAGAGGCATCTGTGAAAAGTTACTAATCCTAAAGTGTTTTTAAGTAAAAAGGATACTTTGTGCATTACTGAATTTAGTTTCAATTTGCATATAAATGGGAAAGTGTCTTCAGAGTGATGAGTCATTGAGGTAGCCTTCTGGGCCCCTGCCCATGTTCTGGGTGCAGGCTCCTGACTTGTTGCAGGGGCAGCTCTCTGCTGCTCCTTCTCACTCACCAGTATTTACCAGTGTATTTTACTCTTGTTTCTTTGCCTTCAAAAATCGCTCATGTGTACCTTCTGCCTTAGCTCTACAACTCCCTAAGACTTACATGTACTTTTTGATTACAAGTATATTCTTTACTTGGTAGCACCTGTCTCTCTCGCTGTCTTCTGTCTGCATAATCCAGTGGCAGTTCTGGTAGCACCCCAGGCTTTTGTCCACTTATTTAATCTTGGCGACACCACTGGACTTCATCAGTTCAGTTCAGTCACTCAGCCGTGTCCGACTCTTTGTGACTCTGTGGACTGCAGCACGCCAGGCCTCCCTGTCCATCACCAGCTCCCAGAGTTTACTCAAACTCATGTCCATTGAGTCAGTGATGCCATCCAACCGTCTCAACCTCTGTCATCCCCTTCTCCTCCCACTTTCAATCTTTCCTAGTATCGGAGTCTTTTTAAAAGAATCAGTTCTTCGCATCAGGTGGCCAAAATATTGGAGTTTCAGCATCAGTCCTTCCAATGAATATTCAGGACTGATTTCCTCTAGGATGGACTGGTTGGATCTCCTTGCAGTCCAAGGGACTCTCAAGAGTCTTCTCCAACACCACAGTTCAAAAGCATCAATTCTTTGGCGCTCAGCTTTCTTTATAGCCCAACTATCACATCCATACATGACTATTTGAAAAACCATAGCCTTGACTAGATGGATCTTTATTGGCAAAGTAATGTCTCTGCTTTTTAATATGCTGTCTAGGTTGGTCATAACTTTTCTTCCAAGGAGTAGGCCTCTTTTCATTTCATGGCTGCAGTCACCATTTGCAGTGATTTTGGACCCCAAATATAAAGTCTCTCACTGTTTCCACTGTTACATATATTTGTCATGAAGTGATGGGACCAGATGCCATGATCTTCGTTTTCTGAATGTTGGGCTTTAAGCCAACTTTTTCACTCTCCTCTTTCACTTTCAAGAGGCTCTTTAGTTCTTTGCTCTCTGCCAGAAGAGTGGTGTCATCTGCATATCTGAGGTTATTAATATTTCTCCTGGCAGTCTTGATTCCAGCTTGTGCTTCTTCCAGCCCAGCGTTTCTCATGATGTACTCTGCATATAAATTAAATAAGCAGGATGACAGTATATAGCCTTGACGTACTCCTTTCCCTATTTGGAACCAGTCTGTTGTTCCATGTCCAGTTCTAACTGTTGCTTCCTGACCTGCATACAGGTTTCTCAACAGGCAGGTCAGGTGGTCTAGTATTCCGATCTCTTTAAGAATTTTCCACAGTTTGTGGTGATCCACACAGTCAAAGGCTTTGGCATAGTCAATAAAGCAGAAATAGATGTTTTTCTGGAACTCTCTTGCTTTTTCCATGATCCAACGGATGTTGGCAATTTGATCTCTGGTTCCTCTGCCTTTTCTAAAACCAGCTTGAACATCTGGAAGTTCATGGTTCATGTATTGCTGAAGCCTGGCTTGGAGACTTTTGAGCATCACTTTACTAGCGTGTGAGATGAGTGCAATTGCGTAGTAGTTTGAACATTCTTTGGGACTGCCATTCTCTGGGATTGGAATGAAAACTGACCTTTTCCAGTCCTGTGGCTACTACTGAGTTTTCCAAATTTGCTGGCATATTGAGTGCAGCACTTTCACAGCATCATCTTTCAGGATTTGAAATAGCTCAACTGGAATTTATCACCTCCACTAGCTTTGTTCTTAGTGATGCTTTCTAAGGCCAACTTGATTTCATATTCCTAGATGTCTGGCTCTAGGTGAGTGATCATACCATCGTGATTATCTGGGTCATGAGGATCTTTTTTGTATAGTTCTTCTGTGTATTCTTGCCACCTCTTCTTAATATCTTCTGCTTGTGTTAGGTCCATACCATTTCTGTCCTTTATTGAGCCCATATTTGCATGAAATGTTCCCTTGGTATCTCTGATTTTCTTGAAGAGATCTCTAGTCTTTCCCATTCTGTTGTTTTCCTCAATTTCTTTTCATTGATCACTAAAGAAGGCTTTCTTATCTCTCCTCGCTTTTCTTTGGAACTCTGCATTCAAATGGGTATATTGGTCCTTTTCTC
The DNA here is from genome assembly GCF_027580195.1 of Bos mutus. Lineage (NCBI taxonomy): Eukaryota > Metazoa > Chordata > Mammalia > Artiodactyla > Bovidae > Bos > Bos mutus. The sequence goes on along the minus strand of NC_091640.1, from coordinate 1,115,890 downwards.
CTTTGCTTTTTGCTTCTCTTCTTTTCACGGTATTTGTAAGGCCTCCTCAGACAGCCATTTTGCTTTTTTTGCATTTCTTTTTCTTGGGAATGGTCTTGATCCCTATCTCCGGTACAGTGTCATGAACCTCCGTCCATAGTTCATCAGGCGCTCGGTCTGTCAGATCTAATCCCTTGAATTTATTTCTCACTTCCACTGTATAATCGTAAGGGATTTGATTTAGGTCATACCTGAATGATCTAGTAGTTTTCCCTACTTTCTTCAATTTGAGTCTGAATTTGGCAATAAGGAGTTCATGATCTGAGCCACAGTCAGCTCCCAGTCTTGTTTTTACTGACTGTATAGAGCTTTTCCATCTTTGGCTGCAAAGAATATAATTAGTCTGATTTCGGTATTGACCATCTGGTGATGTCCATGTGTAGAGTCTTCTCTAGTGTTGTTGGAAGAGAGTGTTTCCTATGAACAGTGTGTTCTCTTGTAAAACTTTATTAGTCTTTACCCTGCTTCATTTTGTACTCCAAGGCCAAATTTGCCTGTTACTCCAGGTGTTTCTTGACTTCCTACTTTTGCATTTCAGTCTCCTATAATGAAAAGGACATCTTTTTGGGGTGTTAGTTCTAGAAGGTCTTGTAGGTCTTCATAGAACTGTTCAGCTTCAGCTTCTTGAGCATTACTGCTCAGGGCATAGACTTGGGATTACTGTGATATTGAATGGTTTGCCTTGGAAACGAACAGAGATCACTCTGTTGCTTTTGAGATTGCACCCAAGTACTGCATTTCAGGCTCTTTTGTTGACTATGATGGCCACTCCATTTCTTCTAAGGGATTCTTGCCCACAGTAGTAGATATAATGTTAAATTCACCCATTCCCATCCATGTTAGTTTGCTGATTCCTAATATGTTGATGTTCACTCTTGCCATCTCCTTTTTGACATCTCTTGGACTTTATAACAACTCCCTAACCACCACTTTTTCACTATTAGTAGCAGAGTGTTATGAATAATTTAGTTATATTTTGGAAGTCTAGGATCCTTAGTTTTTTCTATACAGGATTATTGAGAAAAAATAAACTGTTGAATATGTGTTTTTAGCCTTTGGTATTTAATTTAGAGTTTATAGGGCACGACAGTTTGGGAGTTACTGGGATGTTAATTTCATGCGCTGCTGATAGTGGTGTCGATACTGAGGATTTTATTCTAGTAGATGTTTATAGTGTCATGTGACGAAGACAGTGGTTTTACACTTAAGAGCCTTTTACTGGTAGACCATGTTGATACTAACATAAACTCTGGAAAATCCACATTTTTTCAGTTTTATATTTATTTTTTCAAACACTGAGCTTGGCTATCCTTTGTTCATCTTAAGACTTGTCTGACTTTTTGCACATTAAGCCATTAGATTAGATAGTTATGTGTTTCAGAAGAAAAAATTCATATCTGAATGCATTCCTGGAGGGTTTCTCCTGTATCTGAAGTGTACACCGCCGAGGACCATTGTCCCAGCTGCCATGCTGCCCGCAGCATGTTCTGTGTCCACCAGCCCTGCTCCACGGCTTCCCTGGGATGCTGGGAATATGCTTGATCTTTGGTGATCAATATGCTAGTCACTGGACAGGTGGCTGTTGAATCCTTGAAATGTGGATAGTGTGACTGAGGAACTGGACCTTTTATTTTACTAAGTAGTAAGTAATTCACACTAAAATAGCCACATGTGGAGAATGGATGCTTTATTAGACAGTAAGTTTTTGTGACAGTGTTGTAAGGTTGGATAAGATGGTTGGATGGCATTACTGACTTGATGGACATGAATTTGAGCTAGCTCCAGGAGTTGGTGATGGACAGGGAAGCCTGACATGCTGTAGTCCACAGGGTCACGAAGAGTCGGACACGACTGAGCGAATGAACTATAAGGTAGGAGAGCTAAAAACAGAAGGCTAAAAACACATATTCAGTAGTTTATTTTTTTCTCTATAACTCTGTATAAAAAAAAACTAAGGTTCCTAGACTTCCAACATGTAAGTAAGTTATTCATAACACTCTGCTACTAATAGTGAAAAAGTAGGGGTTGGGGAAGCTCTATGAAGTCACCTGTGACATCACAAGGTCCACATGAGCTCCTGGCACAAGGCCCATCTCTCTCAGGGAAGCACTGAGCTCTGTGCCTCCTTCCAGACCTAAGGTTTTCTGAGCACAGCCAGGAACCTGGTGGATATTCAGGAGGAATAAACTCATCGCAATTTAAACACCTAGCGTATTCCCTCATACAGCACATCTAAGTGTTCTGTGTTTGATAGTGATTTTTTTTTCTCTTTTAAATGTGGTATGCTTCATGAATCTGCATGTTGTCCTTGCTCAGGGACCATGCTGACCTTTTCTGTATGTTTCCAGTTTTAGCATGTGTGCTGCTGAAGCGAGCACTGTAAAAAGTGATTAAAGAATCACCTCAGAATGATTGGAGTAGAGGGAGGACCTGCAGTGAATTGGACCTGAGTCCAGTTGTGTCACCCTCCTTTCACTGTCACGCCTTCTAAGACTGGCATTGTCATGTTAACTTGGTCAGAGTGAAGTTGGGTGTGTCTGCCTCCTCCTGGTTGGTGGTTCTGTTGTTCTATCCTTGGCTTCAACTTCCCTTCCTAAATAAACCATTGAGAGTCTTTCTCTACATTTTGCAAATTTTAAACTGAATTGTTAATACTGCAGTTTAAATTCATGATTATTTTATGCTTAATAAAGATGAATTTGATACCTTTTCATCATTTTCTGAAGTATTTTAAGAAAAGTTCTCCCACTAGAAGGTTTATATGCTCTACTCAAGTATAATGGTTGAGTAGACGAGGGGGACGTCCCAGGAAGGGGACGAGTTTGTATCCCTGGAGCCCTGGCACTATTGGAGCAACAAGGGTAGATTTAGCATTAAAATCTGTACCTCATAGGTGAAGGTAACTATATGAAAATATAGTCAAGCTTTTATTACCATTTGAATAGTCCATTAAATGTTGGTATCCTTTCAGAATATTGCATTGAGTCATAAGTCTTAATTTTATATTAATGCTACTAGAAAAGTCATCTTTTAAAGGAGGAAAAAAGTGACTACCTAAGACAAAACGAGGATGGTCACGTTTTAATCAATTGACGTCTAAGAGCCTTTGTCAGAATCACCGAGTGGTGTATTGAGAATTACGAGTAACATATGGTGACTCTTCTCAGTATATGCAGCATTGACTGCTTCAGAATGTTAGTGGTTTTATTTTGCCAGTGAGAGGGTCTAAACAGGGAAGGCAATCTCCCTGAGGTTCCAGGAGTCATCACACACTTGTATAAGCTCTTTCAGTACTTTTATGTCAAATTTAAATTAATGTAGCTGACCCGTTTTAAGAAAGTCCTTACTATTTAACAGTAAATAAGCCATTGGTGTCTGGTAAATACAGAAACAATATTGGCTCTAGATATTTAGAATTAATTGTAAAACATTTAGAAAAGCATACACAACACATATCTTTTGTTTCATGCAGTTGCTGTGACTGGCTGATAAATATTTGTCAAAGAAAGAGAGAATTGAAAGCTCGTACGGTGTGGCTTGGATGTCCGGAAAAGTGTGAAGAAAAACATCCCAGAAATTCTATAAAAAATCAGAAATATAATATATTTACCTTTATACCTGGGGTAAGATTGTTAAATTCTTGAAAATGCACTGGATATTGGAGATTACTTTGTTCTCATTTTTTTTCTCTCGTTAATTCTGTCATATCCAAATCAGAGACCTTTGAACCATGGATATTTCAAATAATTCATATACTTCTTCTTTTTTTGTTTTCATACATGTCATTAATAGCCATATAGTCCCAGGGACAGAGGAGCCTGGTGGGCTTCCATCTATGGGGTCGCACAGAGTCGGACACAACTGATACGACTTAGCAGCAGCAGCAGCATCAGAGTTCAACTCAAGAAAATTTATAGTCTGATTATTGCCTTCAGTTCCAGATAAACATCACATTTATATCATTGTAGAAATAATCAAATAAAGCTAAATAAAATTACCAGAAAATAAGTCATAAATTTTGACTGGGTATTTGTTTGGAGGGAAATGTTGACTATATATATAACGTTTAAAGCCTGCTAAGGCTGTCACTCAAGCGCATTTCTGGCTCAAGTCTCTGGGGTGTCTCTGGGTCCTGTTGCACACTAGGTTTGTTTGAGCCCTCTGAGCATCTCTGGTGGGTAAGGGGTTTAATTCTAAATGTGATTTCACCCCTACTGCCGTCTTGCTGGGGCTTCTCCTTTGCCCTTGGACGTGGGGTATCTTTTTAGTGGGATCCAACATTCTCTAGTCAACAGTTGTTCAGCAGGGAGTTGTGGTTTTGGAGTTCTCACAGGAGAAGAAGATGAGCCTCTTGATGAAAGTGAAAGAGAAGAGTGAAAAAGTTGACTTAAAACTCAACATTCAGGAAACTAAGATCATGGCATCCAGTCCCATCACTTCATGGCAAATAGATGGAGAAACAGTGGAAACAGTGGCAGACTTTATTTTTTTAGGTTCCAAAATCCATGCAGATGGTGACTGCAGCCATGAAATTAAAAGATGCTTGCTCCTTGGAAGAAAAGTTATGACCAACCTAGACAGCATATTAAAAAGCAGAGACATTACTTTGCCAACAAAGATCCGTCTAGTCAAGGCTATGGTTTTTCCATTATTCATGTATGGATGTGAGAGTTGGACTATAAAGAAAGCTGAGCACTGAGGAATCGATGCTTTTGAAGTGTGGTGTTGGGAAAGACTCTTGAAAGTTCGTTGGACTGCAAGGAGATCCAGCCAGTCCCTCCTAAAGGAGATCAGTCTTGAATATTCATTGGAAGGACTGATGCTGAAGCTGAAATCCAATTCTTTGGCCACCTGATGCGAAGAACTGACTCTTTTGAAAAGACCCTGATGCTGGGAAAGATTGAAGGTGGGAGGAGAAGGGGATGACAGAGGCTGAGATGGTTGGATGGCATCACTGACTCAGTGGACATGAGTTTGAGTGAACTCCGAGAGTTGGTGATGGACAGGGAGGCCTGGCATGCTGCAGTCCATGGGGTCGCAAAGAATTAGACACAACTTAGTGACTGAACTGAACTGAAGGCTGTCACAATCAAAGAAAAATAACTTTACTCAAACATGATTGAGCAACAAAATATCTACAAGCACTTGTAGATTTATTTTCTACTTCACAGTATACATTTCAGGCCTTGTTTTATTATTATATCAGTAGTTATCTTTAATTAGGTATTATGCTAAATTTAAATTCTGAAATTTAAATATTTATTACTTTTTGTTATTGCCAGTGATGTTTTTGTCTTAAATTATAAAGCTGAGATTATATGTATTTAGAATAGTTGATTTATTTTTGCCTCATTCCCTATTTTAATAGATTTATTTATCTTTCTAAAGGCAAAAGAAAGCTGGTGCTGATTATCTTTCCATTATCAAAGTTTTTAACACATTTTCAGTATTAGGTCTTATGCTATTTTGCAAAAAATACTCAATTATGTGAAATGAGGGCTGCTTTAGCTTTCATGTTTTTATTTAAATAACCATGCTGACTTTATATTGGGCATTGATTAGCATCACTCTCCGCCCCCATCCATCCAGTTGTTGTCAGATGCTTGATGTCTAATATGCTTCTTTATTAAAACATGCAAAACTAATGCCTCCATAATTAAAAGACTGCTCTTTTGTCAGGACAATAAAATGTAAACTGTCTTCCAGGCAGATAAATATTCTCATCTTTATTGAATGAAGCTGCTGTTTTCTCCCTAGGTTTAAATTATTAAATACTCCCAGATTGGCTAAATACTGTACATTTTTCCGACGCCGTCTGAGTTCACTCAGCAGACGATAGAAATAGAGTTTTGATTGCAGTGTCCAGGGGGGGCAGTGCAGCTTAGGTTTTGATCTGAATGAGTTCACACAGCCTTTAGGATGGCTGTCCTGAAGAGACCTGTTGATGTGTCTGTACCACTGTTACCGTGGGAATGACTTTTTCCTTAGATTATCTCTTAAATTAGTCTTTTCATCTAAAATGTAGTATTTTAGAAACATTTGGTAATTGCACAGTAGGAATTCTATGCCATTTTTAGCACAAATGGCAATTTCTGAATTGCTAATAGATATAATTTATGCTAACTGAGATTTTAAAGAAATCACTGAGGAAAAAGAGAGCTTTCTTTCCTGCTGAGATTAATTTATGAAATGATTCAAAACATTTTAGACAGCAATTGAATGTGATTATAAATATAAACGTGTTATCAATGTAACTGATTTTTCAGTCACACACATAATTGTGTGATGATGTATACAGCTTCATTATATAAAAACTGTGATTCCAGCCTCTTTAAGTCAACAATAAGGACTTAACCCATTGCTCTGCCCTTGTTAAAATTTCCATGCATTCCAAGTTGTATTTAAAAATGGCATCCAAGGAGATTTTGATTTACAATGTGCAAGTTTGTAAGTTTCATTATAATTATAGTGTGCTATTTAAGGTATTCCCATCTATAAACACGAGTTTTTTTCCATTTTGATTTTCAATTTAAATCTAATGAGTGAGGCATTTGTGAATAGAAGTCTGTTAATATACTAGATCTTGGATTTCCTTAAGGATTATTCTGTTTGAATTAAGAAACAAAAATGAAAATACGGGATTTGCATTCCTAGAAGATGCTATTGAATGATGATTTTAATTTAGTTTATATTTGAAAATATTATTTAAGATCAACTACCAAGAGACTATAAAGAATATACAGGTAGTTTTCTTCATAAAAATTGGTCTATAATTTACATATTTTTATATATTTTCATTTCTTATACTTTGAGGGAAGCAAATGCAAGAGATTAGTGTTTTTTTTACGTGTGTGAATGCATACCTATAAATGATTTGCTTATTCACTGGATCTTTGTGAAGCTACGTAATGTTCACATTCAGAAAATGTGGCTGTCATGTTTGAGTGTTTACCACTTCGTAAATATAAGGTTGCACCACTTTCGCAAAAGATTTTTTGAATTTATGGCTTACTAACATTGGGAAGGTTCTCCCGTGTGTCTTGGGTGATATGCATGTAGAGATTTATGAAAGATGAATGTGGAAGACTGCATACAAGGAAACAGAAAACCAAAAGGTTTAACATAGTTGAAAGTTCTGCCTTTTTTTCAGTTTATTTTAAATATAATTTGAGGTAATCTTAGCTCTTTTTTGTGGTTTAGTTATTAGAAAGCCATTGTCAAAATTAAGTTTATTGTGACTCAGCATATTCTCACTGTTGGTGGAAATTCAGTTAGATATTATGCTGATTTTAATTAAGGTATGAAAGATTTTTCTTGAAGAGATTATATTGATTTTTTTTTCTTTTTCTTTTTAGGTTTTATATGAACAATTCAAATTTTTCCTGAATCTCTATTTCCTGATAGTATCCTGCTCACAGTTTGTACCAGCACTGAAAATAGGGTATCTCTACACCTACTGGGCTCCTCTGGTAAAAAGAAAAGATTTTGAAATTAAGTTAAATTATTAAGTATTTAAAATACAGTTTTAAGAGTTCAGGTGGTTAAAAGAGAAATTGATCGGATTTTTGAAATGTGACATTGTTGCTGTGTGTCACTGCACTTTGTTAAACAGTTTCTAGAGTCCTCTGCAGTCCTCCAGCTAGGTCAGCTGGAGACATTACAAAGCACTTTTGCTGGCGGGGCTGGGGGTTCTCTCGGGCCCCAGGGGGTCAACTCCATGTCCCAGCCCAGCTCCCTCCTATGCTGGGAGAGAGCAGGCGTCGTGTGCAGAGTAGGTGTCAGGCAGAGGGCACAGCAGTTGCACGAAGCCCTGGCATGCTGCAGGAGCGTGTGGACGTACGGCTGTGGTGGGAGGCGCCCACGGGGTGGTGGGCTGTCGGGTTTCCTCCTGAGTGGGATGGGGCCCGTGTCTGTGTGTGCACACGTCACTCGATAGGGAGCCCTCAGGCTGACCCCACAGTCCTAGCCAGCCACACAGCTGTGCAGAGGAAACACAGGTGACTTCTGCTGCTTTGTTTTCTCTCTCTTTTCTCCTCACTGGAGGTGGTTTTTTGATGTTTAACTTGAAGTACATATTAAGATGTGAGTTTTAAAACTTTTTTTGGGTACAGTGAGAATTGTAAATCTTACACAGTGCATTACTGTGTTCCTTAGGTAGTGTTTATTACTTTTTGTCATTTTTTGTTTTTGTTTATTGTATGCTTCAAAACTAGTATAAATTGAAGGAAAAAAGTAAAACTAAATAGTAAAAGGATTTTCCCTTTTTTGCTAAAGTCCAATTTTCTCAAATACTTTGTTTTATTTTGTTTAAAGGGGTTTGTCTTGGCTGTTACTATCATGAGAGAAGCAGTTGATGAATTTCGGCGTTTCCAGCGAGACAAGGAAGTGAACTCACAACTGTACAGCAAGCTTACAGTAAGAGGTGAGTAAGACACTTTTAATCCAGTTTACCATTGCTTCATGTGATCATCATTCTAGACTGAGCATAAATGCAAGAAAACGTTTTAGTTTTGTTACTGAAAATAGTATTATGCAATTACATGTTATCTAACTAATTTTCCTATAATAGTATGATGCATATGATTTCAGGATAGATTTTTATTCTCTCGATGTTTGAATGTATGTATGTATATATGAATATAAATGTATACACACGCCCATAAACACATGCATGCACATGTACATACACAGGTGTGTGTGTATATATATATATGTTTATATATAGTTACACGTATGCTCTGTTACAGTTCGTATAGAATGCTTGTGTACTAGACACACACGAAACCCCACTTACGTGTACACGTTGTAAAGCATAGCATCGTCTCATTTAAAGTCTGTCTTTGCAACCTGCTTTAAACACAGTCAGCAAGACCAGACATCTGGCACCATGGCCTGAAATTATACTTGGGGAATAGGACTTCTAGCACCTGAAACAGACGTCGCGATCCAAAATGGAAGCCGATGTGTGCTCGCTCCCCCACACCCTTCACTTCAGGCTTGCACCCTTGTCTGGTTTATGTGTTAAGAGTTGTTTATTTGGTTTTCAGTCCACTGTAGAAAAGAGGCAGTGTGATAGGGAGAGAATGTGTGAGGCTATTATGATAAGCATGAGGACAGGAGAAGGTGCCAGAGAGAAACTCCGTGAAGATTCATAAAACCTTGGAGCCTGTCTGGAAGCGGAGTTCAGAGTGGAGTGGGTTTTAGTCCCTTGTTGGATATATATGATTTGGAACTATGTTGTCTCCTTCTATGGGTTGTATTTTTTCTTTCTTCACCGTGTTCCTGATGCACAAAAGTTTTTATTTTCATTAAGTCCCAAGTTCATCTGTTTTTTTTTCTTTTGTTGCTTATATTTCGGGTTGTATCTAAGAAATAGTTTGCCAACCCAAAGTTGCAAAGATTTACTTCCATATTTTCTTTTAGGAGTTTTATAGTTTGAGCTTCAGGTATATGACCCATTTTCCTTTTGTATGTGGTATCGCTTCACATTCTTTTGCATGTGAATACCAAGTTGTCCCAGTATCATTTGTTGAAAATATTATGCTTTCTCAATTGAATTGAAAATTAATTATTAAAAAGCTTTGATGCTTGAAATATTGGCATGGTAGAGGAAAGTTGTGTTGTATAAAAAAGAAGGTAAGCTTTAGTTCTGGGGAGAAGACTCCCCAGAATGGCCAGGTAAATTAGGTATAACTTTGGTTCGTCTGTTTTAGAATACAGTATAGATCTTGGCTTGTGTTTTCTGTTGTTTTATATTGTGAAATGTGGGCTGAGCAGAGATTTGTTTCTGTGCACTGATTGTATCATTCACAAATGAACAGTGCAGTGATGTCAGCAAAATGAAGAGTAAGCAGCTCCACAGATCAATCAAGACCTGGCAGAGCTAACTTGTCAGGACTCTGAAAAACGTCAGAGCCTTACAGCATCTAGGGGATTATTGAATCCAGGAAAAGGCCACTTGAAAATAGTAGGAAAGCTCCTTGGTGTTTTCACCTGCCCTTGCTCCACCCTGTCCCCGTCATGGCACCCTTCTTGAAGATGGCAGCAGCCAGATCCTAATTTGGGACTCTGGACACTGACTCTGAAGAGTGCGGAGCAGAACTTATTTGTGGTGAATCTTTTTTGTCTGTCTAACCTGTGTGGGGGCTACCTTAAGGACTGACCCAGTTGGCTTGTCTGTCTTTCACCTCACCTGCAACTCTGGGCGGGAAAGCTGGAAAGCTGCAGGTGTCTCTTATTGTCTAGGCTGGGGTCCTGCCGCAGCAGCCGGGCAGAGATATCACAGCCGGGCTCACACGCTAGCTGTCACAGCCAGGCAGGAAGAATCGGGAGGGAATCTGAAGTACCCCTGTTGGCCCAAGGCCGGGGGGAAGCGGTTTGAAAGCCACGCTCAAGGCTGGATGCAGGCTCAGGGCAGGCAGAAGTGAAGGCTGAGGCGGAGCTGCGACCAGGGTTCCCGCACGGAACCGTGGTCTGCGAAGGCTGTGAGCAGCTGTGCCTGCTCCTGTCTTCATCCTTGCTCCCTTCGCTTCCTCCCTCCACAGCCTCCTTTTTCCTCACATGCAAGGAGATCTCTTTCAAACACTGGTTGAATATAAGCTAAAGTAAGAAAGACTTGAGAGACCGCATGTGACATAGAATACATGCTTTACAAAAATAGTTTAGAAAAGTCACCAGATATACATGGCTACAGCATATACTAAGCAGAGCAGAACAAACCCAAAAGGTGGAAATATTTCATTTCCTGAGTTATCAGATGATAATACTCAAAATGTCTGGGTTTCCACAAAAAATTACAGAGAATGCATTTCACAGAAGACATTAACAAAAACTGTCTCTGAGGAAGCCCAGACATTGAACTTCCTAGACAAACATGAACGTCACCCACCTCAGTTATGTTCTGAAGCTAAGGGAGATGGTGGAAAGATGCTGAAAGATACCAGAACAGTATATTGGCAGATAGAGCATATCTGTAAAGATATGTCAGTATTTAAAAAAAGCAAGAAATTCTGGTACTGAAAAATACAGTAAATGAAAGAGAAACTCACTAGAGGCTTTCAGTAGCAGACTTGAGCTGACAGAAGAAAGATCAGTGAGCCTGAGCCTCCGGTCACTGAAAATGGTCCAGCCTGAGGAGCAGGGAGGAGAAGGAAGAGCAGTGAGCAGGTCCTGAGAGGCTTGTGGGGCAGCGTCAGGGGTACTGAGGTACCCAGAGGAGTGTGTGCTGGAGGAGAGGGGAGATGTGAAGGGATATGGCCATTGACCCCCAGTTTTGACAAAAGATACAAATCTACACATTGAGGAAGTTCCCTGAAGCCCAGGAGGTCAGAATGGAGACCCACACCGAGACATAGCATCATCACGTGGTCTGAACCCCGGGGCCACGAGCACAGCCTGCGAGCAGCTCGAGAGGCGGCTCCAGGCAGGGTCCTCGATGGTGACGAGCATGCTGCAGGCTTCTCATCAGAGACCGGAGGGCAGGAGGAGTTGGAGAAGGGAGAACTGTCAACAGAAATTCTGTATCTAGTGAATTCTGTATCTAGTGTCACTCAGAAGTAAAGGCGAAATGAAGACCTGCCCAGATAAGTTTAGAATTAAGGATAGGAGCTCAAGCAGATGCACACACACCCCTGCTTGTCACAGCACTACATAGGGTTGGCAGAAGGCGGTGACATCAGTTGTCCATCAGTGGATGAAGGGCGAGGGATTGATGGTCTCTTCATAGCCTGGGAAATTATTCAGCAATAAAAGTTAATGAAATACTGATAGATGACAGAATATGAATGAACCCTGAAAATGCTATGCTGTGTGAGAGAAGCCAGGTACCAGAGGTCGTGTATTGTGCGATGCCGCTCTTGAAACTCACAGAACAGGTAAGTTAATAGAATGCAGGTGCGGCTGCCGTGGCCAGGGAAGCAGGGATGGGGCACAGTCCTCAGTGGGCGAGGGCTTCTCTGGCGGTGGCGAGCGCGTTGTGGAACTTGGTAGAGTCGGTTGTAGAATACTTTGAATGTACTAAATGCCACTGAATTATTTACCTTAAAGTGGCTGCTTTCATGTCATTTTCACTGAGTATAAACTGTTGAGGAAGACAGACTGGTATGTATCTTTTGTGTGGTTTAGTCACTTAGTCGTGTCCGACTGTTTGCGACCCCATGGACTGTAGCCTGTCAGGCTCCTCTGTCCGTGGGATTTTCCAGGCAAGAACACTGGAGTGGATTGCTATTCCCTTCTCCAGGCGATCTTCCCGACCCAGGGACTGAATCTAGGTCTTCCTCATTGCAGGCAGATTCTTTATCAACTGAGCCACCAGGGAAGTATACATCTTTTACAATTCTGTATTATTTGAACTCAGAATACTCTAAAACAATTTCACTAGTTTCATTTCAAATACAAATGAAAATTTACCTTTTTAAAAAAATGGGTCATCGTTGCCTGTGACCTGAGCAGTGGACATTTCACACGTGGGTGACAGTCATGACAGCTAGTGCTGCTTGATGCCCGAGTGTGTCAGAGAAAATGCCCTGTACTCACTCACACGACACACCCAGGCGGCTGGCGTTGTCTCAGGGACAGTGAGCAGCCTGAGGCTTGTGCAGAATGGTCTGCCCTGAGTGGCCATCCTTCTGGGTGGAGTTTGTGTTTGACCCTGGACCTGTTGGCCTCAAGTCCAGTGTTCTCCCATCTGTGGCATTTGCTTTGTGATTGGTTATTCTGCTAAAGGTGATTGGTAAGTAAAGTTTAGAATGTAAAACAATGGAGTTTATGCTTATTGCTGAGTATAGTTTAAAATATTTTCTTATCAAGAATATATGCTGCCTACTTAACTTCTAGTGTTTCACAGTTACCTACTCTTTGAATGGCATTGATGGCTCTTTCCACTGTGATTCACTCTAGTCTGTTGTAGCATTTTACAGCATTTGAACTTTTCTTATTTGGGGTTCTCAAGCACATTCTTGTAGAAATACACTGAGAAAACTTTGTTGTATTTTTTCTTTTGAAAAGGAAAACCACTTCCACTTGCTAACATCTTGAAGGTGCTGTGTTTGGAAGCAGAGAGTCTTTTGACTGTGGCACGTGATCTCAGTGAATACTGAATGGTTTTTAGTTTGCTCTTTATTTCATTGCCTCATAAACTGCTTTTCTTGGGTGGGAATTTTCCATACCTATTGCTTCCACCTTCCTTCCTGTCTCCTTGTTTGTGACTGCTTGTGTTAAGCTTTATCTCCTAGTGAGTAGCAACAGAGGAGAGTCACAGAAGAGAGTAATGTAGACTTTCCTGCTTCTTGGCAGCTTTTGCAAAAATTCCTGATGAAGAAGTTTGAATTGTGTGGCCATTCTCCTTTTGGATTCTTGGAATCAATGCTGTTTTTTCCCCTGTTGCTAAGGAGTGGTTTGTAGATTGTATACCTTGCTTGTCTTCATCCAGTTAGCTAGTTCACAGTTTCCACATTTGTTTGCTAAGTACCCACTGTGTGTCAGTTACCACAATAAGCTCATGAAATTCAAACATGGATCAGTCATGAACTAATAAGCTTTTCCCAGAACTCATGCAGTCTGTTTTCTAGCAGATGAGATCAACCCAGAAGTCTTCATTTATTTGTGTGTGTTCTCAGCAGCCATGAGATCTCAGCAGGGCTAAGTCATGTCAGCCATTTCCCAGATTTAAACCTAAAGCTAGCGTGGAACTTGATGTTTAGAAACAAACTTGAATTAATTCTGTGCTGCTGCTGGGTCCTTCGTACAGCTTGTGGTGATTGTTTTTCCCAGGATATCTTAGTTATTTCTTTCACTCATTCTGGCATTTTGTTGTTTAACATGTTTCAAACCTAGGAGAGAGAGAAATTGTGACTGGAGGCTTGTGTAAATTACTTGTGTTTGTGTGTGTGAATATGAGAGAGACAACTTGCATATTTACTTATTTCTTGTGATCCAGGTTCCTTGCCAAACAGGAACCTAACTCATGCAGAGTTCAGAAAGAGAAGATGTTCTTTATGCCTACATTTTTGGGCATCTTTGACTCAGTACCAATACTGTGTTGTCCCATACTTCTTAACATTCTTAGGTTTTTTATGCTAAAAAGATTTTTATGAAATGTCTCAATGAAATTTTCTCATCTTCTAGTGAAATTGACCCCATTTATCAGTAATAATTTTTCCTTGAAAATCAAGAGATTTTAAAATCCCTCTTTTGTGCCTTTTACATATTGTCTATGCATTGTCACTTTCACTAAGTCATCTTTCTTGTCTGTGTTCTGCATTTGAAAATAATTATTCCAATATTCATTCAGGAATATTCAGCATGCATTGTTTCATCTTGACTCTGCACTGACACTTGTCACTCAGTTACTGTGTGTCAGGCACAGCAAGCACTTCAGGTTTATCACCTCCTTTGTTTGGTTCTCTGTGGCCATGTCACAGTAGACATGTACTGTCAGGACTGGGTGCACGGGCAGGAGTGGATGTGTGTGCTCGTTTCCTGCATAACTGGTATTTTTCCTTAGGTCCCCCTGAGAGGACCTGTATGAATTCATTTCTTCATGATGTTAAACATTTAGCAGTTTTTATTACATTGTTTGGAGATCAGGGCCTGGAAACTATGGGACATAACTTTAAAGAATACCGGCGCCCACAGAGTGCCTTCTCACCCAGATCAGCGTGTGTGTGTGGATGCGGGGAGCATCCTCTGCTCCCTCTGGAGTCTGGCTTGCTCTGCAGCTTTCTTTAGTGACTGGACTCCCAGGTCCCCGGTTTTTTAAATTTCCAGTTTGGTGAGAGATCCTCTCGCTGTTTTTGCTTGCTATTTCTCTTTTAACACTTTACTGTTTCTTCTCTTTTATAAAAGTCTATTCCTCCTTGGTTCCCATGTTCATCTTTACCTTATTAAAATTTCTGTGTGTACACGCTCAGTTATGTCTGACTCTTTGTGACCCTATGGCCCACAGCCTGCCAGGCTCCTCTTTCCATGGGATTCACCAGGGAAGAAAACTGGGGTGGGTTGCCATTTCCTTCTCCAGGGGATCTTCCCGACCCAGGGATTGAACCCGTGTCTCTTGTATCTCCTGCATTGGCAGGAGGATTCTTTACCACTGTATCACATGTGGCAAATATTTTTATTTTGTTTAATTTTTTCATTTTTTAAACATGTAGATACCTTTTTTGTAGGCAGCTCTTCTGATCTTTGTGGTTTTTACTTTAATCTTAGAAAATCTGTTCAATCCCAGTGTGTTGTAAGCAGCTATCTTAATTTCCTTACAATGTTTCTGTGTTTTTGTTTTTTTGTACTTAGAATTTTACTCCACTTGCAGTTTTACGTGTAAGGTACTATGTGGAGAAGGGATCTACCTTTTTTTCCCCCTCAAATGGTCAGTAAGTTACTTTAAAACGAGTTCTTAATTTTCCTCAGATCTTTGAGAAATGCATTCAATTCGTTTTGGCCCTTTTCTCTAGTTTCTGTGCTGTTCCACTGACTCATCCAAATCTCTAGGCCACGTCCACACAGTTCTGAAGAGTGTTTCATTACAGTGCATTCTAGCATCAGGAGACCTCTCCCTCCCTCTCTCCTTCCTACCCTCCACCAGGTATTGTCATTTTTCATTTTTTTCTTGTGTTCTCTGAGAAACATGAAACACTATGAGATTCCTGAGAAACTTTCACAAAGAAATGTTAGTTTCTCCGATGTTTCTTCTTTTATAAGTTTTTTGGCTTTAGAATTTGCTGTGTATATCACATATCTATTTCGAGTAAATTTTTGTATTAGTACCAGGTGTGGGTGGTGGTGTTGCTGGCACCATTTTTCAAGAAGGTGACCTCTTTCCCACCGCATTGCCTTAAACTTCAGTCAATAATCAGTTGTCTTCCATGTATGTGTTTATTTCTGGACTCTCTCTTCACTCTGTTGATCTGTTTGTTTCTCTTTATGCTAAAACAATGCTCTTGATTACTGTTGTTTCATAGTATTAATAATTCTGGAGCACAGCAGTGTTTGCCCTCCAGCTTTGTGTTTTCATTTTCAGAGTTGCTTTGGCTAAACTGCATCCTTTGTATTTCCATGTGACTTTTAGAATTGCTTTTTCAATTTCTATTAAAAAGTAGCCTGCTAGGATTTTAATTGCACTGAATCTGTAGGTAAATTTTGGGGAGAATTGGCACTTTAATAGTATTAAAGTGTTCTGATCCATGAAAGAAATATACCTCTTCTTTTATTTAGGAGTTTTAAAATTTCTTCCCAGCAATATTTCGGGTTTTCTTCTGAATTAGCAGTCTCTCTTAATATATTGGGTTGGCCAAAAAGTTCATTTGATTTTTTCCATAAGGTCTTATGAAGAATGGAATGAACTTTTGGGCCAACCTTATAATATAACATAACATAATTAATATACTGTTTCCCAGCTACCCACTTCATAATCTGTGTTAAATTAGGCTCCTACTTAAGATGTGAAGACAATTGGGGGAGAGTACGATTCCCCCAATAATGAGGACCAGCCAGACAGCCTGCTGAGATGCGGGTGGTCATCTGCTCAGCAGCAGTGCTCTTCATCTCAGCTCTGTGGCCTTCCAGGGGCTCCTTATCTGTGAGCAAGTGCTTTTTAAAAAGTTACATCATTATCTCTCACTCTTATCATGTTACGTGTGTTTTGTTGGGAAATAAGCAATGAATACATTTTCATTCTTATTTGTTGATGTCTGTATCTGGTTATAGGTGGCTTTTATGGTTCTGTTCTCTTTAACCCATTCTGACATTTGACCCATTTCAACTGATGAATGGTTATACAGTCCTTCTCTTCTTTTAAAATGGGTTAAGTTTGGATATGCATTTGTGAAGAACAAACTAAATGTCCTTGAAGTGCACAGGATCTGAAATTTGGTAGACTGTCAGGTGTTTGAATATTTATAGCAATGTAGCATTTTAAGCACATGTGTAGCAGTCTATAAAATCTGCTGCTGCTTATACCTGCTCTAGAGGCTTCGTGGGGTAGTGTTACTGTGTGAGTAAGGAGATCTGCGGAGGGATGGGTTTCAACCTAAAGGAACAGCGAATGCAGAGAGCCTGTGAGAACCAGCGTGGACATTACATCGTCGTAGGATAAAGTGCCAGACTAGAGCAGGAGCAGAGGGAGACGAGGCAGGGGATGAAGCAGAAAGCTACTGTGAGATCAGCTGTGGAGAAGAAGCACACGTGCTGCAGATTTGGTTATCTTCTAAGTGATTGTCAAATAACAGAGGGCTTGGGGTGAGGATGAGCATAATCCTTAATTTTTCATCTAGTTCTATTAACATGTAAAAAAGCAGAAGGAAGGGAAAGTGGATTGGATAGTAGCACAGCATAAAATTAAATGATAAGATGGGAATTGTGTTGAGTTAAAGGACAGGGAAGCCTGGCATGCTGCAGTCCATGGGGCCACAAAGAGGCGGACAGGACTTGGCAGTTGAACAAAAATATACAGGAGGTGTGCGCTCAGGGTGTGTCTTCACTGCCTGACGCTTAGCTGTAAAAACATGGCAGTGCGAGTACAAGCATGAGGCTTGAAGTAACCAACTGAAAAAAACAAAAAGTTTTCTGGCTATTAATAAACAGATACTTACCTCTTATGAAGATATCTTAAGATTGCTTCACATGTAATTCTAAAGTACACTGTTATTTTATAATATCAATAAAAAGTAGCTTCACCTCCCTCCGGGAAAGTAACTCAGCCCTTATGTATTTATTGTATAATTGAGGAGTGTGAAAAAATGTAACAGCAGAAATATATTTACCAAACTTTTTGATATCCTCAAAACAAATAATTAGGAACTGATGTGGTTCTATTGAAACTCAGCTGCATTCAGAGATATTTAGGAAATAAGGCTTTATAATGAGCTGAATTTGTTCTATAAGTCAAGTAATGACTGGTAACATTAGTTTTTGTAATATGAACAAATGTAATAAGAACTTACCTCTTGTTCTTTTAGCTTTCAGAATAAACTGACTGTAAAAGAAGTGGATCTTTTCTCTTATCAAAACAGTAGTTTTGACAAAAATATAAAAATAGATCTACATGGCTGTTGCTGGTCCTAAAAGGGAGATGGACAGAGGGAGGGAGACCAGGAGAGGGAGCGAGACGGAGGGGAGAAGGAATCACAGGGAGCAGGACCTGGACCAGGGCTCGTTACTGCTGTCCCGCGACGTCTCACCTTGTCCACATCAGCTTTTCGTCTCCTCTCTGCGGTGCTGACATGACGTAGACTCTGTGTGTTAGATTTTGTAAATGGTCATGCTGCACTGGATACTGTAGAGATAAGAGTTTACAAGCGTCTACAGCACTTTTTGTGTAAAGCTCTAACCCTTAGTTTTCAGCCCTGACCTGTGTCTTTGGAGCTACTAGTGGAGGGTGATCTGGTGTTTATTTTTCTTTGTTTGTTTTTCTGTCAGTTGTGTGCCAGTCAATGCCATTCACAGTATTAATGTAAGGATTTTACATCTCCATGTTTTTCAGCTTTGTCATCAAATTATTTTGTTTAGTGATACTTTCGATCATCCGTAACTTGACTCAGACCTGAAATAATGGCAGATACGGGAAGAACTTTCCAAATGGAGTCCTTGTCCATGTTCCGACACATCTCTTATTGGGGGATAGTTAACTGTATTTGGGAGTTGACTGAGAGAAATTAATTTTTAGTGACTGTGTCCATCTGAAATAAATTTATTTTGAAAGTATAAGTATAGATAAATATCTAGAATGTAATTTTTTCCTCCCAAAGTTATTTCTGAAGTATTATTTATCAACTGAAAGTTTAACTCTGATGTGCTATTATTTCATTGAGTTGATTATACTTCTTCTTTTTTTTAAGGTAAAGTGCAAGTTAAGAGTTCAGACATACAAGTTGGAGACCTCATCATAGTGGAAAAGGTTGATGCATTTTTAATATATTTTAGACATGTGTATACCAGTTATTAACATTTAGACTGATTGCATCTGAAGGAAATTATTTGAGACAGTTATTTTAAATCTTAACATTATTGTGTAAGATTGATATTCTGAAGGAAAAAATCTAGACTTTTGTATAGTGGGTTTTTTTTTTTTTTTTTTTTGCTAAAGTACATTTTAGTGTGTAGTCATATTTTGTCTAAAATAATATGTGTTAACTGTTTATTGTTTCATTGTCAGAATTATATCTTTGACCAAAGAATTATATTAGTTAGAACCTATTTATCATGAAATATGTTTCAGTTTCTGGGGCTTCCCAGGCGGCACTAGTGGTAAAGAACTTGTCTGCCAATGCAGGAGACATAAGAGGTGCGTCTTTGATCCCTGGGTCAGGAAGATCCCCAGGAGAAGGGCATGGCAACCCACTCCAGTTTCTTGCCTGGAAAATCCCACGGACAGAGGAGCCTGGTGGGCTCTGGTCCACAGGGCCGCAAAGAGTCGGACACAACTGAAGCAACTTAGCACACGCAGTTTCAGTTTCTAGAGCTTCCTTTTACAGACAGATGTATTATACATGATTATTGGATATTCTGTGGCTTAAAAAAACGGGAAATGGAAATAAAGAGGATTAGAAAGAAAAAGTTTAGGTCAGTGTTGTAGGAAGCCACAGTGGTCAGAGGTGGCTATGGACAAGCCGCCACTCCACTGGAGTTACCTGCCTGGGCTGTCTGCCTGTGTGGAGAAGCGTCTCTGCCTGCACAGTCTTGCTGAGTAACCGTTACTGAGGGCTCAGTCTTTGTTTTTAAGGCTCTTGAACAACTTTTAAAAAAATATGGCAGGTTTTCATAAGGCCTATTACAGAGGAGTGTGAGCCCTTGGTACCAGCTGACGTCCACCTGGGAACCCACCAGGGCACCCCTAGCCTGCGTCACCCGCAGGGGTGTTTAGTGAGAGGGCTCTTCCTCAAGACTGAAGTGGTCTTCATCTGGTTGCAGTAATGTGTACACAGATAATGTTGTGGGCTGTGTTTGTCTAATATTACAGAATGGGAGAAAATTAAACACATTGATTTGCAACATATTTATGTAGTATTCAGTTATATGAATACTATAAATTACTAACTTTTGATCCATTGTTAGATTTTGGATGGTTTTCTTTTCTGCTATTGAAGAGTGCTGTAGTGAACATCCTGGTACATATATTCTTGCAGAATTCTGTGGGCTAAACGCTGACAAGAGAGATGGCTGAGCCATATGTTGGTCATATACATTTTGATGTAATTTTTTTAAAAAATCAACATTTATTCCCTCACAGTTTGTATGGTCAGGAATCTGGGTACAGCCTAGCTGCACCTCCTGGCTCCGAGTCTGTCCCAGGGCTGCAGTCAAGGGGTGTCAGGGTGTCAGCCTCCTAGCCGTCACCTCCAAGCTCCACTGGGGCGGACCTGATGCTGGTCTCACTCCGGGGCTGGTTGGCAGGACTTGTTGCCTTTTTGGATTCAAGGCCTCAGTTCTACCAGCTTTTGGCCTGAAGCCACTCTCGTTCCTGGCCATATGGGCCTCTCCACCGGGCAGCTCACCACTGACGTGCCAGTTGGAGGGGAAAGAGAGAGTGTAAGTGTCAGCGAAAGGGACCGTGGTATATTAAGAAGACACAGGTCCCTACTCCTGTGTTGCTCAGAGTCCTGAAGAGGGAAAAATAAAAAGTATCCAGTAATTATTTTGGAGTTTCTAATTTATTTATTGATGCCCATAGAACATAAAACAGGATAGAGGAATATAGGGTAATGGTCTAAAATTGACATTAAGAACAGAAGTTCATTTGCAGTAGCATCAAAGAAATAAAATACTTACAAATAAAATCATTGTTAAGAATAAATGAGTGAGGTCCAAGAATAAATAAAAGAGGTCCAAAACTTTGAAGGCTACAAAACATTGTCAAAACACAGTAAAGGAGACCTAGATAAATGGAAGGACTTCCCATGTTCATAGATTAGAAGCATTCATACTGTTAAAACGAGAATACTCCCAAACTGATCTACAGATTCAGTGCTGCCCTCTCAACATCCTAGCTGACTTCTTTGTAGAAATTTATGAGCTGATTCTGAAATTCATATGGAAATACCAAAGATTCAGAGTAGCCAAAGCAGTTTTTAAATGTATGAACAAAATTGTTCGAGTATTCACACTTCTCCATTTCAGAACTTTTTAAAAGTTAACAGTAATCAATCAGGACAGTATGGAACTGGCATAAATTAAACATTGAGAGTCCAGAAATAAAGCCTTAAGTTTGTGGTTAATTGACTTTCAACAAGGGTGCCTGGAAAATTCAGTAGGATGGAGCTGTGTTTGGGTGGGTGCTTATTTTTGATCCAGTGCTGATTGTGACATTCATTTCGTCGTCTGCAGTTATAGTTCATTCATTTTGTTGTTGCATAACTATGACTTTTATCCTTTCTACCACTGGTGGATAGTTGGGTTGCTTCTAGGTTTTCTTGTTAGGAATGATAGCTGCGAGACATCTGTGACCATGTGTTGTGGCTCACGCGTGTGCACTTTGCTGCTGCATATGTACTCAGGAGTGGGCTTGTTGGCTTTAGGGGTGTGTGGATGTTTCACCTGAGTGCTTACTCCAAATGGTTTTGCAGAGTGATGGATCAAATTAGTACTGAGGTCAGCAGGAACAGTTCCCATCCCTCATGTTTGCCATCACTTAGCACTGCCAACCTTTTAAAATTACCATTTCCAGATTGTATATGTAGCAAGTTGTAGTTTTAATGTGCATTTCTGTAAACTGTCAAAGGTGAACACTTTTTATATGATTTTGGATATTTCTTTTTTGGAAGCTTCCCTGTGGTTCAGTGGTAAAGAGCCAGTGAAAATCTCTTACTATTTTTCTTCTGAGTTATCCTTTCTTATCAGTTTGCAGGCCTTCAGATATTCTAGATAGGAGTCCTTTATTAGTTTTATCTTGCAAATATCTTTTCTTTCCTAGTAGGCTTTGTGGAATAGAAATTCCTAGTTTAATGAAATCTACCTTATTAATCTTTTCATTTATAATAAGTTTTTTTTTAATTTGTGGTGGGGGAGGGGAAGGAGTCTTGTTTAAGAAATCGATCTTTCTACCAAAAAGTTATGAAAGTATTCTTCTGTATTATCTTTTAGGTTTTATTGTTTTGATTTTGACATTTATAATTCATTTGGAATAGGTTTTTGTGTTTCTATTGACGTAGAGGCCTGATATTACCTCTTCTCATCGCCCATAGGTATCTAGTTTTCTCTAGAAAGCTATTTATTTACAAGATGTCCACAGTGCCAACTTCCTCATAAATCTGGTGTCCATATTTGTGTGGACTGACTTCTGCATTCTCTACTTTACATTATAAAATGATCTATCTTTGTGGAATGTCATCTTGTCTTAATTATTCTATTTTAATATTTAGTTTTGCTATGTTATACATTCAGCCCTCCATGTTGTTAGTCATTCTTGGCATTTGCATTGCCCTCTAAATATTAGGAATGTCTTGTCAGTTCCCATCAAAAAAGCATGTTAAGATTTCAGTTGAGTTTGTATTGAATGTATAGGTCAGTCTGTGGACACTTGTAATGCTGCATATTATAATGTGAGAGCACAGTGTGTTCTATTTAATTTCTTTCAGTAATGTTTTATAGTTTATAAATTTTTTTATAGTTTTTTATTGAGAGAACTTGCCCATCTTTCATCTGTTTTATTCTAATGCTAGTTTTTTCTTATTACCAAAATGGGCATTTTTTTTTAATGTACTTTCTTGCTGTTTGTTACTGGAATATATGTTTTCATTTTCTGTGTCATTAATTTTGCTCTTATATTTGCTTACATCTTTGATGTTTGTGTTCTTTGTATTCTTTGGGATTTATTGGCTTTTTGTTTTTCTGCTTTCAAACAGATATTCAGTTCCCTGTGGGTTGTTAGTCTCCCTTTTCTTCTGTTTGCAGTTTAATCATGTATACTTTCCTCTTACCATTTTTCTAACTTTGGCTGTGTTCCACACATTTTGATATGTTGAGGTTTTATTACCAACATTTTCTAATTTCCATTCCCCCTTCACCTAGGGGTTCCTTAGCTCTCAATAATGGCCTAAAGAAATGTTAGAAATTATTTCATGTTAGAAATAAGAAGCACTGTTCTGCAGCATATCTTTTTTCACCATTAACAGCTCAATTTATATTTGTTGTTGTTGCTTGCTGACTGACAATAATTCATTTCTTTATTGTTTGTATATAAATATTTACTTAGGTCTCAAAAAATATAAATAATTCATGAAATTATGTGAAGTATTCTTATTATATTTTTCTTTAGTTTGTACAGCTTTCCCAGCTAATTAATGCTAATGCTAAGTATTATTAGTAGTACTAATTAATACCAATTATCATCAGTAATAGTGATTAAGTAAATGTATAAATAGTGAACTTTGAGTTTTTCTCCTTTTCTGCCTTGTAAAAGAGTATCTTCTCAAATTTGTAGGGTTTAGTCTGCTCAGCTATACATTTATTCATTCATTCAACATTTACTAAGTGTTCATTTTTGATATGCTTTGTTTTGTGTTAGATGTTAGAAGAACACTATCCTCCCCTTCCTGGTCATTTAGTCAGATAGTGCATAATTTTTTTTATAAGGCAGTAAACATATACTATATGTATGAGTCGAAGTACAGCAAAGGCCACAGAAATGGTAATGTTTAACATTTTTTAGAAATAGAGTAGTTTCAGATCATCACTAAATGGCATTTACATGATTCATTGATGGGGAAAGAAATCTTAGAGATCTAACTAAAATATGAATTAAATTGTTATACAAATTATAAATGTTTCAGCATAGAGATAATATTATTTTAGTTGTTTTTAGCAGCTGTTTCGCCTTTGAAATGGAATTGTGTTAATTTATAAACTTACATACAGATAATTAATATTTTATGTTACTCTGCAGAATCAAAGAATTCCATCGGACATGGTATTTCTTAGGACGTCAGAAAAAGCAGGTATTTTTATTTTTATTTGCATTGCTGATGATTAGTTTTTGGCAGTTTAATTTTCATATTGAAAGATAAAGTTATTCTCATAAGAATTTTTCTTCAAATGATAATTGAATTCTTTAATTTCTAAATCACATTTAAGTATGTTTAAAACAATGATTTTACTGTATAATATGTTGGTTTAAAAAATATAATCCTATCAGAATCTGTTTGTCAAGTGAATATTTTCATGCAATCCATTTTGATATCTAAATAATTAATGATGTTGCTCAAATTTTGATTGCTGTTCTGCATTTACAGTTTTATTCCTCATTTAGCAAACATTCATTTAGCACTTACCATGTGCCAGGCACTACTTGTTGCTTAGGACACAAAAGGGAGTGAAACCAAGTTGCTCTTTTCAAAGAGTTGATGATCTATTCATTTATGGAAGTATACATGTTGACAGCTAGCAATACTCTGATTGTATATAAATATTAAAAGACATGTGGGGGTGATGGGAGGGAGCAGACAATTTGCCTGGGTAAGTTGAAGTGAGCTT
The DNA here is from genome assembly GCF_027580195.1 of Bos mutus. Taxonomy (NCBI): domain Eukaryota; kingdom Metazoa; phylum Chordata; class Mammalia; order Artiodactyla; family Bovidae; genus Bos; species Bos mutus. The sequence goes on along the minus strand of NC_091640.1, from coordinate 1,091,392 downwards.
CACAGTAAAAATGATATTTATATGACCTGAACTTTAAACAAGAAGAAGTTGCTAAAGTGGTAATGAAAAGGAAGCTTCTTGTGGTCAGAGAGAAGAACTGTTAATTGGAAATCAGGAAGCTTAAACTCTAGTCTGCTTTGACTAGTTTCTAATTATATGACCTATCCGTGTGGTCATACACTTTCATCATCTCTAAAATGATGGGAGGTTTATCAGGTAATATCCAAAGTTCCTTCTGCCTTATGTTTCTGACTTTGTTGAATAAATGAACATTATTTTTATAGGAAGCTCAACATGTTACTTTTGTTCTGGAAACTCAGCATATTGTTTGTAGCATGAAAATTCTATAAAGGACTCAGTTAAAAATTTAGAGTTGTTGGTTTAGTTTTTTCTCCATTTATAAATAGTGTTTTCCTTTTTTTAAGGACATTTTAAGTCATCATAAAGAAGGAAGATGTTTTCTCTTTTCACCAATTGTGTTACGATTATTTACATCCTAAGAGGCATGCGTGCTAAGTTGCTTCAGTTGTGTTCGACTCTGTGCAACCCCATGGACTATAACCTGCCAGGCTTGTCTGTCCATGGGATTCTCCAGGCAAGAATACTGGCAAGAATACTGGAGTGGGTTGCCATGTCCTCCTCCAGGGGAATCTTCCCGATCCAGAGATCCAACCTATATCTAAGTCTGCTGCATTGGCAGGCAGGTTTCTAACCACTAGCGCCACCTAGGGCTAGATATAAATTTACTTTCAGTTCAGTTCTTCCCTTGTAGCTCAGCTGGTAAAGAATCTGCCTGCAATGCAGGAGACCTGGGTTCGATCCTGGGTTGGGAAGATCTCCTGGAGAACGGAAAGGCTACGCAGTCCAGTATTCTGGGCTAGAGAATTCCACGGACTGTATAGTCCATTGGGTCACAAAGAGTCAGACATGACTGAGCGCCTTTCACTTCACAGTTCAGTTCATTGATCAGTCGTGTCTGACTCTCTACGACCCTACAGACTGCAGCACGCCAGGCTTCCCTGTCCATCACCAACTCCTGGAGCTTACTCAAATTCATGTCCATCAAGTCAGTGATGCCATCCAGCCATCTCATCCTCTGTCGTCCCCTTCTCCTCCTGCCTTCAGTCTTTCCCAGCATCAGGATCTTTTCCAGTGAGTCAGTTCTTGGCATCAGGTGGCCAAAGTATTGGAGTTTCAACTTCAGCATCAATCCTTCCAATGAATATTTAGGACTGATTTCCTCTAGGATTGACTGGTTGGATCTCCTTGCAGTCCAAGGGACTCTCAAGAGTCTTCTCCAACACCACAGTTCAAAAGCATCAGTTCTTCTGCACTCAGCTTTTTTATAGTCCAACTCTCACATCCATACATGACTACTGGAAAAACCATAGCTTTGACTAGATGGACCTTTGTTGGCAAAGTAACGTCTCTGCTTTTTAATATGCTGTCTAGGTTGGTCATAACTTTCCTTCCAAGGAGCAAGTGTCTTTTAATTTCGTGACTGCAATCACCATCTTCAGTGATTTTGGAGCCCCAAGTCTCTCACTGTTTCCACTGTTTCTCCATCTATTTGCCATGAAGTGAGGGGACTGAATGCCATGATTTTAGTTTTCTAAATGTTGAGTTTTAAGTCAACTTTTTCACTCTCCTCTTTCACTTTCATCAAGAGGCTCTTTAGTTCTTCTTCACTTTCTGTCATAAGGGTGGTGTCATCTACATACCTGAGGTTATTGATATTTCTCCTGGCAGTCTTGATTCCAGCTTGTGCTTCATCCTGCCCAGCATTTCGCATGATGTACTCTGCATATAAGTTAATAAGCAGGATGACAGTATGCAGGCTTGGCATACTCCTTTGCCGATTTGGAACCAGTCTGTTCCATTTCTAGTTGTAACCATTGCTTCTTGACCCACATACAGATTTCTCAGGAGGCAGGTCAGGTGGTCTGGTATTCTCATCTCTTTAAGAATTTTCCATAGTTTGTTTGATCCACATAGTCAAAGGCTTTGGCGCAGTCAATAAAGCAGAAGTAGATGTTTTTCTGGAATTCTCTTGCTTTTTCGATGATCTAGCGGATGTTGGCAATTTGATCTCTGGTTCCTCTGCCTTTTCTAAAACCAGCTTGAACATCTGGAAGTCCACGGTTCACGTACTGTTGAAGCCAGGCTTGGAGAATTTTGAGCATTACTTTGCTGGCATGTGAGATGAGTCCAATTGTGCGGTAGTTTGAACATTCTTTGGCTTTGCCTTTCTTTGGGATTGGAATGAAAACTGGCCTTTTTCAGTCCTGTGGCCACTGCTGAGTTTTCCGAATTTGCTGGCATATTGAGTGCAGCACTTTTATAGCATCAACTTTTAGGATTTGGAATAGTTCAACTGGTTTCCATCACCTCCCCTAGCTTTGTTCGTAGCAATGCTTCCTAAGGCCCACTTGATCTCACACTTTAGGATGTCTGGCTCAAGGTGAGTGATCACACCATCATGGTTATATGGGTCATGATGATCTTTTTTGTATAGTTCTTCTGTGTATTCTTGCCACCTCTTCTTAATATCTTCTGCTTCTGTTAGGTTCATACCATTTCTGTCCTTTATTGAGCCCGTCTTTGCATGAAATGTTCCCTTTACCTAAATTTACTTTACTGTGTGCTATTTAATGGGCAGTTTTCTTTTTCCTGTGGGACAGAGACTGGTGAACTACTTTACCAGTCCCTTTCCCTTTCCTGTCCAGTTAGACGAAGCCATGCCCTGAGGTGTGGCAGAGGAAGGGTGGCTGAAAGCTGTGTGCACCGGTTTTAGCCCCGGCTCTCCCTGCGCTGGCTGCGTCTCCATGACTGCTCTGACCTTGGGAGCTGCCTGTTGAAGATGGCAGAGCTTCCCTCAGCTTAGGTTCCTAAATGACTGTCTGTAACAGTCCTGTCCCCTCCCATCACCTAGTGAGCTCTGTATGATGGAGACTTACTATTAACTAGTAGAGTTGGAAGGTTTATCTTTTATGGATAGAATAGTGTTCCCTTAGCACCTGCAGAGCTGTGACAGGCAGTTAAAACTCTGCCTTTGCCTTCATGTCTTGTTTGTACAGACCCTCAAGTTCTGCTAGGCTTGAGAGATTTGGGCCTTTGCAGTTTTCAAGGGGATGTGTGTATCCCTGCACTGGCAGGTGTGGCCTTCTAGACTCTTGGGAATATAGAGCTCTTACCCCTTGTCATCTGATTTTTCAGCTTTTCTTTTAAATTTTGTGATCAGCTTGTTGTTTACCCCAGCTTTGCTACCACCCAAGGAATCTGCGATAATGAACAGTTGCCACTGATTGCTTCTGACAAAGATTCCAGGAGAAACACCATTCTCTGTGACTCAACTGTGGGTTGGGTCAAAGCCAGACAAACCCTACCTAGTCAGGTGATTACAGCTCTCTGGGTGTGGAGTTTGGGGAGTCCCAGCCCTCATTTGTTCTCCTCAGTGTCTACCAGACCTCTGGTTTCCTCAGCTCTGTGAAGTTTGACTTGGGGACAGGTTACTGGAAAAGGGACAAGTCAGACCACACAGGTCTGTCATAGTTAGATTTAGCCCCATTTCTTAAATAAATGCACCTGGGATTGTTGCAAGTCTGATTATTTTCCAGAGTTTTGAAAAAAATTGCTTTTGACACCTTTTGCTAATGTTCTCATTACAGTTATGGAGGAATGGGTTTACAGAGATGTTTACACTGCCATCTCTCCTTATTTATGGTTTGTTTATCTTTGTTTGTAAATGTATTCAGTATAATGAATAACAATGTGTGTATTTGGGAGGTGCTTTTATATTTAATTGCCTTTGTAGTGATTATGGTAGATATATATGTAAGAATATTATACTAAATGTGAAAATGGCTATAGGTAATTAACTTAAAAGAAATAT